>NW_021703780.1:91240537-91654884 GCF_005190385.1 Monodon monoceros | reverse complement strand
GCCAGACACTGTAAAACTCTTAGAGGAAAACATAGGCAGAACACTCTAAGACATAAATCACAGCAAGATCCTTTTCGACCCACCTCCTAGAGAAATGGAAATAGAAACAAAAATAAACAAATGGGACCTAATGAAACTTAAAAGCTTTTGCACTGCAAAGGAAACCATAAACAAGACGAAAAGACAGCCCTCAGAATGGGAGAAAATATTTGCAAATGAAGCAACTGACAAAGGATTAATCTCCAAAGTATACAAGCAGCTCATGGAGCTCAATATCAAAAAAACAAACAACCCAATCCAAAAATGGGCAGAAGACCTAAATAGACATTTCTCCAAAGAAGATATACAGATTGCCAACAAACACATGAAAGGATGCTCAACATCACTAATCACCAGAGAAATGCAAATCAAAACTACAATAAGCTATCACCTCACACCAGTCAGATTGGCCATCATCCAAAAATCTACAAACAATAAATGCTGGAGAGGGTGTGGAGAAAAGGGAATGCTCCTACACTGTTGGTGGGAATGTAATTTGTACAGCCACTATGGAGAACAGTGTGGAGGTTCCTTAAAAAACTAAAAATAGAAGTACCATACAACCCAGCAATCCCACTACTGGGCATATACCCTGAGAAAACCATAATTCAAAAAGAGTCATATACCACAATGTTCACTGCAGCACTATTTACAACAGCCAGGACATGGAAGCAACCTAAGTGTCCATCTACAGATGAATGGATAAAGAAGATGTGGCACATATATACAATGGAATATTACTCAGCCATAAAAAGAAAGGAAATCGAGTTATTTGTAGTGAGGTAGATGGACCTTGAGTCTGTCATACAAAGTGAAGTAAGTCAGAAAGAGAAAAACAAATACCGTATGTTAACACATATATATGGAATCTAAAAAAAAGGTTCTGAAGAACCTAAAGGAAGGACAGGAATAAAGACGCAGATGTAGAGAATGGATATGAGGACAAGGGGAGGGGGGAAGGGGAAGCTGGGACGAAGTGAGAGAGTAGCACTGACATATATACACTACCAAATGTAAAACAGATAGCTAGTGGGAAGCAGCCGCATAGCACAGGGAGATCAGCTCGGTGCTTTGTGACCACCTAGAGGGGGTGGACAGGGATGGGGGGAGGGAGACCCAAGAGAGAGGGGATATGGGGATATATGTATATGTATAGCTGATTCACTTTGTTATAAAGCAGAAACTAAAACAACAATGTAAAGCAATTATACTCCAATAAAGATGTTAAAAAAAAAAAAAAGAATCTGTGCTTCCATTGCAGGGGGCTCAGGTTCTATCCCTGGTTGGGGAACTAAGATCCCACATGCCACGCAGTGTGGCCCAAAAAAAAAAGTGAAAATACTTAAAATATTTTTTTAAAAAAAACAAAACTAAATTTGATAACCCTTAAGGGCCCTTCTGGTAGTAAAATTTTATGATTATGACCATCAATTATAGTACCAGCCCATGATGAAATGATGTAGGGGGCTGTAGTATACACGGCTGCCCCTGAACTTTCATAAATGTTCATCTCTCTCTTCACCATACTTCTCACTGCTGGCAGATGTTAACAATAACTTTCCCTAATTCACCTGGCACTGCTAATCTGCAATGGCTGAAAATTTGGTAATCAAATCTTCGGGTTTTTAATCCCCAAATGTCTTGAGTACAGCAAAATGTTCAAAAATCATTCATTAGCTTTTATGAATGGATTCTGTGGTATAACAACTTTACAGACTTGGAAGCATTTTCAACTTCTTTCTTCGTATCAAATCTTAATCATCACTTTTCAAAGTTTGTGTTGAATAACTAAACCACTAAGTTGGCAGTTGTGCTCTAAATAACAGAATTTATTTCTATGCTGTCAAAATGCCACTAGGCTGAGACTAGCAATTCAGGAAACAAGTAGATGCTTTAAAAGTACTACTTGGGCTTCCCTGGTGGCGCAGTGGTTGAGAGACCACCTGCCGATGCAGGGGACACGGGTTCGTGCCCCGGTCCGGGAAGATCCCGCATGCCGCAGAGCGGCTGGGCCCGTGAGCCATGGCCGCTGAGCCTGCGCGTCCGGAGCCTGTGCTCTGCAACGGGAGAGGCCACAACAGTGAGAGGCCCGCGTACCACAAAAAAAAAAAAAAAAAAAGTACTACTTACTTGTGAATCATGCTATTTATTTTAACAAACACTTAAATAATGTGAAGCACTGTTTTAAGTACTCAGTAAATATTAATCAGTATTAACTTGCTTAATCCTTATAACAACCCTATGAAGTAAGTAGCATTATCCCCATTTTTCAGATGAGAAAACCAAGGCAAAGATAGGTTAAGTCATTTGCTCAAAGTCCCATCATTTTTTAAGATCTGTGAAGAGAAGTAAAAATATGCTTTCATACCTGTCTTCCTAAATAGGATATGAAACATAAACTGACCTTCTCTTAATAACACAAATTCAAGATCACAAGTGGCACTCACTGTGATTTTGTGACAGTGGACAGAACTGCAGTTATCAATGTGTACCCAAAGTCACAAGGTAGCATCTTTGGAATCTGGCTTCGGACAAGATAAAATTGAAGCAAAATAAAATGGTAGAAAAAAAAGACTATCTCAAGGTCCAGGAATCTTACAACCAATTACACTACTTACTAACCACATGCAAGTCATCTTACCCTCAGGATTAAGCTTTCTTACTAAAGAAAAAGGTACTTGGAAGAGTATTTCCAAAATCACTTCGAGCTCTAACATTTATGGTTTTATGTTTTATTCATAGGCCTCTCATTTAAAATATAGTTAAGAGATGAATGCCTACAGCAGTAGGAAAAATGTGGCTCTTTTTTTTTCCGCCAAAAATTCATTAGTATACCAAAGGCTAAAAGCAGACCTTGTCCCATAAAGTTTTGTTAGTGTCAACTTCAGCAAACAGAGCTGACCTAAATTTATTACTGCAGATCGTAGGAATGAGACAAATAGAAAAGGGGAAGGAAAGAGAACAACCAAGGCAAAAGTTAACACCACGAAGGCAGAAAACAGGAGGCAGTGGACCTGTATTAGTGAAAGGACACTTCACTGAGTGTACTCTAAGACAGTAAGAATGGGGGAGGGGTCTATTCTTTGTAAACAGGTTAATGTACAGAGATGTACCATGCAGCACTGGCTGCTTATATACCATGATATCTGACACTAGTGAGAACACAGTGAAATACTCATACATTTCAGGGCTTTAAAGTAGGGACTCCAAATGGAACAGATTAGACTTTACCGTTGCTCTTTTAAATGAACAAATGCGGAAATCAAGCTATTAACAACATGGTAGTAGAAGTTTCTCTTTGCTTAATCTGTTCCTCTGTAGTAGCAGTCCAATCCAATTCAATAAACTTTAAACACAAGTGGAAAAATACCTGCTTTGACAAATGTCTCACAGTTTCTTTCTCTAAGAATCTTTTTATTTTTTAAGGCTTTAATTATCAAGCTAAAGAATGAAATAAAGAGCACAACAAAATACTCATACTAAATTTCTCCTTTCAGCCAAAGAAACTACTTTCGCATGTTAAGCAGAGTGGTCATCTCACACTATGACTCAATTGTTTAATCGCCAAAGTTTACACACTTGACAAGTGAGAAGACATGGCCAATAAATACACAAGTTAGTCATTTTTCTTTCCAAGAACTTTTAATTCAAATGGAAAACTGTTATTATCAATACCCATTTTCCTAGTTTGTAGCATTATTACGCTTCTTATATTTCACTAATAAGTAGAATTACTGATAATATTGCTCTTTTATTTCAATTTACAAAAGTTAAAAAAATGGCAACCTATTTTTTACTGAAGTTATTTAAAATGAAAGGTAGATCTAGGGGAACTTTTGATGAGGAGTAGGGTATTTCCATGATCTTAAAGTGTACCCCACAAACTACACATCAGTTGCAGAGGGAAAAACAAGCAATTCTACAATGGAGAAATCAGACAACATCTTGACTTCACGTGGGCTTCTCAGATGGACTTCATGTGCCTACAGAAGTATTACTACGAGGACACAATATCCCCCATATAGTATTTCAACTGAGAATGCATAAACTAAATCTAATCATGAAGAAAGATCCAAAATAGAGGAACATTCTCTTAAAAAGGCGGGGGAGGGAGGGTAATTTTTCAAAGATGTCAATGTCATAAAAGATCAAGGCTGTAAAAATGTTTCAGACTAGATAGAGGGGACTAAAAAGACATGACAACTAAATGCAGTACCTGACCCTAGACTGGATCCTGCACTGGAGAACAAAAACAATATAAACAACATGATCGGGTCAAGTGACAAAATAGGAAGAGGTAAAATGTGAGGTTATCACTTTCTAACATATTTTCTTCATAATCTAATCATGAAGAAACATCCAAAACAGAGGAACGTTCTCTTAAAAAGGCGGGGGAGGGAGGGTAATTTTTCAAAGATGTCAATGTCATAAAAGATCAAGGTTGTAAAAATGTTTCAGACTAGATAGAGGGGACTAAAACCACAGGACAACTAAATGCAGTGGCTGACCCTAGACTGGATCCTGAACTGGAGAACAAAAACACTATAAACAACATTATCGGGTCAAGTGACAAAACAGGAAGACATAAAATGTGAGGTATCATTTTCTAACATAATGAAGTTGGCAACTAAATTAGTTATGCAAGGGAATTCCTAAGCTTAGAAAACACAAACTTAAGTATTTAGGAATAAGGGCCATGGTGCATAGACCTTACTTACCTCAGGTGACACACGCAGTGCATGAATGATAAAGCAAATGAGGTAAAATGTTTGACCTCAATAAAGGGTATATAAATGTTTTTTGGAATGCTTTTATTCCCGCAAAATTTCTGTAAATTTGAAATTGTTTCCAAATAAAAGATTTCTTAAATGGAATAATCAAATACTATCTTCTTGTATATCATATCTAGAACACAACTAGAATTAGAAGATAAATTACCTACTACAATAGTAGTGAAATTCATGAATACATTCAATCACAAGGAATTATGACAACTAGTTCAGGAACAAGTCATTGCTAATCTTGTTTTGTCCTTTAATATTCTAGAATATTAGAATAGAATACTAACTTACAAATGTCTTCTAATAGAAAAATCCATGTTTTATAGTTTCAGTATAAGGAAAATGCCTCTGGGCTTTAAAATTGGCATTTTAAAATCTACTCCAATGTTTTAACATTTATTTATAAGCTGGGAAATGAATTAAACATAGTGTGCTCTTCCAAGTCTAAATTCCTCTTACTTTGGGGGAAAACTGTCCCACTTAACACAAATTCTTCTTCTTTTCTTTCTAAACGTTTCATACAGTAGTTACCACTGTGAACACATACATCGTATCTAAGGATATCTCCCTACAACCTCTTTTTAAGGGGCTAGAAAAGATCATTCACTACAGCAGTATCTCAAGGATCATACAATGTTCATTTTCTATTTTAGAACATTTTGGACATTTCTTTAAATAATTTCCCAAAAGACAGTAATTTGTTCTCAGTTTTATGTGCCAGAGTTACTTCCAACCACAGACAAAATTCCTTCCCACAGGATGTCAGTTTAAAAGCACATGTTAAGATTCATTTGAGATTTAAATATTAGTAACCAAGGAATAATGTCTCTCAAAATCCCAGTGGGTTTGTTTGTGTTTTTTGTTTGTTCTGAGAGGGAGGGATTCTCTTCAGTCCTTACCAGAAAAAATTAAGTAGCATGCAAAATTTTTAAATGTTAGGTTTCTTAGGGGCATAATCAATTAAGGCCTCTCATCTCCAAATGGCCCAGATTCTGAAAATGGGCCATCATTCCAAATAAACCAAACTGAAGAGCTATTTTTCTGAAGCAAATTAAGTAATAAAAACTTTCTACAGAATCATAAAGTTCCAGGATTACCCTTCAAAAAATGGCGTAATTTGCAACAATACTGACTCAAAATAAACTTCTAACTCTTCAAAAAACACTAGCCACAAAGATAAAGGCATCCCTAGATTCTGGCATGGACAGGCCCCCGTGTAGACTGTGGTCTAGATGCCAATGTTTTCCATCTGGTCTGCCAACTCAAACTGACTGGCAGAGGCTTCCACCTGGGCACAGTGAGTGCTGTGCTCTTCTTTCATCTGTGTTATCCACACAGATGAGGGAGAAGTGCTTGCGGCTCTCATGCTAGGCATTTACAAACTCTGGTCTAGATGTTCTAATGTCGGCAGGCCAATTATAAAAGCCTGCTTCGCAGATGATCCAATCATCAACAGCAGACACAGATAATGAATCTGTATTGTAATGATTCACAAACACCTATTATTGTTCACCCCCTCCTTTATGGTTTTATCAACCCACAAAGCTGCTGTGCCTCTGCTTTTATTCATTCATTTATTCACTCACTTATTCAACAACAGAGAAAAGGAAAAGAAAAGTAACTAGGAAACAAATATAAAAACATCACACAACAAATATATCCTACAGAGGAGATAATACAGGATGACTGGGTACCCAAGGAAAGCCTCTCTGAAGGAGTGATATTTAAGGCCCCAGACCCACTCGGATGCGTAATATGTAATATTTAACCCTTAACTGCTATACTGATCCTCAAAAACCACTCAAGAATTGTCTCTCTGCTGTCAGACGCACTCTTGATATACTTGTGGACTGAAGACCACTCATTTAAAGGGTCCAGTTAGGCAAGTCTCCAGGTTTTAGGATTGAAATTGCCAGGTTTGTTTTGTTCTTTTTTGATGGTAAATTTATGGTAATTTGGCAAGCAATCAGTTTTGCCTTGGGAGGGACTTCAGGTGAATAGTTTATTTTTAAAGTTAACTATTGGTTAGGTTTTATCTATACACCCCAAATAGTAGCAACATGAATTAAAAGTTATTTTTAGGTAGCAACATTAAAACTAGGTGAAAGACACTATGTTTTCTTTGATATGAAACTATGAAATCTGAATATAACAGATGAGAATTCTTTAGATAAAAACTTTTTACTAAGTGGGCTTCCCTGGTGGCACAGTGGTTGAGAATCTGCCTGCCAATGCAGGGGACACAGGTTCAATCCCTGGTCTGGGAAGATCCCACATACCGCGGAGCAACTAGGCCCGTGAGCCACAACTACTGAGCCTGCGCGTCTGGAGCCTGAGCTCTGCAAGAGAGGCCGTGATAGTGAGAGGCCCGCGCACCGCGATGAAGAGTGACCCCTGCTTGCCGCAACTGGAGAAAGCCCTCACACAGAAACGAAGACCCAACACAGCCAAAAATAAATAAAATAAATTAATTGAAAATCACAGCCGAATTAAAAAAAAAAAACTTTTTGCTAAGCATAATGACACAGGGAACTAATTAAATGCCTGTCACTCTAATTCAACTCATTTCAAGCAACTAATTAATCCCTACTGCCTGCTAATACCAATAGAGCTACTATGCAGCAATCTCCTTTACAAAGACAAGTCTTGAGGATTAAAATGTTCTCAAACCCACAATTTCAATTAGGAGCCTGAAAACTCTCATTCCTGCTAACCTCTATTCCTGAAGAAAATTCACTTCAAAAGGTCTCTAATGACTATTTCCTATGTTCACTACAACTTTCATTAACAGCACATTATTAACGGTTTTACTAAATCTACATCCAAAGAACTGCTGAAGAAAATTAATTTGCTAGTCTATAGAACAATTTGCTAGTAAGCATCCCTAGTCAATCACTGGGCAACCACACCACAGTGCAGCATCTTCACTCAGTCAGAAATTCTGATGATGCAATAACAATGAAAAAAGGGCCCCAAAAAGAAATCAGTGCTGGAGAGCTTTAGCAAATACAGTATTTGCTAACTTGTCAAGTCATTGATATGTCTGGATGTATTTCCCATGAACATCAAGAGCCCACTATAAATCTGTAATAAATACTTGTATCTTTATATGAAAAAAGTCTACGAATCTTCTACATGTAGGATGAAGCAGGTTCTGAAGTCCGAAGCATGAGGGTCAGGGGAATTAGCATACAAGTCACATTTTCAGGCATTGATACTATTACTACTGGTTGGTCTCTAGACAATTCGACTACTTTTTTTACTTTTACTTTCCTTTGTAACAAATACCTTTTCATAAAGAAAGTGACAAGAAAAAGAAATTAAAGGAATCCAAACTGGAAAGAAAGTAAAACTGCCATTGTTTGCAGATAATACGATAGTACATATAAAAAATTCTAGACACCATCCAAAAAAAATTCATCGGGCTTCCCTGGTGGTGCAGTGGTTGAGAGTCCGCCTACCAATGCAGGGGACACGGGTTCGTGCCCCGGTCCGGGAAGATCCCACATGCCGCGGAGCGGATGGGCCTGTGAGCCATGGCCGCTGAGCCTGCGCGTCCGGAGCCTGTGCTCTGCAACAGGAGAGGCCACAACAGTGAAAGGCCCACATACCGCCAAAAAAAAAAAAAAAATCATCAATGAATTCAGTAAAATTGCAGAATACAAAGTTAATATATAGAAATCTATTGTGTCTGTACACACTAACAGTGAACTATCAGAAAGAGAAAGCAAGAAAAAAAATCCCATTTTCAACTGCATCAAAAAGAATAAAATATCTAGGAATAAACCTACCTAAGGAGGTAAAAGACCTGTACTCAGAAAACTGTAAGACACTGATTAAATAAATGGAAGATGACACAAGATGTAAGATGATATACCATGGTCATGTATTGGAAGAATAAATATTGTTAAAATAACCATATTACCCAACATAATCTACAGATTCAATGCAATTCCTATCAAAATACCAATGGCACTTTTCACAGAAGTAGAACAAATAATTCTAAAATTTGTATAAGAACACAAAAGACTCTGAATAGCCAAAACAATCTTGAAGAACAAAGCTGAAGATATCACACTACCTGATTTCAAGCTATTCTACAGAGCTACAATAACCAAAACAGTATGGTGCTGGCAGAAAAACAGACACATAGATCAATGGACAGAACAGAGAGCCCAGAAATGAACCCACACTTGAAACTGAGTCTCCCTAAAACTAAGTTCCCTTACCAAGTTTATCATTAATCTCTCTGTCCTATACTTTATTCCCTTTCTTGTCTCCTCTGACCTCAATGCTGTGCTAACTTAATACTAATCAACCAGTTGGATGACTGAAACAGCTGTTGTCGATGACATCGATAATGTACTAAAACTGCTATCATAGATATCATCATATCATCATTAACGTACAAACTCAGGTTGTTCTCCAGGGCAAGATGAGCTAACAGACCCGCAACCCATGGACCACTTGGCAGATACTCATAAACCAAACTCCCAAAACTTCAAGTAAGAAATGTCCCATGACAATGATTAATCCCAGCTTCTTTGTTCTCCCCCCTTTAAAAAAACAAAAACAAAAAACTAACTCAAAGACCAAGTTGGAGTGGATCTGAGGCTCGCCTCCTACTCCCTTGCTGGCGTCCTGCAACATATCCTTACTTTGCTGCAAACTACCACTATCAGAGTTTGGCTTTCGGCACCATGGGCACACATGCTCTTTGCTGGATTTCACACTAGATTAATTAATCTATGACAAAGGAGGCAAGAATACATGATGGGAAAAAGATAGCCTCTTCAATAAATAGTGATGGGAAAACTGTACAGCTACATTAAGTGTAAGAACTAAAGTCATAAAACACCTACAAGAAAACATAGGCCATATGCTCTTTCACATCAGTCTTTTTTTAAAAAAAAAATATTTATTTTTCTATTGGGCTGTGCTGGGTCTTAGTTGCAGCACGCGGGATCTTCGTCGAGGCATGCAGGATCTTTAGTTGCAGCATGAGGACTCTTTTAGTTGGGGCATATGGGATCTAGTTCCCCAATCAGGGATCAAACCTGGGCGCCCTGCATTGGGAGAGTTGAGTCTTAACCACTGGACCACCAGGGAAGTCCCCTGACATCAGTCTTTAGCAGTATTTTTTTGGGTATGTCTCCTCAGGGAAAGAAAACAAAAGCAAAACTGAACAAACGTGACTACGTCAAACTAAAAAGCTTTTGCACAGCAAAGACTATCAACAAAACAAACACGCTGCCTACTGAATGGGAGAAGATAACATGATATGGATTTAATATCCAAAATATACAAAGAACTCATAAAACTCAACATCAAAAAACAGTCCAATTAAAAATGGGCAGGGCTTCCCTGGTGGCGCCGTGGTTGAGAATCTGCCTGCCACTGCAGGGGACATGGGTTCGAGCCCTGGTCTGGGAAGATCCCACATGCCGTGGAGCAACTAAGCCCGTGAGCCACAACTACTGAGCCTGTGCGTCTGAAGCCTGTGTTACACAACATAAGAGGCCGCGATAGTGAGAGGCCCGCACACCACAATGAAGAGTGGCCCCCGTTTGCCACAACTAGAGAAAGCCCTCGCACAGAAACGAAGACCCAACACAGCCAAAAATAAATGTAAAAATAAATAAATAAATAAAAATGTTGAAAGGTGCTAATCTTAAGACCTCAACAGCAGAGATAAATATTAAAAAAAAAATGGGCAGAGGACATGAATAAACATTTTTTCAAAGAACACATACAGATGGCCAACACACACATGAAAGGATGCTCAACATCACTAATCATCAGGGAAATGCAAATCAAAACCACAATAGGATATCACCTCACACCTGTCAAAGTGGCTATTATCAAAAAACATCAAATAACAAGTGCTGGCAAGGATGTGGAGAAAAAGGAACCCTTGTTGTGTGCTGTCAGTGAGAATATAAATTGATATAGCCACTATGGAATAGTATGGAGGTTCCTTAAAAAATCAAAAATTGAATTACCATACAATCCAGCAATTCCATTTCTGGGTTTTTTGCAAAGAAAACAAAAACACTAATTCGAAAAGATATATGCACCCCATGTTCACTGCAGCATTATTGACAATATCCAAGATAAGGAAGCAACCTTAAGTGCCCACCAATAGATGAATGGATAAAAAAGATGTGGGGTGTGATGGGTGTGATATGTGCGTGCGTGTGTATAGATATATATACATTCAATGGAATACTAGGTATAAAAAAGAATGAAATCTTGCCATTTGTGACAACATGGATGGACCTAGAGGATATCATGCTAAGCAAAATAAGTCAGACAGAGAAAGACAAATACAGTATGATTTCACTTATATGTGGAACCTAAAAAACAAAACAAATGAACGTAGCAAAACAGAAACAGAGCCACAGATACAGAGAAAACAGAGAGGAGGAGGGTGGAGGGGATGAGTGAAACAGCTGAGGAAAATTAAGAGGTACAATCTTCCAGTTACAAAATAAATGACTCATGGAGATGAAATGTACAAGAGTGGGGGGAATACAGTTAATAATAATGTAATAAGTATATATGGTAACAGATGATGACTTACGGTATGATCATTTTGTAACGTACTGAAATATCAAGTCACTATACTGTGCATCAGGAACTAACATAGTATTACAGGTCAATTATACTTCAAAAGCAAACACTCTTTTTAGAGGTCAGATTTGTGGCTACTAGAGGTGAGGGGTGGGGGGAGGGGGAATTGGATAAAGGCAGTCAAAAGGTACAAACTTCCAGTTATGAGATAAATAAGTACTAGAGATGTAATGTACAACATGATTAATATAATTAATTATAATGCTGATGTTACATATGAAAACTATTAAAAGAGTAAGTCCTAAGCGTTCTAAGGGAATTTTTTTCTTTTAATTTTATATGAGATGATAGATGTCACTAAATTTATTATGGTAATCATCTCATGATGTACATAAGTCAAATCATTATGCGGTACACCTTAAGTTTATACAGTGCTATATGTCAGTTATACTGAACAAAATAAGTGGTTTTCTATATTTAAAAGTTTCTTTCCCTCTTTCTGGGAAGAACTGGGTATTGATGGAACTAAAATGAGAAAGAGACTTATTTTTCACTGTATGCCCTTCTGTGTGTGCATGTACAGCTTGTTCAAAACAAAAAAGATTATAAAAAGAAAAACTTTCCTTCAAATCCTAAAATAGGCTTCTATTATTAAATTTAAAAAGGGGATTCCTAAAACCAACCAAATGCTACACATCAATGAGTTACATACATAACAAAAGCCTTTTAGTCTTAAGAAAAACACTGTGATGGAAATCACAACTTGTAACCTACAAATGGTAAAATGAATCTTGAACTCTTTTAAAACAAAATAAGAGGGGACTTCCCTGGTGGCACAGTGGTTAAGAATCCCCCTGCCATTGCAGGGGACACAGATTTGAGCCCTGGTCCGGAAGATCCCACATGCCACAGAGCAGCTAAGCCCGTGTGCCACAACTACTGAAGCCTGTGCGCCTAGAGCCCATGCTCCGCAACAAGAGAAGCCACCACAATGAGAAGCCTGTGCACCGCAACAAAGAGTAGCCCCTGCTCGCCGCAACTAGAGAAAGCCCGTGCACAGCAACGAAGACCCGATGCAGCCAAAAAAAAACGAAAAGCCTAGTCTTTATTGAAACTCACTTTCTCCAAATGTAAAATGAAGATAACCAAGTCTCTACCTCAAGTTAAATGATTTAAAATACATACACCATTTAGAACAATGCCTGTTTCGGGCACTGGTTACAGGTACAGGGGAAGCATTGAATATTTGCTATCATCATCATCACATAGGGTCCATGAAATGTGATATTAAAAAGTAGTTCACAGTGTTCTGGTTAAGATTAGGTAAACACACTCCACCCTGTCCCTTCCACTGAATGTAACTAAACACCATGGACAGAATGCATGCAGCAGCTAACTGAGAACTCTGAAAGTAAGTGTAGCAGATAGATTAGACAACGAAATCAGAACTCAAAACACAAGCAATCTCTTAATTTACGACACAGGAGGCAAGAACATACAATGGAAAAAAGACAGCCTCTTCAATAAGTGGTGCTGGGAAAACTGGACAGCTACATGTAAAAGAATGACATTAGAACACTCCCTAACACCATATACAAAAATAAACTCAAAATGGATTAAACACCTAAATGTTAAGACTGGACTCTATAAATCTCTTAGAGGAAAACATAGGAAGAACACTCTTTGACATAAATCACAGCAGGATCTTTTTTAATCCACCTCCTAGAGTAAGAGAAATAAAAACACAAATAAACTGGACTTAATTAAACTTAAAGGCTTTTGCACAGCAAAGGAAACCATAAACAAGACAAAAAGACAACCCTCAGAATGGGAGAAAATATTTACAAATGAAACAACAGACAAAGGATTAATCTCCAAAATATACAAACAGCTCATGGAGCTCAATATCAAAAAAACAAACAATCCAGTTAAAAAATGGGCAGAAGACCTAAATAGACATTTCACCAAGGAAGACAAATAGATGGCCAAGAGGCACATGAAAAGATGCCCAACATCACCAATTGTTAGAGAAATGCAAATCAAAACTACAATGAGGTATTCACCTCACGCTGGTCAGAATGGCCATCATCAAAAAACCTAGAAAAAATAAATGCTGGAAAGGATGTGGTGAAAAGGGAACCCTCCTGCACTGTTGGTGGAAATGTAAATTGATACAACCGCTATGGAGAACAGCATGGAGGTTCCTTAAAAAAGTAAAAATAGAACTGTCATACGACACAGCAATCCCACTACTGGGCATATACCCTGAGAAAACCATAATTCAAAAAGACACATGCACCCCAATGTTCATTGCAGCACTATTTACAATAGCCAGGAGATGGAAAGAACCTAAGTGTCCATCATCGGATGAATGGATAAAGAAGATGTGGCACATACATACGATGGAATATTACTCAGCCATAAAAAGAAACGAAATTGAGTTATTTGTAGTGAGGTGGATGGACCCAGAGTCTGTCATACAGAGTGAAGTCAGAAAGAGAAAAACAAATACCGTATGCGAAGGCATATATATAAAATCTAAAAAAAAAAAAAGTACTGATGAACCTAGTTGTAGGGCAGGAATAAAGAGGTAGACACAGAGAATGGACTTGAGGACATGGGGTGGGAGGGCGAAACTGGGGTAGCATCAACATATACACACTACCGAATGTAAAATAGTTGGCTGGTGGGAAGCAGCACCATAGCCCAGGGAGATCAGCTCGGTGCTTTGCGATGACCTAGAGGGGTGGGATAGGGAGGATGGGAGGGAGGCTCAAGAGGGAGGGGATATGGGGACATGTGTATGCATATAGCTGATTTGCTTTGTTGTGCAACAGAAACACAGTATTGTGAAGCAATTATACTCCAATAAACATCTATTAAAAAAATTTTTTTAAATAAATATATCCTCAAAAAAAAAAAAACACAACATAAGCAATCTGATGCTATTTCCTAGTTGCTTCTTTGCTTTTTTTTCTTCCCTCTCAATCTCCCAGAGCCTGGATCAAAGGCAGCCCAATTGCCAGAAATGTATACCAAGCATGAACAGAAAAAGCTTAGAGAGGAGTCTTCTCTTTTTGGTAGGAGGACTGTGTATGGGTGTTTGTGGGGGGGGGGCGGGGGGCGGGCAGGGAGGTGGGTAATAGGACAGAGAAAGTGGGAGAAATGCCCTGCGTTTTATCCTTTCTCCTGCCATAGCCCCCAGACAAACCAAGTCTTGAAGCTGTGAGCACCTAACAGTAGCTATGGCCAAGCAAGTACCTTGAGAGGAGGAATCTTCTCTAACCATAGCAACTGTGGAAAGTACTTGGGGGTGGGATGGATGAGAAGAGCACTGGGGGTGATAGAGGGAGAAATCCCTGTTGATTTTTTTTTTTTTCCTTCCTTTGGTCTTTATTCTCTCTCCTACCACTTAGCTCCTGAGAGATTCAGTTGAGGGAAGGGCACAGCAAAGCAAGGAGACTGACTCCATCCAACCACACACAACTTTATAGCCAGAGGATCAGGAAGCGGGGAGGGGGAGAGCCCTGTGAGTCAGTATCAGGGAGATTCATAAAGAAAGGGACTAGGGAAATGAACCCCATAAGTTGTATCTGAACTCCTGGGCTCATCCTCAAACTGTGATATGTGGGTCTGACCCTAAACAAAGGCCTTGAGAACTAAACTATGAAGTAGACCACTAGCCAGATTTCTGGTTAATCCCCTCAGTAGCATACAGGCAGGAATGATCCAAACAGTACTACTGCAAACTGGACTGACATAAGAACCAAAGACCAAAGAAGGTTGATTGGAGCTTGTGGCCTGAACCCAACTGGGCCAAATGCCTGCTAAAACAAAATAACAAATCAACATTCTCCAAAGAATTTAAACAAAACCCAGAGTCTCATAATATTCAAACTGTCCAAAATAACTGAATATGTGAAGAATTAAGAAAATTTCAAGTAGCAAGGCAAAAACACACTGAACAGGTGCCAACATCAAGATAACACAAATAATGGAAATATCAAAGACTAGCTATCATAACCATACTCCAAGAAGGGCAAACACTGTTGAAATGAATGGAAAGAAAGTTTCAGAGGGTAAATAAAAGCCATAAAATAGAACCAAGTGGAAATCTTAGAACTGAAAAATACAATAACCAAAATTTAAAACAAACAAAAACAAAGCAAAAAAACCAAAACCACCTCAATGGATGGGCTAACAGAAGAATGGAGGTGACAGAAAAAAACTCAATGAAGTTGAAGATAGATCAAGAGAAATTATTCCAAGCTGAAAGAAACAGAAAAAAAGACTGGGGGAAAAAATGAACAGAGTCTCAAGGATCCATAAGACTATAAAAACGTCTAACATTCATGTCATTGAAATCCAAGAATAAGAGAAAAAGAATGATACCACAAAACACTTCAAAGAGCTAAAACAATCTTGAGAATAAAGAACAAATTTAGAGGCACCATGCTACCTGATTTCATACTCTATTACAAAGCTGCAGTAATCAAAACAGTATTGTATGAGCCTAAAAAAACCACAAAGATCAATGGAACAGAATAGAGAACTCAGAAATAAACTGATTTATGACAAAGGAGCTAAGAATATACAATAAGGAAAAGACAGTCACTCCAATCAATGGCATTGGGAAAACTGGACAACCAAAAAACTGGATAGTGGTCCAGGTTCACTGACCAAAGAATGAAACTGTACCACTCACTGTCTTACACCATATTAAAAAAAATTAACTCAAAGTGAATTAAGGACTTGAACATAAAAGACCTCAAACCATAACGCTCCTGGAAGACATAGGCACTAAGCTCCTTGCCACAGGTCTTGGTGACAATTTTTTTAATCTAACACCAAAAGCAACAAAAGCAAAAATAAACAAGTGAAACTACATCAAACTAAAAAGCTTCTGCACAGCAAAGGAAACCATCAACAAAATGAAAAAGCAACTTACCAAATAGGAAAAATATGTGTAAATCATGTATCTGATAAAGGGCCCATATCCAAAATGTAAGAACTCATACAACTCAAAAGCTAGCAAAACAAGCAATTGGTTAAAATCTGGTCAGAAGATCTGAAAACACATTTTTCCGAAGAAGAGATACAGATAGCCAACAGGTACATGAAACAGTGCTCAGCATCACTAATCATCACGGAAATGCAAATTAAAACTACAAGAAAATATCACCTCACACCTGTTAGAATGGCTATTATCAAAAATACAAGCAATAACAAGTTTTGGCAAGCATGTGGAGAAAAGGAAACCCTTGTGCACTCTTGGTGGTAATGTAAATTGGCACTTTGGGCCACTTTGGAAAATAGTCTGGAGGTTCCTCAAAAAATTAAAAACAGAACTACCATATGATCGAGTAATTCCACTTCTGGGTATTTATCTGAAGCAAATGAAGACTCTAACCCAAGAAGATATACGCATCCTTATGTTCAGTGCAACATTATTTACAACAGCCAAAATACAGAAACAACCTAAGTGTCCAGTGTCGAATGAAAAGATTTTTTAAATGTGACAGATTAATAGACATATACACATGTGCACACCCATACAAACACACGCACAATGGAACATTATTCAGTCTTTAAAAAGAATGAGATCTTGCCATTTGGAACAACACAGATGGACTTCAAGGGTATTATGCTAAGTGAAAAAAGTCAGACAAAGAAAGACAAATATTAAAAGCTCTCACTTATATGTGGAATCTAAAAACAAAACAAAACAGCAAAAAAACTAAGCTTATAGATAGAGAACAAACAGCTGGTTGCCAGAAATGCGGGATGGGGGGGTAAGAGAAATGAGTGAAAGGGTCAAAAGTTACAAACTTCCAGTTATAAAATAAGTAAGTCATGGGGATATAATGTACAGCATGGTGACAAAAGTTAATAATACTATATTAAATATCTGAAAGTTGCTAAGAGTAAATCTTTCAAGTTCTCATCACAAGAAAAACAGTTTCTTGGCAACTATGTAAGGTGACAGAGGTTAACTACACTTATTGTAGTAATCATTTTGCAATGTATACAAATATTGAATCATTTTACTTCACACCTGAAACTAACATAATGTTCGATGTCAATTACACAATAAAGAAAAAGAGAGAGAAAATGGCTGAAAATGTTCAAAATTTGCCAAAAGACAAACTTACAGATTCAAGAAATGCAACAAACCCAAAGCGGGGTAAGCTCAGAGAAATCCACACCCAGATACATCATAATTGAATTGCTGAGACCAAAGACAAAGAAAAACATCTTGAAAGTAGCCAGAGAGAAATGATATATGACATGAGAATAACAATTTGAATGATTATGAATTTCTCATCACAAATAATAAATGCTTATTCAAAAGTGCTGGGTGAAAAAAAAGGACTGTCAACCTAGAACACTATATCCAGGGAAAACATCCTTTAGGAATGAAGATAATAAAGACATCCTCAAAGGAAAGAAGACTAAAAGAATTTGCAACTGGCAGATATGCTCTAAAAGAAATACTAAATGAAATTCTTCAGCCATAAAAGAAACTAACCTAGAGCTTCAGTAATTAAAGGAAAGCAAAAGAAATGATAATATCTGGGTAAATGTAATAAAGTATTTACTTTCTCTTTACTATAAAATGTTTGATGGTTGAAAGTAAAAATTACAACATTGTCTGGTATGATTTTCAATGTATATAGATATGATATGACAAGCACAACATAAAGGGAAAAAGGTAAACGAACCTATATGGTGGTAAGGTTTCTACATTCCACATGAAGTGATAATGTACTAATTTCAGGTAAACTAGGTAAAGTATGTATATTTTAATCCCAAGAATAACCACTAAAGGAGCCATACAAAGATAACAGTCAAAACCTCAATAAATTAAAATACTGAAGAATGAATAGAAAAGGAAGAAGAGGAAAAAGGGAACAAAAATCAAAGGAGACAAACAAAATGGTAGAACTAAATCCAAACATACCAATAATTACAGTAAAAGTAAGTAGTCTAAACACACCAACTAAAAGACAGACTGTTGGAATACACATTTTTTTAAAAAGACCCAACTATATGCTATCTTCAAGAAATCCAGGGCTTCCCTGGTGGCACAGTGGTTGAGAGTCTGCCTGACGATGCAGGGGACACGGGTTCGTGCCCCAGCCCGGGAAGATCCCACATGCCGCGGAGCGGCTGGGCCCATGAGCCATGGCCACTGAGCCTGCGCATCCGGAGCCTGTGCTCCGCAACGGGAGAGGCCACAACAGTGAGAGGCTTGTGTAATGCAAAAAAAAAAAAAAGAAATCCACTTCAAATATAATGACAGAGGTAGGTTAAAAGGAAAAGGCTAGAAAGAGTATCACCATGCAACGACTAACCAAAAGAAAGCTGGAGTAGCTATATTAATATCAAAACAGACTTCAGAGCAAGAAAAATTACCAAGGATAAAGAGGGACCCTAAATAATGATAAATCAATTCACCAAGAGCATATAACATCCTAAACATGTATGCACCTAACAACAAAGCTTCAAAATAAATTTAAAACTGATGGAACTAAAAGGAGAAATAAACCCACAATTATAGAGACTTCAAGATTCCTCTCTTAACTGATAGAACAAATAGCAAGAAAACAAGCAAGGGTGCAGAAGTTAACATCACCAACAATCAACTAGCTCTAACTGACATTTATAGAACACTCCACTCAAAAAGGGCAGAATATACACTATTTTCAAGTAAACATGGAACATTCAAGATAAACCATATGCTGGCCATCAAACAACACTTAAGCAATTTTAAAAGGTTCAAGTCATACAAAGTATGTTCTCTGATTGCAATGGAATTAAACTAGAAATAATTAATACAAAAGTATCTGGAAATAACCAAATACTTGATTATATATAATCTATGGGGCAAGGAGGAAGTCTCAAGGAACTAAATCAAAAACACATCCAAATTTGTGGGATGCAGCTAAAGCAATGCTTAGAAGGAAATTCAAAGACTCAAATGTTTATATTAAAGAAGAAGGGTATCAAATTAACAACTTAGAAAAAGAAAAGATATGTACAACATGATGACTATAGTTAACACTACTGTACGGTATATTTGAAGGTTGTTAAGAGAGTAAAATACGAAGAGTTATCATCACAAGAAAAAAAAATTTTTCCTCTTTTTTTGTATCTAGAGGTGATGAGCATTAACTAAACTTGTGACAATCATTTCATCACAATATATGAAAGTCAAGTCATTATGCTGTATACCTTAAACTTACCCAGTGCTTATGTCAATTATATCTCAATAAAACTGGGGAGGGGGGGAGGGAGAGCAAAATACATCCAAAACAAGCAGAAGAAAATAGTAAGAGCAGTAATTAATAACACTGAACAGAAAATCCATAGAAGTAAATCAATGGAACCAAGAGCTGGTTCTCTAAAGATAAATAAAACTGATAAACTAACAAATGAAAAAAGAGGAGACAAAAATTATGGATACCAACAATGAAGGAAGAGATATCACTAAACTCTACAGACATTAAAGGGATAATAAGGAAATACTATGAACTCTATGCACACAAATTCAACAACTCCAGTGCAATGGACCAATTCCTTAAAAGTTACAATCTATCAAAACTTACCAAGGAAGAAAAACTTTAACAGTCCTCTATTTATTAAAGAAATGGAATAAGTAATTTTAAATCTTCTTAAATAGAAATCTCTAGGCCCAGACAGAGATTGGTGGGGAAGGGTAGCGGAGTGGGAGCATGCCAAGCTCCCCTGCCAGGAGGTTACTGGTGATAACTCCTCGATGGTTCCTGGTATCCCAGGAACCATTTTTTCTAATTTTCAGAATACAACAAATCAGTTCCACACATACAGCTGCTTCCCCGAGGGTGTCTTTTCTCTTCTGACTGTACCCACATTTCAGTTTTAAGCAGTGTGAAAACCTGCTCCAATATTCTCTAAATAGAGAAATAAAGACAAGATCAATCTGTGTTGGAATTTATCCATGAAGCTTAGTTCCTGAGGCACCAAAAGAGCATTAAATTTAAAACTGCCACACATGGTCCCCAAAGTGAAGAAAACAAGCTATCACATCCTGTATAGGAAGATGATGCCATGACCATTGCCACCTCTGAAAGAATATGAGTAAGAAGGTCACTAGGAGCCCTGCAAGCTCTGTATCGCATATTCCCCTAACTTCTCTTAGACAGGACACCCTGTAGGAACTGAACTGACACATTCAGAACTCCCAGATCCAATATCATCCATTAACTACTTTTGCTTCCTGTTCAGCTCCATTTCTTTTTTTTTTTTGCGGTATGCGGGCCTCTCACTGTTGTGGCCTCTCCCATTGCGGAGCACAGGCTCCGGATGTGCAGGCTCAGCGGCCATGGCTCACGGGCCCAGCCGCTCCGCGGCATGTGGGATCCTCCCGGACCGGGGCACGAACCCGTGTCCCCTGCATCGGCAAGCGGACTCTCAACCACTGCACCACCAGGGAAGCCCAGCTCCACTTCTTTAAGGGAAGTTATACAGGAGTTTTTCTAGGCCATGAAGAAATCTAACTGTTGGCAACGTTTTACACAATTGTCTGAGTATGCCTCAATCTATTTCCAGGCAAACAAATTTCACTGCTCACTGAAACTGTAATATCCATTAGTGGCTTTTTAGATCTGCAATCAAACACATGTCAAAGACATTACTTAGAAGGTACCAAGAAACCACCTCCTAGTTTAGAACTAAATCCATGACTACTATTGCTACTTGAAACCCTTAAATGTTAGAATGAAAAATCCTCTAAATGTAACCTAGGATTACACCATATCTTGCCTGATGACAGCATATGCGTGATCTCTTATCAGTTCTCGTTTCCATCTGGAAGATAAATGAAGCTACTAAAACCATGCTCCACAATTATTTCATAAAACAGATAGGCAATCCTCCCTTATCTTTTAAAGACTAGCCTAGGCATTCTTTTTTTTTTTAACTTATTTATTTTATTTATTTATTTTTGGCTGCATTGGGTCTTCGTTGCTGTACATGTGCTTTCTCTAGTTGCGGAGAGCGGGGGCTACTTTTTGTTGCGGTGCACGGGCTTCTCATTGCAGTGTTTCTCTTGTTGCGGAGCATGGGCTCTAGAGCACAGGCTCAGTAGCTGTGGCACACGGGCTCAGCAGTTGTGGCTCATGGGCTCTAGAGTGCAGGCTCAGTAGTTGTGGCGCAAGGGCTTAGGTGCTCTGCAGCATGTGGGATCTTCCCAGACCAGGGCTTGAACCCACGTCCCCTGCATTGGCAGGCGGATCCTTAACCACTGCGCCAGCAGGGAAGCCCTAGCCTAGGCATTCTTGACAGAAGAAAATGTTTATAAACACAATTCTGATGTCAGACTCTGGAGAAAGCAAACTGTGGGACCTATCATTAGGATACATTAAAACATGGATTTTAATTTATTAGTCCTTTACTGCCTACTTGTAACATTTTCTGGCCTTGTGGATTTACAAACTTATCTCCTCCACTAATAACATCATGTGGGTTGCTTTGTCTTCCCCCATTGTAAAACGTTTAGTAGCGCTGTTTACTTTTTTAAATATTAAAGTTAATAATTCCCTAAAAACATATTAAACTAAAATACATCAATTCTTTTAGCTATCTATTTATTTGTGTATCAGTGGAGGCATCTCTTATTCAGTGTTTATCAGTTTGGCAGTACAGTGGCATGGCTGCACAAAATGATCTGAATACGTTCTCTCTCAATGGCTATTTTTCACCCTCTGGCTCTCTGCGTGTCCCCAAAGAAACATTAAACACTGTAAAGTTACTCCATTAGCCCAGTCGGTGTAATCAGAATTGCTTCATACTGAAGCTCAGCTCTTAAATGATGGACAGCCATGAAACACTGAGTCACTGTACACTGCTCAGGTTCCAAACTGCAGAGCCTTCTGAGATGCTAACATCATTATTAATTCAGTAGCTGTCTACAACCCCACTTACTACCATCCGGGCGGGGAGCTTGGCAGGGAACTGAAAGTGCAGAAAGAGGCTGAAAGTAACAAGAATATTTTCCAGTTATATGTGATTACTGCATCAAGAATACATTAGTTATTAGCTAGGATACATGTTGCTGGCTTACCCTATTAATAACAATAAAAATAACAATAGCAGCACAACACCATTTGATTTATTGGCCTCACTTTACAGAAATGGAAGTTAGAGGTCAAGGTGTCAAGGTCACACACTCAGCTATAAATAGTGGCAAAACTGGGATTTGAATCCAAGTCTAAACTTCAAAGCCCTAATGTTATTCACTACTTGAATATAATACTTCAGGCATTTGAGGGTTATTTGTTGATAAATAAGCAAGGGTCATCATCTGTCCAGAAGCTTGAAGGCAACGTTAGGATGCTCAAAAGCAACAACAAAATACACACTCAATGGTCAATTGAGAGGCTGTAAATAGATACTATGCTAGTATTCTACTAGCACGTGCAGTAAAATACCAACTAAGAGCAATCAGAATCTCTCCCACCAAGCCAAAACCAGTAACCACAACTAAATGTACAAACAGGAAGACAAACCAAATAAACCAGCAAAATTTTCAAACGGTTGCTCTAAACATCCTAGCACATCTACAGTGGATTACGGCAAAGGACAGTCTGTTATTTTAGTTTCTCTCTCACAATAATGGAAAACCTTCATCAAGAATCAGAAATTGGTCCCTAGCACCCATTACACCTCTACCCTGACACTCAGGAGCCTTTCATCCCCCACTGAAACTGAATCCCTACTCAGTGCTCACTTGAGGAGTGAGGGGTTTCCATTTCACCTACCATCTAAATGGAGCACATGCCCCTGCCCTAAGTCCCAAACATCACATCAACCACAATGATAATTACTAACTATGGAACATTCACTATGCCAGGGATTGTGCTGATTACCTTACCTCATACCATGAGTCCCTGGGGTACCTAGTCTCACTCCCACATCACCAATGAGCAAACTAAAATTCTGAGGGCATCACAGAGCTTTGACAGATCTAGAATTCAAATTTAGGCCTGTCTGACCCAACATACTTAAACATGACCTGACTCTGCTTCACTCTATTAAGTCAGTAATTATGAAGCACCTACTGAGTCAGGCCCAGAGCTACACTTAGGGGGCATAAATAATAATAAGTAAGTTTACAGTCTGGAATTAGGGACAGATGAACAGATAACTGGCTCAAATACAATTCTGAACAAAGTATTATGACAACAGAGCAAGGGACAATTAACTTTGCCTGGGAGAAGAGCTGGGGCAAGGTTTCACAGATCTGGGACCTAAACAATGTGTAAGACAGTGTCATGTAAGGGAAAAGGAACACCGGGAGATAAAAACTGTATTGTAGGCCAAAATAAAAGTGGGGGGGGGGGGGTGTTGATATCTTGGGTGTCTCATTCTCCTTCATTACCACAGTCTAACATGGATTCCAAAGGCCTGCTTCCTCTATCCTTCTCCCCACACCCACACTGGCAAATTTAAGACCCCCTCCTAAGTCTCACAAAAACACAACAAAACACTAAGATTTAGAAATGCTCCTAGAAACGATAAAATAGGGGCTATTTAAACAACCAGTAAAGGAGACAAAGTATTTGGCAACAAACAGCCAAAGAAAGCTAAAATCGCATATGGAACAACGCAAGGTCATGTCCAATTTCCAAACTAGTCTGTCACAGGACTTGGAAGAACTGTACTTATCAGGTGGCAAAGTAAAACCCTAAAGGATTTGTCGGTCACCATGGGTGCATCATAGTTCGCCTTCTTTATGGAATATAACATTCAGGCTGAGCAATGGAGTTGAATTCCAGATCTATCTAAAAACTGTGTCACTTAAACCTTCCTTTACCCTATATAATGAATATCCACTTAACAAAGGAGCCAAAAAAAATCATACGATGCATTGTGTGCGAAAGCACTTCATAAAACAGTCAACTGTTTCATTAACTAAATGAATGAAAAGATTTTTCTTGAATGCCCTGTGTGATGGAAATAAAGGAAAAGGAGGATTAAGAAATAGTAGGATGGGGCTTCTCTGGTGGCACAGTGGTTAAGAATCCACCTGCCAATTCAGGGGACACGGGTTTGAGCCCTGGTCCAGGAAGATCCCACATGCCTTGGAGCAACTAAGCCCGTGCACCACAACTACTGAGGCTGCGCGCCACAACTACTGAGCCCACGTGCCACAACTACTGAAGCCCGCGCGCCTAGAGCCCGTGCTCTGCCACAAGAGAAGCCACTGCAATGAGAAGCCCGCACACCGCAACGAAGAGTGGCCCCCGCTTGCCGCAACTAGAGAAAGCCCACGCACAGCAATGAAGACCCAATGCAGCCAAAAATAAAGGAATTAAAGAAATTAAAAGAAATAGGAGGTCTAGGAACATTCTTTGTGTTAACCACCCTTGAGAACGACATAGTGTAGGTGGCACAGCCACTTCCTGTCTTGTTTTATGGTAATGTCCACGTTCCAAGATGAACGGATGTGTCTGAGCACTATAAATCCACGACAGACTGCACTAAGTGAGGCTCTAAGCAGACATCAAACTGCCTGAGATGAGAACTGAGGATCACACTTTGTTTTCACAACCACACAGTAAAATAATCAGTAATGTAAACTGACAAGAAAGAAAAAATGATATTCTGAGCCTAATACTATCTACAAGCTTACCCAGCACCTAAGAAAAAATCCCAACAAATCGGATACTCTTTATGTTTAAAGAAAATAAAACACATACCAACTTTTCTCTTCAGTAGAAAGACACTAAACCAGACATGTTCCAGGGATAGAAACATTCCTCTTCAAAGTAGCAAGGGCTTCCAAGACTATAAAAGAGTATGAGTCACTCTGAACACACAGCCTTCATTCAGCAGCAGAAAGGACCTGTTATGGAAGGCCTGCATTCTGGGCACAGATTAATGCACCTAAGCACCAAAAATAAATCAAGATAGTCCAACTGGGGCTTCCCTGGTGGCGTAGTGGTTAAGAATCCGCCTGCCAATGCAGGGAACACAGGTTTGATCCTTGGTCCAGGAAGATTCCAAATGCCGCGGAGCAACTAAGCCCATGCATCACAACTACTGAGCCTGCGCTCTAGAGCCCGTGAGCCACAACTACCGAGCCCACATGCCTAGAGCCTGTGCTCCACAACAAAGAGAAGCCACCACAATGAGAAGCCCACACACCACAACGAAGAGTGGCCCCCACTCGCCCTAAGTAGAGACAGCCCACGCACAGCAACGAAGACCCAACTCAGCCAAAACTAAAATAAATAAATTTATTAAAAAAAAAAAAGATAGTCCAACTGCAATTCTGAAGGAGTGGAGATATTCTGCTTGGTCCTTGCATACAAAACACTGGCAAGATTTTGGAGGAAATTTCAATTCTCAGTTTTAGTGCCACTGTACGTAAATATAGTACTACTAATTCCCTTCCCAAACAGCATTCCCTTTATATCATTAATTATATAATACATTCTATACTCAACTTATCCCCTTCTCTTCACCCATTCCACCTTCTCTACCCCAATATGTGCTACTTGTTGATCACACAATCACATTTCCCACCATTCACTTAAATCCTTTTAAAAAAAACTTTTTTTACATCTTTATTGGAGTGTAACTGCTTTACAATGGTGTGTTAGTTTTTCTGCTTTATAACTAAGTGAATCAGTTATACATATACATATGTTCCCATATCTCTTCCCTCTTAGGTCTCCTTGCCTCCCACCCTCCCTATCCCACCCCTCTAGGTGGTCACAAAGCACCGAGCTGATCTCCCTGTGCTATGGGGCTGCTTCCCACTAGCTCTCTATTTCACATTTGGTAGTGTATATATGTCCACGCCACTCTCTGGCTTTGTCAAAGCGTACCCTTCCCCCTCCCCATATCCTCAAGTCCATTCTCTAGTAGGTCTGTGTCTTTATTCCTGTCTTACCCCTAGGTTCTTCATGACATTTTTTTTCCCTTAAATTCCATATATATGTGTTAGCATACGGTATTTGTCTTTGTCTTTCTGACTTACTTCACTCTGTATGACAGACTCTAGGTCTATCCACCTCATTACAAATAGCTCAATTTCGTTTCTTTTTATGGCTGAGTAATATTCCATTGGGTATATGTGCCACATCTTATTTATCCATTCATCCAATGATGGACACTTATGTTGTTTCCATCTCCTGGCTATTGTAAATAGAGCTGCAATGAACATTTTGGTACATGACTCTTTTTGAATTATGGTTTTCTCAGGGTATATGCCCAGTAGTGGGGTTGCTGGGTCATATGGTAGTTCTATTTGTAGTTCTTTAAGGAACCTCCATACTGTTCTCCATAGTGGCTGTACCAATTCACATTCCCACCAGCAGTGCAAAAGTGTTCCCTTTCCTCCACACAGTCTCCAGCATTTATTGTTTCTAGATTTTTTGATGATGGAAATTCTGACTGATATGAGATAATATCTCATTGTAGTTTTGATTTGCATTTCTCTAATGATTAATGATGTTGAGCATTCTTTCATGTGTTTGTTGGCAGTCTGTATATCTTCTTTGGAGAAATGTCTATTTAGGTCTTCTGCCCATTTTTGGATTGGGTTGTTTTTTTCATATTAAGCTGCATGAGCTGCTTATAAATTTTGGAGATTAATCCTTTGTCAGTTGCTTCATTTGCAAATATTTTCTCCCATTCTGAGGGCTGTCTTTTCATCTTGTTTATGGTTTCCTTTGCTGTGCAAAAGCTTTTAAGTTTCATTAGGTCCCATTTGTTTATTTTTGTTTCTATTTCCATTTCTCTAGAAGGTGGGTCGAAAAGGATCTTGCTGTGATTTATGTCTTAGAGTATTCTGCCTATGTTTTCCTCTAAGAGTTTTACAGTGCCTGGCCTTACATTTAGGTCTTTAATCCATTTTGAGTTTATTTTTGTGTATGCTGTTAGGGAGTGTTCTAATTTCATTCTTTTACATGTAGCTGTCCAGTTTTCCCAGCACCACTTATTGAAGAGGCTGTCTTCTCCACTGTATATTCTTGCCTCCTTTATCAAAGATAAGGTGACCATAGGTGTGTGGGTTTATGTCTGGGCTTTCTGTCCTGTTCCACTGATCTATATTTCTGTTTTTGTGCCAGTACCACACTGTCTTGATTACTGTAGCTTTGTAATATAGTCTGAAGTCACAGAGCCTGATTCCACCAGCTCCGTTTCTCTTTCTCAAGATTGCTATGGCTATTCGGGGTCTTCTGTGTTTCCATACAAATTGTGAAATTTTTTGTTCTAGTTCTGTGAAAAATGCCAGTGGTACTTTGATAGGGATTGCATTGAATCTGTAGATTGCTTTGGGTAGTATAGTTTTTTTCACAGTGTTGATTCTTCCAATCCAAGAACATGGTATATCTCTCCATCCATTTGTATCATCCTTAATTTCTTTCATCAGTGTCTCATAACTTTCTGCATACAGGTCTTTTGTCTCCTTAGGTAGGTTTATTCCTAGATACTTTATTCTTTTTGTTGCAGTGTAAATGGGAGTGTTTTCTTGATTTCACTTTCAGAGTCTTCATCATTAGTGTATAGAAATGCAAGAGATTTCTGTGCATTAATTTTGTATCCTGCTACTTTACCAAATTCATTGATTAGCTCTAGTAGTTTTCTGGCAGCATCTTTAGGATTCTCTATGTACAGTATCATGTCATTTGCAAACAGTGAAAACTTTACTTCTTTTTCGATTTGGATTCCTTTTATTTCCTTTCCTTCTCTGATTGCTGTGGCTAAAACTTCCAAAACTATGTTGAATAAGAGTGGTGAGAGTGGGCAACCTTGTCTTGTTCCTGATCTTAGTGGAAATGCTTTCAGTTTTCACCATTGAGGATGAAGTTGCCTGGGGGTTTGTCATATATGGCCTTTATTATGTTGAGGAAAGTTCCCTCTTTGCCTACTTTCTGCACGGTTTTTATCATAAATGGGTGTTGAATTTTGTTGAAAGCTTTCTCTGCATCGATTGAGATGATCATATGGTTTTTCTCCTTCAGTTTGTTAATATGGTGTATCACATTGATTAATTTGCATTTATTGAAGAATCCTTGCATTCCTGGAATAAACTCCACTTGATCATGGTGTATCATCCTTTTAATGTGCTGTTGGGTTCTGTTTGCTAGTATTTTGTTGAGGATTTTTGCATCTATGTTCATCAGTGATATTGGCCTGTAATTTTCTTTCTTTGTGACATCATTTTCTGGTTTTGGTATCAGGGTGATTGTGGCCTCATAGAATGAGCTTGGGAGTGTTCCTCCCTCTGCTATATTTTGGAAGAGTCTGAGAAGGATAGGTGTCAGCTCTTCTCTAAATGTTTGATAGAATTCGCCTGTGAAGCCATCTGGTCCTGAGCTTTTGTTTCTTGGAATTTTTAATCACAGTTTCAATTTCAGTGCTTGTGATTGGTCTGTTCATATTTTCTATTTCTTCCTGATTCAGTCTTGGTAGGTTGTGCATTTCTAAGAATTTGTCCATTTCTTCCAGGTTGTCCATTTTATTGGCATAGAGTTGCTTGTAGTAACCTCTCATGATCTTTTGTATTTCTGCAGTGTCAGTTGTTACTTCTCTTTTATCATTTCTAATTCTATTGATTTGAGTCTTCTCCCTTTTTTTCTTGATAAGTCTGGCTAATGGTTTATCAATTTTGTTTATCTTCTCAAAGAACCAGCTTTTAGTTTTATTGATCTTTGCTATCATTTCCTTCATTTCTTTTTCATTTATTTCTGATCTGATTTTTATGATTTCTTTCCTTCTGCTAACTTTGGGGTTTATTTGTTCTTCTTTCTCTAATTGCTTTAGGTGTAAGGTTAGGTTGTGTATTTGGGATGTTTCCTGTTTCTTAACGTAGGATTGTATTGCTATAAACTTCCCTCTTAGAACTGCTTTTGCTGCATCCCATAGGTTTTGGGTCATCGTGTCTCCATTGTCATTTGTTTCTAGGTATTTTTTAATTTCCTCTTTGATTTCTTCAGTGATCACTTCGTTATTAAGTAATGTATGGTTTAGTCTCCATGTGTTTGTATTTTTTACAGATCTTTTCATGTAATTGATATCTAGTCTCACAGCGTTTTGGTCAGAAAAGATACTTGATACGACTTCAATTTTCTTAAATTTACCAAGGCTTGATTTGTGACCCAAGATATGATCTATCCTGGAGAATGTTCCATGAGCACTTGAAAAAATGTGTATTCTGTTTTTGGATGGAATGTCCTATAAATATCAATTAAGTCCATCTTGTTTAATGTATCATTTAAAGCTTGTGTTTCCTTATTTATTTTCATTTTGGATGATCTGTCCATTGGTGAAAGTGGGGTGTTAAAAGTCCCCTACTATGAATGTGTTACTGTCGACTTCCCCTTTTATGGCTGTTAGTATTTGCCTTATGTATTGAGGTGCTCCTATGTTGGGTGCAGAAATATTTACAATTGTTTTATCTTCTTCTTGGATCGATCCCTTGATCATTATGTAGTATCCTTCTTTGTCTCTTCTAATAGTCTTTATTTTAAAGTCTATTTTGTCTGATATGAGAATTGCTACTCCAGCTTTCTTTTGGTTTCCATTTCCATGGAATATCTTTTTCCATCCCCTTACTTTTAGTCTGTATGTGTCTCTAGGTTTGAAGTGGGTCTCTTATAGACAGCATATATATGGGTCTTGTTTTTGTATCCATTCAGCCAATCTGTGTCTTTTGGTGGGATCATTTAGTCCATTTACATTTAAGGTAATTATCAATATGTATGTTCCTGTTACCATTTTCTTAAGTGTTTTGGCTTTATCATTGTATGTCTTTTCCTTGTCTTTTTTTTCCTGCCTAGAGAAGTTTCTTTAACATTTGTTGTAAAGCTGGTTTGGTGGTGCTGAATTCTCTTAGCTTTTGCTTGTCTGTAAACCTTTAATTTCTCTGTCAAATCTGAATCAGATCCTTGCTGGGTAGAGTAATCTTGTTTGTAGATTTTTCTCCTTCATCACTGTAAATATGTCCTGCCACTCCCTTCTGGCTTACAGAGTTTCTGCTGAAAGATCAGCTTATGTTAACCTTATGGGGATTCCCTTATGTGTTACTTGTATTTCTCCCTTGCTGCTTTTAATATTTGTCCTTTGTATTTAATTTTTGATAGTTTGAATAATATGTGTCTTGGCATGTTTCTCCTTGGATTTATTATGTCTGGGACTCTCTGTGCTTCCTGGACTTGATTAACTATTTCCTTACCCGTATTAGGGAAGTTTTCAACTATAATCTTTTCAAATATTTTCTCAGTCGCTTTCTTTTTCTCTTCTTCTTCTGGAATCCCTATAATTCTAATGTTGGTTCATTTAATGTTGTCCCAGAGGTCTCTGAGGCTGTCCTCATCTCTTTTCATTCTTTTTTCTTCATTCTGCTCTGCAGTAGTTATTTCCACTATTTTATCTTCCAGGTCACTTATCCGTTCTTCTGCCTCAGTTATTCTGCTATTGATCCCATCTAGAGTATTTTTAATTTCATTTATTGTGTTGTTCATCGCTGCTTGTTTCATCTTTAGTTCTTCTAGGTCCTTGTTAAATGTTTCCTGCATTTTGTCTATTCTGTTTCCAAGATTTTGGATCATCTTTACTATCATTATTCTGAATTCTTTTTCAGGTAGACTGCCTATTTCCTCTTCATTTGTTAGGTCTGCTGGGCTTTTATCTTGCTCCTTCATCTGCCGTGTGTTTTCCTGTCTTCTCATTTTGCTTATCTTACTGTGTTTGGGGTCTCCTTTTTGCAGGCTGCAGGTTCATAGTTCCTGTTGTTTTTGGTGTCTGTCCCCAGTGGCTAAAGTTGGTTCAGTGGGTTGTGTACGCTTCCTGGTGGAGGGGACTAGTGCCTGTGTTCTGGTGGATGAGGCTGGATCTTGTCTTTCTGGTGGGCAGGTCCACGTCTGGTGGTGTGTTTTGGGGTGTCTGTGGACTTATGATTTTAGGCAGCCTCTCTGCTAATGGGTGGGGTTATGTTCCTGTCTTGCTAGTTGTTTGGCATAGGGTGTCCAGCACTGTAGCTTGCTGGTAGTTGAGTGAAGCTGGGTGCTGGTGTTGTGATGGAGATCTCTGGGAGATTTTTGCCATTTGATATTGTGTGGAGCTGGGAGGTCTCTTGTGGACCAGTGTCATGAAGTTGGCTCTCCCACCTCAGAGGCACAGCACTGACTCCTGGCTGAAGCACCAAGTGCCTTTCATCCACACGGCTCAGAATAAAAGGGAGAAAAGGAAGGAAGGAAGGAATGGAAGGTAGGTAGGTAGGGAGGGAGGGAGGGAGGGAGGAAGGAAAGAAGGAAGGAAGGAAGGAAGGAAGGAAGGAAGGAAGGAAGGAAGGAAGGAAGGAAGGAGAAAGAAAGAAAGAAAAAGAAAGAAAGAAAGAAAGGAGCGAGGGAGGGAGGGAGGGTGGGAAGGAAGGAAAGAAAGAAAGAAGATAAAGTAAAATAAAATAAAGTAAGATAAAATAAAATAAAAAATAATTATTAAGAAAAAAATTTTTTTAAAAAAAAAGGAAGGATAGAACCCTAGGACAAATGGTGGAAGCAAAGCTATACAGACAAAATCTGACACAGAAGCATACACATACTCACAAAAAGAGGAAAAGGGGAAAAAATAATAAATCTTGCTCTCCAGAGTCCACTTCCTCAATTTGGGATGACTCGTTGTCCGTTCAGGTATTCCACAGATGCAGGGTACATCAAGTTGATTGTGGAGCTTTAATCCACTGCTTCTGAGGCTGCTGGGAGAGATTTCCCTTTCTCTTCTTTGTTCTCACAGCCCCCGTGGCTCTGCTTTGGATTTGGCCCCGCCTCTGCGTGTAGGTCGCCGGAGGGCATCTGTTCTTCGCTCAGACAGGACGGAGTTAAAGGAGCCGCTGATTCGGGGGCTCTGGCTCACTCAGGCCGGGGGGAGGGAGGGGTACGGAGTGCGGGGTGAGCCTGCGGCAGCAGAGGCCAGTGGGACATTGCAGCAGCCTCAGGTGCGCCTTGTGTTCTCCCGGGGAAGTTGTCCCTAGATCCCGGTACCCTGGCAGTGGCGGGCTGCACAGGCTCCCCAGAAGGGGGGTGTGGAGAGTGACCTGTGCTCGCACACAGGCTTCTTGGTGGCGGCAGCAGCAGCCTTAGCATCTCATGCCCGTCTCTGGGGTCCGCGCTTTTAGCCGCGGCTTGTGCCCGTCTCTGGAGCTCCTTTAAGCAGCACTCTTAATCCCCTCTCCTCGCGCACCAGGAAACAAAGAGGGAAGAAAAGGTCTCTTGCCTCTTCGGCAGGTCCAGACTTTTCCCCGGACTCCCTCCCGGCTAGCCGTGGTGCACTAACCCCCTGCAGGCTGTGCTCACGCCGCCAACCCCAGCCCTCTCCCTGCGATCCACCGAAGCCCGAGCCTCAGCTCCCAGCCCTGCCCGCCCCGGCGGGTGAGCAGACAAGCCTCTCGGGCTGGTGAGTGCCAACTGGCACCAATCCTCTGTGCTGGAATCTCTCTGCTTTGCCCTCCGCACCCCTGTTGCTGCACTCTCCTCCGCGGCTCCGGCTCCGAAGCTTCCCCCTCCGCCACCCGCAGTCTCCGCCCTCAAAGGGGCTTCCTAGTGTGTGGAAACCTTTCCTCCCTCACAGCTCCCTCCCACTGGTGCAAGTCCCGTCCCTATTCTTTTGTCTGTTTTTTCTTTTTTCTTTTGCCCTACCCAGGTATGTGGGGAGTTTCTTGCCTTTTAGGAGGTCTGAGGTCTTCTGCCAGCGTTCAGTAGGTGTTCTGTAGGAGTTGTTCCACGTGTAGATGTATTTCTGGTGTATCTGTGAGGAGGAAGGTGATCTCCGCGTCTCACTCTTCCACCATCTTCCACTTAAATCCTTAAAAAGGTCTTTGACTACAAATTCCCCTTTGCCCTGTACATCTGATTCAACTGCTCAACTGTACCCACTCCACTTCCATAATAAAGCTCACTACTTTCTCTTACTCCCCACCCCACTTAATTATCTCTCAACTAGACTTCTGTAATAATCTTGCAACCAATTTCCTTCTTGATGCTCTCTATATTGCTACTAAATTAATCCTTTGGAAACACAGGTCTTCATTCCCATGAACAAAAATCTTCAATGGCTCCCCATGCCTACAGATTCAAATTTACTCAAGGCTTTGTGTTAACTGATTCAACCTATTTTTCTAGGCTTTTGGGTTTTTTTCCCTTCATGCAGGTTACACTCAATCTGACAAAAGTTCTTGCCCTCAACTGTGTCTTTGCTTCTCCTTTGCTTCTCCTACTGTTCATTCGTGGCACTGGAAGCTCCACAACAGAAGGAACCGTATCTCTTTTGTTCTTCATTATGCATATGTTGCCTAGAACACTGATTCAAATATCCACTGAATGAATGAAAACCACCCTACTCAAAGCTCAGCTCCATGGCCATTCTCAACACAGTCCCACCCAAAGCCAGCAAACTGCCTTTCTAAAACTCCCCTGATGTCTTCCGTGAGGGTGGGGAGATTCCCATAACATTATGTGCCAATTTTAAGGCACTTAATATTTCTATCCTATACATGGCTATTATGAGGCAAATACTCTACCACAAATAACCTTGCCTGATACATTTATGAATCATCTCCTACCATGATGCCTTGCACACAGTCTGAGTATAAAAGAATAGATACACTACTTCGCTGTTATATTCATTCATTCACTCAACATTTAGAGAGCTTACTATGTGCCAGGCACTGTTCTTTGCATTGGGATGCACCAATGAAAAAAGGAAAAAGCCCTGCCCCTATGGAATTTATATTCAGAAGACAGATGAAGACAATAAGCAAGATAATCTCTGATGGTGGTAAGTGTGGTGAAAATTACAATGGAGGTGACATGATCAATCCTGACTGGGGAAGATACCTACCATACATAGGATGACAGGAAAATGTAAAGGTTAAAGCTGGTCAAATCATTTGGCCCACTTCCTGGAACTCCAAAGAAAACTACAAAATGAAAGTTTTAGGCGCCAACATTTCAATCACTCAACAGTGGAAAATCATGCCTGTAACCAAAATGTACACATAAGGGTTATTTAAAGCCTGTAACATCCTTTTTTTCTTGTTTAAAAAAATATTTTTAAGATAAGGGTAGATGTTGGTTCCTTGGATTGAGAGAGGAAGGGATCAGGAATTCCGTCTTGAACTGACTGAATGTGAGTTGCCCATTAGCCGTCAAAGTAGGTAAATCAAGTAGACTACTCGAGACCACTCAGCATGTACAGCATGATCCCATCAATGTTATCAAGAAAGCATATACTGGGCATTATGCTAAGTGAAATAAGTGAGACAGAGAAAGACACATATATGGAATCTAAAACAAAACACAAAAAATCCCAACTCATAGACGGAGAACAGATTGGGGCTGAAACAGGTGAAAGGAGATCAAAAGGTACAAACTTCCAGTTACAAAATACATACAGAAGTCATGAGATGTAAACGTACAGAAAAGTGACTATAGTTAAGAATACCGTATTGTATATTTGCAGTTACTACGAGAGTAATCATCACAAGAAAAAAAATTCTAACTATGTATGGTAGTGATGTTAACTGGACTTACTGTAGTGATTATTTCACAGTATATACAAACATAGAATCGTTACATTATACAACTAAAATTAATATATTATATGTCAAATACATCAATTTTTTAAAAGCTGATATTTGTATATATAAAGGGAGAGGAAAAAATCTGAAGGATATACAGCTTAATATTAATAGTGATTAAATCTTAATGGTATTAAAGATTATTTTTTCCAATCTGTATATCCACACTACTTTTTTAAACAATATGGATTTTGTGTATTTTTTAAACGTTTTAAGTTTTTTAATTCAGCCACTGAATGAAGAAATAATAAGATCAAAATAAGGAAACCAACAGCTAGTAGAGTGAAACAGGTAGATTATAGAGGGAGAAAAAAGTGAATTTCCTCCATTTCCCAGTTTTTCCTCTGAAAGAAACTATTCAGAAATGATCAAATCTATATATTTGTGTTAAACCATTCTCCAGACAAAATGAGCTTTCAAGAAAAAAAGTAAAGAAAAGGTAGCCTAGTGATGAGTGTCTAAACCAGACCTTAAGCCACCTTAAGAAAGGAAACTCTGCCAAAAGCCCTTTCTGGCCCAGCCTGCATGCAGTCTGCAGAGCCCAGTTCTCATCTAGGGGAACAGGCCAACACAGACACAGCATACTGCCTGCTGGGGCTTGCAAATTTACAGCTGTCAACAGTGACTAAAATCCACTTGGATCTTAAATCCTGGTTTAAAAATTACAACAAACATACACAAAAAGCACTACTATGGTTTAATACAAATTTAGAAAGTTCATCTAAGCATACATTTGTACAGGACACCTGAATTCTAGAGGGCAGGTACTACTCAAAAGGTTCACTCTTTTCTTCCTGTTGGGATCCGTCTACCTTTCCACCTCTTAAATAAAGCAGCAAACCATCTCAGTTTTTCTTCTGGCGAGAGGCTGGGATCTTATAACCGGCATTTTATATTGGAGCCTTTATACTTTTATTTTATTCTCTGATCTATGAGTAAGAGTTCCAATTCCAGATACAGGAAAGCACCACTAAATTCTCAAACAATAAGGTTGTCAGTGCTTATTCACTCTTCACAAGCATCAAAACCGAAGAACAGAGAAGTTAAATGACTTGTCCACAGTCCTGCCATTAGTCAGTGGTGGGACAAACAAAAAAACAACTCATATTTCCAATTCCCTGTAAATTCTTTCCATAACAAATAATACAATTATATATACACAGACACACACACACAGTCCAAAGAGAAGTATATAGATCTATTAACCTCATTTTCTAAAAGGAAGAATTATATGAGTAGGTCCATCAAAAATAACTAGCCTATCCAGGAGGCTAAAACATTTTTTCTACCAGCCCATCTCAGCTATCAAAAAAATTCAACATGATAAAATATAACGTGCTCAAAACTTTTCCAAGAATTAAACAAAACCAAACCTTACTTCCTAAACAAAAGCTACAAATATTTAAATATAAGTAAGAGGAATCTAAAAAATAATTGAGCATAAAGGCTGATGATTACATCAAATGTCACCGCTGACACGTAACAGTTACCAGTTAGAGCGCTCTCTATGTGCCAGGCACAGTGCTAAGCACCTTACATACATTCGTTTAATTCTGAAAACCACTCCAGGAGGCAGTTCTTTGACCATCTACATTTTACAGAGGAGGAAAAAATGAAACACACAGATGCTAATACAAGTGATATATAGCCAAGTCAACATTCAAATCCAAATCTATCAGACTCCAAAACTCTCATTCCTAACATTATGCTACACTTTGCATACTGAAATATGAATATGGGTTCATAAAGACACTTGTTCTTAATTTTATATTTTAAATGTAATATTTGTCCATTGCAAAATACATGTTAGCACCCAGTGTATGCCAGAAACTGTTTAAGACACTTGGAACACATCAGTGAACAAAAAAGAGAGAATTCCCTGCTCTCCAGGAGATCACATTATAGTAACCTAGCAGCTAACACATGCCTTATTTTGATCACTGTTCAGTGTTTTAGAAGTATAAACCCGTAATAACTCCATGAGGTAGAAACTACTGTTATTCCTATTTTACAAGTAAGGAAGCAGATACTGAGCGGTTAAATAACTTGCCAAAAATAGTACAGGTGTTAAGAGTCAGGATCTGGACCTAAATAATCTGGCTTTCAACTCCCAACCTCCATGCATTCTAATTCATGTAGCCACTTACACATATTCCAAATAAACTCAACCATACCACATTCATATACCAACAAATTTAGGCTCAAAATATATTCTTATAGTAACACTATTTTGGTAGATGCTTAAGTAACTGTCATCAAGTAAATTGATACAAAAGACATTTTTAGAAGCATTTTGCCAATCATCATACAATTTTATTTTAACAACAAATGATTACTTTTCTAGCCCAGTTTAAGAGGAAAGGCCTCAATTTTCAAGAGAAGTGTCACTACTTAGGTACCTGAATCCTAAAGTTATTTTGCCAGTATTATAATTTTTTAAAAATACAGTATTCTTAGAGATAATTTCTAAATGAACCCTAAAGCTTTATTAATATTTTAATTTTTTAAAAAAGTTTGTCCGGATATGAAGTAAGAATCTTATTCTATTATATAAAACTGGGAAAACTATGAAATCAGATCCAAATACAAGATCCAATATCTAATTTAGGAAACAATATAACGGGACTTCCCTGGTGGGAGAGTGGTTAAGAATCCGCCTGCCAATGCAAGGGACACAGGTTCGAGCCCTGGTCTGGCAAGATCCCACATGCCACAGAGCAACTGAGTCCGTGCGCCACAACTACTAAGCCTGTGCTCTAGAGCCTGCGAGCCACAACTACTGAAGCCTGCACGCCAAGAGCCCGCGCTCCGCAACAAGAGAAGCACCGCAATGAGAAGCCCCCGCACTGCAATGAAGAGTAGCCCCTGCTCACCACAACTAGAGAAAGCCTGTGCACAGCAACGAAGACCCAACACAATCAAAAATAAATAAATAAAATAAATTTATTAAAAACAAAAAACAATGTAACCTTTAAAAAAATAGCACAATAGAGTGTAAGACTTGTGGTTTTTACTTTGAAGAAAGAAATTAACTCAAATCACTCCATTACAGATTTCAATTTTGGTTTGTCCTGTCTCAGAAAAACTAAATGCCTTAAATTATCGTTTGATTTTGACCTATTCAGCAGACAGGTTAATATTTCTTTCCTTTGTTTTTTTCGTACAAGAGTTCAAAAGACATAAATAAACTTTTACAAGTATAAATGATATTCAAGTTATAAACGTAAAAATTTCATATGCTATAGCTTCAAAAAGTGGTCTACCTGGCAAACTTTCTTAGACTCTGGTTTAGGAAAAACTGCTTTTCATACACCCCCCGCAAAAAAAGTGAGCAGCATCCCACTATAATAGGCAAGATTAGGTAAGGACTGCACGGAAACATGCCGTAATTCTGGAGTACAAACCCCTAAGACAATCCACCAGGAAGTTTAAAACAAATTAGGCTGTGATAGCTAAAGGGGATGAGCTGTATTTATATGGCTTGCCTGCAAAGTTTAGTAAAAAAGAAAATTTAAAAAGGAATTATCTTCTCTATAGTCTCAGTCTTAGCAGTTGCTGAAGCATAAATAGGTACTTCTTAAAACATTAAACAAAGAAACAGAGCAGTTATCTGATAGGATAGTTTTAAAATACTGCTGGTTAACTTTACCTTACCAACAAAACTAAGTATGCCCTAAAAATACCACAGGACAAAGTGCTTAAACGAAGTCCAAGTTTTGTTCAGAAAACCTTCTCAGTAGGAGTGCATACTTTCTGGAAAGCAATTTGGCCATTTGACATGAAATATGTTCACACCCTTGACCCAGTGACGCCAACTCTGGAACCCATCCTCAGGAAATGCAGATCAAACTGATGTACAACAGCAAAACCCTGCAAACCACTCAACTGTCCAATAATGAGGAAATGATCAAATATACGTGGTATATCCACGATATGCTATAACAGGATAAATTATGAAGGAATTAAAGATGGTTTTAGACACAGAAAAATGTGTACACCGTAATTAAAAGAAAACAAACCAGGATACAAACATTATAAACATTATCTCAAGACTTTTTTAGCCGTTTAGATACATACTTTTTTTAAAAAAAAAAAAGATGAAAAGGAAATACTCTGGTATGCTGACAGTAGTTAACTTTGGATGGTGGAGATAACAAGCAGTTTCTTCTATTTTATAGTATTCTTTTCAAATTTCTACTAATGACCCTGTGCTATTTTGATAATTAGGGGAAAAAAATACCTTCTAAAAATAATATGTAAATAACTATTCTTTAATAGGTGCAATGCATTTTGTATCCATGTTCACTGACATTCCACTTTATCTCTGAGAAACACAGTGCTTTAAGTTGTGAAATATCCTCTAAGTTAGTAATTTAAAGTGCCTTAATGCACTCTTAACAGCTTCTTAACGAGAACATTTTGTTTTGAGATTCTAAGCCTGCATGGAAAACACAATGGGAAAGGGGAAGGGGGTAAAGAACTTTGAAGAAATGCTCCTTGGCAGGATGCCTCCTGTTCCACAACTCTGAATCTGTATCTGAAGATGACCTCACTGGAAGGCCAGCTCCTACAGTCAAGTTTCAGATTTGCTAAACTTTACAGGTGAGCATGTTTTCTTTAAAAACTATTTTTGCCCTTCTTACCCCAAAGTAATTCAATAAGAGGCACTCTGATCACAGAACTATTTCTGCTCTTAAAAGATATTAAACGTAGTTCAATAACCCAACAATGCCTGTTAGTCAGTTATTTAAATGTCCAAACATAGTATTATAATATTCCACTATTGCTACTTTCCATAGATTATCATTCTTTCCTCTAATTGATGTCCTCAAATACACAAACACTGTGTGTGTGTGTGTGTGTGTGTGTGTGTGTGTGTATATTCCTCAAATGTTAGTCAATATGCTTAAGAAGGTTGGATCTAAAAAGCTATCCAGATTCGTAAGAGGAGTATATTTATATTCAAAAAAGATGTTTAAAGGATTAAGAGCTCCCAATTCACAGCTCTATGGTTCTAACCTCAGGTAAATCTACAGACGCACATAAGCAGAAAGTGCACTGGCCATGGGTTCTAATTTTATCTCTGCTACTAATTAGCCTTAGGAATTTCACTTAACCTTTCTGGATCTCCTACCTACAACTATAAAACGAGGGTAAAATTAGACCACTTAATTAAGGTTTTTACAAACTCTTAAAAAAATTATTCTAGGTCCAGATTTCTACCATTTTTCCAAATATCTCCTTTTTCTAATTCTCAGCAGTAATAAACTTTTCCTTGGATTAACCTTTGACCTCTCGATACTTCACAAAAATGTAGACAAATTTTTATAATACTACTAATTTCAAAATACACAATGTCTATAAAACTTATCCCATAACATTTTGGTAAATCCTATTAAACATTTCTTCATAAGTATCCTATAACCCATCTAAGGGTCTCAGTTAAAAATAAAGATTACTCAACATACATTACACATACAAGACACATGCTTTATTACGTAATAACTGCCATAATACTTAGCAATGGGCAGTATTTCATTTCCTACACTAATCAAAAAAATTAAAGACTAGATGTGTTTCTTTTCGTTTTTTAATGTTCAAAACAAAGAGAACACTATGTATATTAAGTGTCTCTACATAAAACATTAGATAACATGAAGTATCATTTGGGGTTTGAAACCATAAGAATATGAATTTGAGGACTGAAACTCTCCGTAAGCAAACTGCCTAATTTCAGAATGGACCAAACCCTGCATATAAGTAATTCAGCTTCACAAACCTTTTGAGTAAGTTAAATGACATCACTCAAAGTTTTCTTAACTTTTAAGGCAGAAAATAAAGACACATTTTAATTTGACGTTTACAAAAAGTTGATTTTTACCTAAGAAAATTGGCTTCACCTGAAGCTTTTCCTACCTGGAAAGTTACTTGTTGAATTTGAGAAATAAATGGCCAACATTCTAAAGTAACACGTAGGAGTCAACGCGTCTGAATTTCTGAGTCTATAAATCAAACACTTTATACAAAGAATAATGCAGTTGATTTTTTTTAAGATAAAGCTAAATTTACTATTTTGGACACACTGTTTCTATCTAAAACTCTGTAAATTCACTTTTAATTACTAACTTTTTCCTCACCTTCAATAATATTCTATAGGAACCACAGATTACATTAAAGTCTGAGGTTTAAAAAAAGGCATGAAATTTACCGAGGTCTCTTTTTTTCCAGCATCTTAAAGGCCACGGGCAATTACCGTCACTATTTTTTCTTAACAGAACCTACCCACATCGTATCATTCAAAAAGAATGGTATAGGGAATTCCCTGGCGGTCCAGGGGTTAGGACTCAGAGCTCTCACTGCCATAGATCCAAGTTCAATCCCTGGTCGGGGAACTAAGATCCCCCAACTCGCACCACGCGGCCAAAACAAAACGCAACCAAGAGTCTAACGTTAAAATAATAGTTCACTTTGAGTTCAACAGCTTTCCAGATGTTAAAATAATCTAATGCAAAAAAGGGGGGAATGGGGAGGACATGATGTGATTACTTGCCACAATCTAGGAATCCACTACAGCAGTCCACATTTGGATACATACACAAATTCAAAGACGGAAATGACCCCAGCTAATTCCTTTCTGAATATTTTTCAAAATATCGTTTCTGCATTAAACGAGTATACCCACTACAAATAATAACATCAGTTACTATTTATCTAACCCCTTCTATAGGCAGGCATGATTGAAGTCACTTAACATCTGTCATTTCATGTACTCACAGCAACTCTGTAAGAAACCCATTATTATCTCCTCTTAATAGATGGGAAATCAAGGACTGAAAGAGGATACAAGGCTGCTAAGTGGCAGAGCCGGACTGCAAACCCAGGGATGCTTGACTTCAAAGTTCATGCTCATTATATTAAACTACACTGTCTACTGGAAACATAAGCATGAAAATCGAGCTTGTATTTTTAGAAGTTCCTCAAAAAAAAAGTTTACTAAACTTTTTTTAGGTTTCCCAAGAATAACTACTTCTCTGCAACAAACAAGACTGACTGTAGTAATACACCTATATACACTATAAATTAATTCAGTCTTGTCAAAAAGATAGAATTTAGGAGGAGACACCAATTCTTATCTGAAAGGAATATCAGAAAATTTACAGTTAAATGAGCTCAGCTGCACTCAGGCTGATCTTTTCCACATCATAAAAAAGTTAGAATATGGATACTTAGCCCAAAGTTTTTCCTTACTAATTTTAGTGGTACTAGACACACATTCCACTTTTCTATGACTGTTGAAAAAAGTCATCTCAAGCACCCCCCCAATCATATTATACAAAAAGAGCCCAAAAAGTAGGCCATGCAACATTCCTCAAAGGAGGTTTGGATTTCTGCTTATCTCTATTTCTCGAAGTCTTACTCATTCCTGTTGCTCTATAACTGCAAGGACTGAGAGTCACGAGTTACACAAGTTGTGTTCCCTAACAAGGAAGGCGTGTTTGAATAATTCCAGTAACCCAACCAGTTGGACAGCTAGTCGCCTATTTTTTCACCCATCATCTAAACGGTGGAGGAACTGCTGCCATCTCTCTTTGGAGTAGCTGGGCAAGCACAAGCCCCTATCAGCTAAGACTGAGGCACAGCAACTCCTGGGCTGTAAATAAAGATTGACGAGAATCTTTCGCTCTTATTTCTTCCCCAGCCAACCAAACAAGCAATATTGAATCATCCTCCTTCCCCTCAATCACTGCTGAATAAACACCACATTATATATAGGTTCCCAGGGCAATTTCCCTCCCAGACACCCATTCCCTGGGCGTGGAATAAGCTACGTTCCTGCCCAGACCCTTCCCCTCCCTTCATTTAAGAAGCACCATCACAAAAGACCACCTCCGCTTTTTCAACGTAGTTAACTTTACGCTGGCTGCAAATCTTACCCCCTAGATGAGGACATTTAGCTCTAGAAATGCAAAGACCCCCTAATTGCTCGGCTTAATAAAAGCTGTGCATTTATAAATCAATTATACTTCAATTAGATATGTAAAGTACAGAATAAAGTAAAATAAAATAAAAGCTATGCACTACTTTGGACTGGCTGGAAATGTCCCTCCCCAGCTTTACCGGTGAGCGCAGCACAATCAACTTGATCTTGGCCCCTCGGGGAACGGGTGAAAACCAGTAACTGAATTACAGCGGAGAAGCTGCCCACAGAATTCAGGAATGAGTCCCCACCAGTCCCCTGCTTTCCTACATCGGGGCTCTTCGTCCCGAGTGGCTAGTTAAGAGGATCTCAATTTTTATGCTTTCTCACGGGACACACGGAGTCGCCAAATCCCACCCTTCAGGAAAGTGACAAGCTGGAGTTAACCCTTCCGCTGCCCTCACAGACCAAACCCGAAGGAAACCCCAATCCCCCAAGCGCCTTAAAAATGTGACAAGCCCAATTCCACCCTTTCCAAACCCCGGCCGCGTTAAGAACACGGCGCTTGGAAGAAGACTACTAAATGGAATTAACCCTTCAGCTGCCGATCTCAGCGCTACACTTCAGCCACCAACACACGCGAAGCTCCGAGTCCTGACCCTAGGGGAGATGACAAGCATGGCTACTCCCTCCCCCAACACACACACACTCCCAAGAGCCCCGCCGCGCAGAGGGGACCCCCAAGCCAGGCCTGCCCGCGGACCCCGCGCCGGACGCGCGGGCTGCGGCGCCCCGGGCGGGTGAGCGGGAGGGCACTCACCGCGATGACATTGACGAAGGTGGTCTTGCCCGAGTACTGCAGCCCTACGAGCGTCAGCTCCATCTCCTCCTTCCAGAAGAGCGAGCGGAACCAGTCCAGCAGGCGGGAGATGAGAGCCAGCATGATGGCGGCCGGGAGGAAGGACAGACGGGCGAGCGGGCAGGCAGCGATGACGACGACCTCCACACAAGTGGGCCTCGGCCCGAACCCCCCAACGGCTCCTCGGGACCCCGGCTCGACGCTGGCAGGCACGGGCTAGCGGCGGCAGCGGCCGAAGCCAGGAAGCCGAGCGGGTCATATGACTTGCCCTACCCCCCACGCTTGTCCCCGCGCTGCCGTCTGCGCCCACGGCAAGAGCGGCGGGCCCCCACCCCCACCCCCCGGCCAGGCGCGCCCGCCGCCTACAGCGCCACCTGTTGGGGCCTCCGTGCAGCACCGCGTACCTGCGAGCCGCCCTTGGGCTCCTTTCCTACTACCCTCCTTGGCTCATTCACATTGGTTCATTCATCTTTCATCCTCTCTACAATTGTTTATTGACAGTCCGCTCTGTGCAGAAAGACTTCAAAACTCTGGGGATACAGCATGGAAATCCCTGTCGTATGTAATAAAAGATGGAAGCCACAAGTATTTATCAGTAGAGAAGTGATAACTCCAGTATGTTTCCAAAAGGGAATACTATAGAGCTGTTTAAAAAAGAATGAGAAAGTTCTATATAAACTGATATGGAATGATGTCCAGGAAATATTTTGAAGGAACATAAATGCAAGAGGCCAACTATGTATTAAATGACATCTTCAGTATAAGATGGGAAAACAAGAATATATATGTACATATATACAAATACGTAATGTAGTTGCATAAAGAGATACTGGGAGACTAGTAAAAATGGTTTTCTATGGGGGTCAGGGAAACTGGATAGTCAGAAACTGGATAGTTCCCAGAAATGGGAATGAGCCTTCTCTGGATATCTTTTTATATCATTTTCACTTTCAACCATGTAAATGAGTCACCTGTTCAAAAGTTTAATTTAACTAAAAAGTACACTAAAATATCTGCAAGGTTTTCAAATTTTAAAAAATACCTTCCCCTGAGGAGCTTACATTCCAGGGGGGAGATATGTAACATAATAAACAAATAAATATAAGATATAATGCCAGGTAGTACTGAGCATTATAAAGAAAACTGAACAAGAAGACACAGGAGTGGTCCCTGTTCTAGGGGTTAGGGTCAGAGTAGACCTCTCAAAGGAGTTGGCCCTGGATGGGAAGACCTGGAGGACATGAGAATGAGAGCCAGGCACACATCTGGTGGAAGCACGTTTCAGACAGAAGGAACAGCAAAGACTCTGAAGGGGAAAGGCACATGGAATGCTCTAGGAAGAGAAAGACAGTCCGTGTGGTTAGCTCAGAAACCTAATACGAAGAGATATGGATGGAGAAAGATGCAGGGACCAGAGGAAGTAGGGTATGGTCGCCCTAGTTCAGGTCTTGATATGATGGGGAACTCGGAGAGTGAACCAGTTTATATTTTTAAAAGTTTTCTCTGGCAGCTCCGTGCAGAACTGACTGTAGGAAGGCATTATGGGTTGAAGTGTGTCCCCACGAAAGATACATTGGAGTCCTAACCCCCAGTACCTCAGAGAGTGGCCTTCTTTGGAAACAGGGCCATTGCCAATGTAATCAGTTAAGATGGTCTTAGTGGAGTATGGTGGACCCTTAATCCAAAATGACTTCTTCTCCTCATGAAGACTAGAAGATACACAGACACAGGAGGGGAGAGACCCATGGGACAACAGAAGCAGAGACTGAAGTGTTGCAGCTTGCAAGCCAGGGAACACCAAGGAATTGCCAGCAAACCACCAGGAACTGGAAGAGAGGCACCAGGAATTGGAAGAAAGGCACGAGAAACTGGAACAGATTCTCTCTCACAGCCTCAGAAGGACCCAACCTTGCCAATACCTTGATCTTGGACTTCTGGCCTCCAGAACTGTGAGGCAATACATCTCTGTGGTTTTGAGCCACCCAGTTTGTGGTCCTTTGGTATGGCAGCCCTAGCAAATTAATACAGAGGGAAAGAGCAGAAGCAGTGAGATGGGTTCAGAAGCTCTTATACTAGTGTAAGGGAGTGATGCTGGTGGCTGGGCCCAAGACTTTGGACACACTTAGGTGTCGGCTGCCACGGACCTTCCGTTCTAGAGAGAAAGACAGTGAACAAGTCAACAAACTAATTTCAAAATGAAAAGTTGAACACTCCTCAACCTTTACAATTATCATAATTTCCTTCACCTCTAAAACCATTTAATAGAAAAGTCACTTCTTACCTCCCGATTCTAGTTTCACAGTAAAAAAACACAAAACCCCTTTTATCAGGTGTTCCCAGTGGTGAGGACTCAGCACTTCCACTGCCCAAGTTCAATCGAGTTCAATCCCTGGTCGGGGAACTGAGATCCCGCAAGCCACGCAGCAGGGCCAAAAAAAAAAAAAAAAAGAAAAGAAAACTTTATAAATTATTTTTTATCATAAATCACAATATGATGGTTGTAAAACCATCAACTAGTAGAGAGGTATGATAAGAAAAAGAGAATCTGTCTATTGGCATCCTCAATTCCCCATCTCTGAAAAACCCATTTTAAGAGTTTACTCTTTTTTGATCAAACAAACATTTATACACATATACGGGGTAGAGAATTTTCTCTTATGCACAAAAATGGGAACATGTTGTAGGTATTATTCTAGAGCTTCCTTTGTTCAGTTATAGTTAAATACATTTCATTAAAAAGAAAGGCATAAATATTCAAATAGATATTCAAAACTTATCATTTCCTAATCACTTTAATACAGTTTACTATTAGCTATATTCTTTTCTTTTTAAAATAAATTTATTTATTTATTTATTTTGCTGTGTTGAGTCTTCATTTCTGTGTGAGGGCTTTCTCCAGTTGTGGCGAGCAGGGGCCACTCTTCAATGCGGTGCACGGGCCTCTCACTGTCGCGGCCTCTCCCGTTGCGGAGCACAGGCTCCAGACGCACAGGCTCAGTGGTTGTGGCTCACAGGCCTAGCCGCTCCGCGGCATGTGGGACCTTCCCAGACCAGGGCTCGAACCCGTGTTCCCTGCATTGGCAGGCAGATTCCTAACCACTGTGCCACCAGGGAAGCCCTTGGCTATATTCTTGAAGCTATTTACAAGTAGTGTATCCATAGGATGGAAATACCATATAATGGAGAACATTTCTTCCCAACTCCGAGTTCATCGATTCTCATTGGTAGCTTGAAATTAACCACTCTGGGAGTATTTGCACCATGGAAATTGGCAAACACTACAATTTAGGCTACAATTTACCCTTCCCTGGAGAGCCAGTTGTTAGACATTTACTGGCACACTACTGATAGTACCTAATTCATAGCACTAAAGTGAGAATTAAATAAAATAATAGTAAATTATATTAAGTAAGATAATGAAAGGCAAGATGATATACTTTTTGTGTATAGTGTTCATAGTATAGAATGAACCTTCTGATCACAGCTCCTCTACCTATCAGCTGTGTGAACTGTGCAAGCTGTCTAACCTCTCTGTGCCTCTAATTACTGTATAGGGAGGTAATATTGCTATCAGCAAATAAAAAAGGTTATTGTGAAGAGTAAATGAATTCACATGAAACTTTTATTATAGCACCCGGTGCAGCATTCACATTCACTAAATGCTAGTTATTATTTCTGGAACATAGCGACTCAGGACATTTGGTTAGCAATTCAGGCGCTCAGTTTCTCATTTGTAAAATAGGGGTAAGGATACCACCCTTATTTGATATTTTAACTGACGAGGCATTTTCTTCTGGAGTCAGTCCATCATATACAAAGTCCTGTGGGTACTCTTCCCTTTGAACTTTATCTAGAGTTAAGTTTTAAAAATGGGAATTCTTCCTATACACTAAAGATGAAAAATCTGTAAGAGGAATTAAGGAAACACTCCCACTTACCACTGCAACAAAAAGGATAAAATACCTAGGAATAAACATACCTAAGGAGAAAAAAGACCTGTACACAGAAAACTATAAGACACTGATGAAAGAAATTAAAATTATACAAAGAGATGGAGAGATATACCATGTTCTTGGATTGGAAGAATCAACATTGTGAAAATGACTATACTACCCAAAGCAATCTACAGATTCAATGCAATCCTTATCAAACTACCAATGGCATTTTTCACAGAAGTAGGACAAACAATTTCACAATTTGTATGGAAACACAAAGGACCCCGAATAGCCAAAGCAATCTTGAGAAAGAGAAACGGAGCTGGAGGAATCAGGCTCCCTGACTTCAGACTATACTACAAAGCTACAGTAATCAAGACAGTATGGTACTGGCACAAAAACAGAAAGATAGATCAATGGAACAGGATAGAAAGCCCAGAGATAAACCCACACATCTATGGTCACCTTATCTTTGATAAAGGAGGCAAGAATATAGAGTGGAGAAAAGAAAGCCTCTTCAATAAGTGGTGCTGGGAAAACTGGACAGCTACATGTAAAAGAATGAAATTAGAACACTCCCTAACACCATACACAAAAATAAACTCAAAATGGATTAAAGACCTAAATGTAAGGTCAGACACTGTAAAACTCTTAGAGGAAAACATAGGCAGAATACTCTAAGACATAAATCACAGCAAGATCCTTTTCGACCCACCTCCTAGAGAAATGGAAACAAAAATAAACAAATGGGACCTAATGAAACTTAAAAGCTTTTGCAAAGCAAAGCAAACCATACACAAGACGAAAAGACAACCCTCAGAATGGGAGAAAATATTTGCCAATGAAGCAACTGACAAAGGATTATTCTCCAAAATATACAAGCAGCCTATGCAGCTCAATATCAAAAAAACAAACAACCCAACCCAAAAATGGGCAGAAGACATAAATAGACATTTCTCCAAAGAAGATATACAGATTGCCAACAAACACATCAAAGGATGCTCAACATCACTAATCATTAGAGAAATGCAAATCAAAACTACAATGAGGTATCACGTCACACCGGTCAGAATGGCCATCATCAAAAAATCTACAAACAGTAAATGCTGGAGAGGATGTGGAGAAAAAAGAACCCTTCTACACTGTTGGTGGGAATGCAAATTGATACAGCCACTATGGAGAACAGTATGGAGGTTCCTTAAAAAACTAAAAGTAGAACTACCATATGGCCCAGCAACCCCACTACTGGGCATATACCCTGAGAAAACCATAATTCAAAAAGAGTCATGTAGCACAATGTTCACTGCAGCTTTATTCACAATACCCAGGACATGGAAGCAACCTAAGTGTCCATCGACAGATGAATGGATAAAGATGTGGCACATATATACAATGGAATATTACTCAGCCATAAAAAGAAACGAGGTTGAGTTATTTGTAGTGAGGTGGATGGACCCAGAATCTGTCATACAGAGTGATGTAAGTCAGAAAGAGACAAACAAATACCGTATGCTAACACATATATATGGAATCTAAAAAGAAAAAAAAATAAAAGGTTCTGAAGAACCTTGGGGCAGGACAGGAATAAAGACACAGATGTAGAGAATGGACTTGAGGACACCGGGAGGGGGAAGGGTAAGCTGGGACGAAGTGAGGGAGTGGCATGGACATATATACACTACCAAATGTAAAATAGCTATCTAGTGGGAAGCAGCCACATAGCACAGGGAGATCAGCACGGTGCTTTGTGACCACCTAGAAGGGTGGGATATGGAGAGTGGGAGGGAGATGCAAGAGGGAGGGGATATGGGGATATATGTATACGTAGAGCTGATTCACTTTGTTATACAGCAGAAACTAAAACAAGAATGTAAGGCAATTATACTCCAATAAAGATGTTAAAAAATATGTAAATAAATAAATAATAAAAATGGGAATGCAGGATCATGTGCTCAGATATATTCCCAAGTCATGCGTAAAGGTCAGGAATCCCATTGTCCTGGGAATGTGGATGAAGAGGACAAGGCAAGTGATCAGAATAACCCATGTGTTTGCTACATGGCTGTTGTATAAGAAATGGCATCAGACCTGGACGCATCCTTGAAGACCATTCTAGTTTTGGCTATCAGAAAAAGAATTTGAAAAAGAATAGATACATGTATGTGTATAGCTGAATCACTTTGCTGTACACTTGAAACTAACACAACATTGTTAATCAGCTATACTCTAATATAAAATAAAAAGTTTAAAAAATTAAAAAATAAATAAATACAATAAAATAAATAACTCTCCCCAGGTGGGTGAGAAGTTGATCTGTGAACTTAGTTCCAGATCCTCCATTCTTTGGCCACTGAATAAAGCTTGTGCTGTGTCGATCTCAAAAAAAGAGAGAGAGAGAGAGAAGAAAACTGAGGCACGGAGGAGGAAATATCACAGCTAGCGACATGATTTTCAGTTGTAATCTTAAGAACAGGGACCATTTCTACTTAAACTAATAAAGTCATTCTGAGAAAATGAGTAGTTAGGGTCTCATCTCTTAGCTGTCTGTTTTGTCAGCCTCATATTTGTCTAATGAGATAATAGTTTTGGACAAGGAATAAGACGGGTGTGACACATTCCATATGCTCCCACTGGCCTAATTATCAGTTTCACAGCATTTTAAAATGACAGCACCTGAGCCTTCTCCACAGGACATGGCCGCATCTTGGCCAAGTCAGTCAAAGAGCCAGAATCTTTCCTTAGCCATGGACGTCAGCCCAGGTCACAGAGAGAGCCCTTCAAAATTGACAAGGGGCAGAATGCCAGCTTTGTCTTTTAAAAAGAGAGCGTCAACCTCGGGAAAAGGGAAGCAAGAACCAGTTAGGGAATTCTCTTTAGAAGGAACACTCCTCATTATTCTAAAACTGAACTCGTCAACCCCGTTGTAAGAAAAGTCAATGATTTGAGAATTCCAAGGGTGGAAAACAGATACTAAACAGATGCTCAGGGTGATGCAAAGAGCACTCTGCTGGCAAGGAAAAGCCTTACCTTGAATAAAAAGTTCTTATTCTGGCTTTAAAACCTAAACAGTGACCTTGGGCAAGTCACTTTCCTCTTCTGGGCTTTAGTTTCAACTGTCTATGAAAGGAACCAAGTGAGGTAAAGAAATGAAATAAAATGCAACAAAGTAGAAGAAACAATAGAAAAAGAAAAGAATACAGGTACTGGATAGAAGCATTAACTTTTTTCAAATAGATCTCTCCTTCATCCAGGTCATCTGTGCTTTTTGGTGGATTTGATTACTGGTCAGTATTATGGTCTCGGAGGTAAAAGTGTAAGCAGATAGGGAAGGGGGTGGCGGTCCTGGAGAAAGAGAACTAGGCCTGGCTTTCTTGACCTAAGAGAAGCCATTTTTGGCCTAAGCCATTTCGTGATCTCAGCCTGGCCACAATGTTGATCTTTGAGCAGGTCTCAGTAACTAATGATCTGAAGTAAACAAGGGAAGACAGGAACAAAAGAAAAGCAGTCAAGAAAACAATAGTTCAGCAACAAAACAGAGTCCTAGTTCCTCCTCAAGGGATATACCTAACAACCTGACACAGATCTCGAAGTTTTGCAGAAACTAAGGCCCCACCGCGGTGGAGGATGGTAACAACATGCTGAGATCCCAGACTGGTCAGAACCCAAGGAATGATGATGTTGACCTTTCACCCTCGCCCCGTTATGACAATCAAAAACGGCTCCAGACACGGCCAGATATTCCTCGGGGACAAGATTGCCCCCAGCTGAAAAACCACCAGATTCGACATTCGTTCTTTTGGTTTTTTCCTATTTCCCACTGTCCTGTCCTTCAAATCCAATCTGGGGCAATGGTGGGAGTGGCAGGAGGGGCCCCCCAGGTAGGAGGAGTATTTTATCACTGACATTTTCAATACTGCAGCACAGCAGTACTAAAAAGCAAATAAATTACTGTTGGTTTGTTATCGGGTTTATCTTCTCACCAGGAAATGCACCCCTTTATCGCGGCACCCAGCATCCCTCCCCCTTGCTAGGCCATTGCTCGGTGCAGTGCTTCTTCCCCTGCACCCGTTATTCTTACACCATAAAAAACAACCTGCTGTCACTTTAAATGGCTGCGCACACTTCAGGTTCAGTAACAAATATATTCAGTTTTAAGAAACTGACCAAAAAAATTATTTCAGGTAAAATTTCTCCTGCTGCCTAGTTTGAGCCAGCTGCAGACTGGACCTTTGGGAAGGGATATAGGACAAGATTGCCTGCTTCTGTTTCCCGGTGTATTCGCTTCCCAGGGCCGCTGTGAAAAAGGATCACAGACTGGGTGGCTTAAACAACAGCAATGTTTTGTTTTACAGTCTGGAGGCTGGAAGTCTGAGATCAAGGTGTCAGCTGGGCTGGTTCCTTCTGAGGGATGTGAGGGAGCATCTGTTCCAGGCCTCTCTGGACGCAGGGAGCCGGGTGTGGGGGGCTGGAAAGTGTTGACTTGACCCACAAGGCCACAGTAGGTGCTGGCACTCTCTGGGTGCGGTAGATATTTCAGGCTGATGGTTTCCCTCACGGAGCACTGGAAACATCTCACCTGCAGTTCACTGGATTCAGGCAAGTGCATCTCTATTTCAGCAGGTGGCTTAAGGTTGCCTTCTTTTAGAATCAGAGCACCCAGGAGCCTTTTTTCTGCTGAGATCTCCTCACTCCACCAGGAGGTCGCCACAGACAAGACCTAAGACAGCCCCACTGCGGTTCTCTCCACAGGGGATCCACATCTGGTCCCCTGAGAACACTCACTGAAATTTGCCTTCACAAACTGTGGGGATAAGATTGCCCCCAGTGTGGTAACACCTTTTTCTCTTCAGTCAGAACAGCTAGTCAACCCAGTGCCACACGTTTTAGATTTCCCAGGCGGCCTCTCCAAGGGGTCCCTTTAAAGCCCCTTTCCCTAGGTTTAAGTTAATGAGAACGAAAGGACTCAACTCATCCACGGTTCTCTCTCCAAACACTTTTTCCTTTAATTTCCCCCTCTGGGTCCCTTTCCTACCCTCAGTGGGAGGAGTTCAGCACCTCCAAGCCATCCCTTTTTGCACGTCCTGCACGGCGACCTGACACATCTCCTTGACATGTGACATCTATTATTTTGGTGCTTCAGTCAAAAGCAGAACCAGATGGTTTCCCTGAACCGTCTTTTACCCTATTATTTTCAAGGCTGAGGCCCTCTGAAAGCAGGGATTGTCTTACTCAACTTGGCGTCCCACGCCTCCAGCTGCGGGTCTGACCCCTGGTAGGGGGATCTGTAAATGTTTCCCAATGAATGAACGCCAGTTTCCAGTCCTCTCCACGTTCGGATCCCTCTTCTCTGACAACGTTTCAGTTTGGTTTTATTAAAGTCCTAAAGCAACCTTTGGTAATGGAATAAAGAGACAAGCGTAGAAAAGGGAGATGGAGGTGAACTTCGTCCAGCTTCGGAAAGGATGCCTCTGATTCGGGCAGGCGGGATGCACACAGGCAGAGGGGCGGGCGGAGCAGACGCGCCCCCCGCTGCGAGGCTCCCCGCGGTCTCGGAGAGGCGCCGCTGCCTTTGAGCTCCAGCTGGCGGCTGCCGGGCGCACTGCAGGGCTCCTCCTGGCTGCGAGAGGAGGGACCACTGCTCCCACGCGCAGCGGGATCGTCTGGGATGCTCCAGGAGATTTTCATTGGCTGCCAAGACAAGTTCAAAGGCGGCCTGGAAGCTGTCAGGATAGACACGTCCGTCCAAAACGCCCCCGGCGTTGACCAGACCCAGGCAGGTGGTCTGCCCTGCGGATGTGCTGAGGGAAGACTGACTCAGGGCATCCAAAGAAAACTTTGTTAATAACATGGGGTTCCACATACTGCTCTGGGGCCAAAAATATGCTGTGGAACAGAAACACTTGAATCGACCTTTCAGATTTTTTTGAAAAGGGTTCATTGTTATTGCACTGGTTGCTTGTAAGAGAAGATAAAGGCACGTGGGGAAATAAATTTTGACATGAGAGGTATTTTTTATAAAATAATTTACGTAATATATATATAATAGAAGTAGCTTCTGATTGGTGTAAATACTTTGAACAACCCAGATGTGTATAAAGTAGAAAATATGAATCACTATCCCCTCCCTGGCACCCCAGCTTCACTCCCTCTCCAGAGAGGTAATCATTATTAGACAGTTTGGTGAGTTTTCGTCAGTAATGGTAATCGTGGTAGTAAAAGTAATAATAATAGCAAAAATGGATCAAGGACTCACTTATGCGTCAGGCACTGTCCTAGGTCCTAGGCATTGGGATCTCAGTGAACAAAACAGAAAAAAACAAAACCCTCTTGAAGTGTTTGTTCTACTGGTCTGATCTTCAAATGGGCCAGGAAAACCACAGTCCCTGATGATTTGTTGTCAGTAACCTTTCTGCGACATATGTGGTAATTTAATAAGAATAATAATTCCTTATGCTTATTTAACCAGTATGAATTGCTTCCTGATCCCTGGGTTAGCAGAAACTTTATGTCTTTATTTTTGAAATTGAATTAGGACCCGTTCACAGCCTTATATATCAAGATTAGAAGGGAGTCTGGTATCTGTCTGTTGAGGTGCTCTCTCTACCTTGGCATGCAGGATTCTAGAGGGGATCTTAGGATCCAAGAAGGGGGTCTGCTCGACTTCCAACAGGAAGCATCCTGACTTCTGAGTCCAGAGTTGACCAGAGCTGCTAATGTTCCAAGCTACTACTTGATGTCATTGTCAGAAATGAGCCACCCACTACATGGGGTGACCCAAAATATTGAACCATCTGTATACCATGGGTATCAACCGATCAGAGGACAAGCAAGCTGCAGTGCCAGTGCAGGGTGCTGGGACCCCCATCATTCCTGAACCTAACCTTTGTTCATTAGATCATGGATACTGGAGGGGAGGGTGGGGAAGCCAGGTCAGAGTCATCGCGGTAGAGGGGACACTTGAGTAGGCGGAGGATTGAGGCAGTGGCTAATGAGCCGCCATTACAAACGTATCCCAATATGTCGACCACCCATAGAGCCACACCTGTGTGGGCAGGTAAATAGCCCAGCTCATGGTCTGTCAAGTGGGGTTGCTGATGGTGGGAGTGGATTCTTGCTTGCCCAATTCCATGCCCTAGACAGTGCATCCCTGAAGAAAGGTAGATGATGTCTGTTCCTTTCCTTGACCCACGGAGCCCTTCACTGCACTCCACAATATTTGAACCCAGTTCTTACAGACATGCTCCCATGAGGTCATCCCTCCTCAAAGGGTCTGCCTCTGCGTGGGCTCTGCAGTCTGGTGGAACTGACATCACTTGCCTCCTTCTTATTCCCAAAGGGAGCTTCCCAAAGAGTCATTTGAGCTTTTGGATATAAAATGCTGATTTCACCATATTTTCTAGGCAATGGCATTGGCCCCATCTCTTCTAAGAATGGCTACCACAAACCCTTGGCACACAGATGTGCATATGCCAGACACACACACACACACACACCCTCTGAAGAAAGCTCCCTGTATTTTACGGGTTCTCAAACTTCAGGAAACATAAAATGCAAATTTCCAGGACTCCCTCCCTCAAGAGTCTAGTTAATCAGGTATCCAGTGCGACACAGATTTTTGTATTTTAAACAAGACACCTCTCAACAATTGGCTCTGAGGCAGATGGTCAGACGAAAACAAACACCCACTGTTCCTCAACAAGGACTTCAGCTCCATTTACAAATCACTTTGTGTTTTGCAAACAATGACAGGTGTGTTGCCCTCTCCAAAGCCCTAATGCTGAACAGAGAAGTAAATCATAAACTCTAAATTTGGTTGTTACACTCACCCTATTAGTCTGTTTCCTTTAAGTCGTCCCTGGCAAACATGCCCAGAGATTCCTTTTGAGATTGGAGGTTATTGCAAGGATACAAGGGAATCTGAGGTAGCATGGTACTTTTCCCCAACCATGTAATCTATCTACATCCCAATGCTTCTTTGATCAATGTTCACGGAGACTTGAGGCTCAGGAGATAGCCCGAGTCAAGTACCCATCTTTATGTTTGTTCATTTAGAATATATATTTCCCCCCAAAGGGCTTATGATTGGTCAGCTCTTCACCGAGCAGAGTGGAATGCTCTTCTGAACAGTTTCACACCCCACACAGCCTCAGAGGGTGGAGTTTCTCATGTTCAGACAGCTTTGGTGCCATTTCTGATCCAATGACACATGACCTGGGACGTGAGTTCATTTTTCAAATTATACGACAACTCTTGGAAGAAAGCCCCTTGTAGGAATATTTTCCCCAGAAGGAGATAAGGGCAAGCAGGCTCTTGAAGGTTCATGGAAACCTCTTGGCTTCTCCGTGTGTTCTCCATTGGCTGGGGGCACGTGGTATATACATACATCAGAATACTATTCAGCCTTTGAAAAGAAGGAGATTATACCATGTGTGACAACATGGGCGGACCTGGAGGATACTATACCAAGCGCAATAGCCATTACAGAGAGACACGTATTGCATGATTCCACTTCTATGACATTTCTAAAACAGTCAAATTCATAAAAGCAGTGACTGGAATAGCAGTTACCAGGGGCCAGGAGGAGGGGGATATGGGGAGTTATTCGTCAACAGGCATGAGGTTTCAGTTAAGAAGAATTAGTTAAGTAAGAAGAGATGTGCACTATAACATTGTACCAACAGTCAACAATAATATACTATACACTGAAAACTTGCCAAGAGGATAGATCTCATGTTAAGTGTTCTTACCAAAATAAAGGAGTCTTTTCATACCGGAACCTTGCTTTCCATCATGCTGAACGTTCACTTCCTCCTTCAATTCTCAGCCCAGTACTTAAAAACTCATTGTGTGTGAATGACCAAAAATTTTTCTTTGTTACTTCTACTCAGAGTTTTTGTTCCATTTTGAAAACATACGTGTGTGTGTGTGTGTGTGTGTGTGTGTTACTTTTTCAAGGCTTCTGGTCAATGGTGCACAGAATTTAGCCACCCAAGGTCTGTTGAGAAGATAAAAGAAATTTTTTTATACCACTGAAACCACAACTATGAAGGAAAACAAAATAAAGGAGCCAGGAGCAGAGCTAAAACTGGGGGCGGGGGGGGGGCGGGGCGGAATTCTAAAAGGTAGAAGCAAAATGGAATTTGGTGAAGACAGAAAAGAATAGAGAGGAATCACTCAGATAAAGAGCAATCCTTCCCGAGGATGAGAGAAGCTTGAGGGTGGGAGTCCACAGGGAAGGGCAGCTGGGAGGCCATCACGGGATTAACAGCAGTGTTCTGGCCATGTATTGCTGGGCTGCAAACGACCAAAAACTTAAAACAATGACAATATTTATTTGCTTACAAATCTACAGTTGAGGCAGAATTCACTTAAAACAATGACAATATTTATTTGCTTACAAATCTACAGTTGAGGCAGAATTCACTGGAGACAGCTGTGTCTGCTCTTCTCAGCACTGGAGCAGTTCAAACATGGGGGCTAGATCACCAGGGGCTGCTTGGTATCTCTGTGTGATTTCTACAGATGGTCTCTCCAGTGTGGTGGCTTCAGGGCAGTTTGGCTCCAAAGGGACATATCCTGAGAAATAGCCAGGCAGATACTGAATTGTCTTTATGACTTAGCTTTGGAAGTCGTATAGCATCACTTCCACTGCAGACAGTTCAAGGGGAAAGAACATAGACCCACTTCTTGATGGAACAGTGTAAGCATCAGGTTTAAGAAGAGTATATTAGGGCTTCCCTGGTGGTGCAGCGGTTGAGAGTCCGCCTGCCGATGCAGGGGACACGGCTTCGTGCCCCGGTCCGGGAAGATCCCACATGCCGCGGAGCGGCTGGGCCCATGAGCCATGGCCGCTGAGCCTGCTTGTCCGGAGCCTGTGCTCCGCAACGGGAGAGGCCACAACAGTGAAAGGTCCGCGTACCGCAAAAAAAAAAAAAAAAAAAGGAAGAGTATATGAGAGGGGATAGTTTCGTGTGCCCATCTTTGGAAAATACAAACTGCCACAAATTACGTTTAGACCAGCTGCACCAGATAATTACGGAAAACCAAAACAGTGAAAGGTCAAGATGAACAAACACAACTGACCCGGGAAGGAAGCAAAAAAATTCAGGAAACACAGATTTAATTTTTTAATAAAAACTGATTAGGACCATCAAAATTACTTGAGAATATGTTACATCCATAAAATAATATAGGCTGATATGAGAAAGACATAAGCCAAATAAAAGAATCTGACCAAAGTTAATTATTGGATGGACTGGCTGGATAATAGAAAAGGTACAGTGAGGACCAAGACAGCAACCTAGAAGATAATCTTGAAAAAATCCCCTACGATGTAGAGCAAAAAGCAAAGAGTGAAAACTCTATTTTTTAAAAGCTGGTCTTTAACCAGAGGAGTTGAAAACTTATGTCTATACAGTAACTTGCATAGAGATGTTTATAGCAGCTTTATTCACAACTGCCAAAACTTGGAAGCAACCAAGATGTCCTTCAGTAAGTGAATGGGTAAATAGACTGTGGTACACCCAGACAATGGGTTATTATTCAGCACTAAAAAGAAATGAGCTATTAAGCCACGAAAAGACAAGGAGGTACCTTAAATGCACATTACTAAGTGAAAGAAGCCCATCTGAAAAGGTTACATACAGTGTGATTCCAGCTATATGACATTCTGCGAAACGCAAAACTGAGACAGTAAAAAAGATCAGTGATCACCAGGGCTTGAGGGGAAGGAGGGATGAACAGGCAAAGCACAGAGGATTTTTAGAGCAGTGAAAATAACTGTATGATATTGCAATGATGGATACGTATCCTTATACGTTTGCCCAAACCCATAGAATATACAACACCAGGAGTGAACCATAATGTAAACTATGGACTGTGGGTGATTATGATGTGTCACTGTAGGGTCACGCTGATTTTTTTTTAAAGTACCGTACTGGTGAAGGCTTCCCTGGTGGCGCAGTGGTTGAGAGTCCGCCTGCCGATGCAGGGGACACGGCTTCGTGCCCCGGTCCGGGAAGATCCCACATGCCGCGGAGCGGCTGGGCCCGTGAGCCATGGCCGCTGAGCCTGTGCATCCGGAGCCTGTGCTCCGAAATGGGAGAGGCCACAACAGAAAGAGACCCGCGTACCGCAAAAAAAAAAAAAAAAAAAAGAGGGAAGGGAGAGTGGTGGGTATAAAGGTAGTAAAGAAACTGCACTGAGTTCTTCATAACTCATGGCCTGAAGGCAATAGATACCATCTACAGTCGATAAAACAGGACATGAATATGTATACTGTTGAAAATAAATGTTAACTACTTTCGGAGCTTAAAAATCATTAAAAATGGCCATCTCTGGACTTCCCTGGCACTCCGGTGGTTAGGACTTCGCCTTCCAATGCAGGGCGTGAGGGTTCAATCCCTGGCAGGGGAGCTAAGATCCCACATGCCTCGTGGCCAAAAAAGAAACAAAACAGAAGTAATACTGTAACAAATTCAATCAAAAGACTGTAAAAATGGTCCACATCAAAAAATATCTTTAAAAAAAAAATGGCCATCTCTAAGAGTGAGTGATGGATTCAGGATGAAAATGGAAGTTGAAAATGTTAACTGTTAGTTCCTTCAGATGGCTAAAGTTGGGACCGTGATGGAGCAGATTACTACCTTTACTGTTTTGTTTGTTTAGGGTGGCTGACGGGAGAGGCCAAAGCCTCCCCCACTTCCTTCACAAGCTTTCCCTTGGTACCTTGTGTGCCTGCGCTGTTCTTTCGCTTTAGCTTTGCAGGGTATTTTATCAGGGTTCAAGCCACCCAAGGTTCCCTTATGACAATCCCTGAGATCTCATATGAGAACTACCAACCGGCGGGCTTAGAAGCCAGTGAGGCAAACCTGAAGGCTGGCTGACTGCCTTACTTTGCTACTCCTGACATTTCCTTGTTGGGGACACCAGGTAGGGTCAGAATGACACCAACTTGCCTCACTATCATTCTAAGGAATTAGCTTAAAAATTTATGGCTAATAGAAAGTTTAACAATAGCAAAGGCATTAACATTAACAAGGAACTTCCATCTCTGCCCCCTTCCACCCTTTCCCCTACACACACACACACACACACACACACACACACACACACACACACGCCTCCTGTTTCCACGGAGGAACTTCCTCTTAAGCAAAGGTGCACCTGGAAATATGTGGGCATTATTTTGGTTGTTAAATAACTGAGCCACATGTCAAGGATGCTAAAGATCTCACAATGTGTAGGACACTTCAACCAGAAACTGTCCTGCCTAATATAGCAATGGCAACCATTCAGCAACATCCCAATAGAGTGACACTCTTAACTCTCTGTTCCCCTTCCTCCCCCACCCCAGGGAAGGAATGACTTCTCTAATTGGTGGCTCTGGGAGAAGGAATGAGGAGGGTAGCTCAGGCCCTGCTGGGATCTATTTTCTTGGAAAGACCTGGAATTCATCCACACCAGAGCCTGGGTGGGAAAATCTGTTAATTCTAGTGGAATGTTAGCAAGCCCTTTGGGACACAGTTCTGAAGCCACTGTCTGCAGTCACCTTTGTCAGTAATAGAGATGACATTTTTATGTCCATTTGTCTCTCTGCTGTGCATTATCTCCCGATTGTTTTGAACTGGGAAGGGAATCAAGGAATGCTATTTATTTATTTATTTATTTATTTTCTGCGGTACGCAGGCCTCTCAGTGTTGTGGCCTCTCCCACTGCGGAGCACAGGCTCCGGAAGTGCAGGCTCAGCGGCCATGGCTCACGGGCCCAGCCGCTCCGCGGCATGTGGGATCTTCACGGACCAGGGCACGAAGCCGTGTCCCCTGCATCGGCAGGCGGACTCTCAACCACTGCTCCACCAGGGAAGCCCCAAGGAATGCTATTTATTGATCCAGTATTTTTTTAAAATTTTGAGAGACTTAAAAGAAAAAGTGCAGGATATAAATGCCAATAGTCTTTAGATTTTTCAGTGATCTTAAATTTTAAAATGCCCATCATTTAGAATCATTTGTTATTCATACGGATTAAAGGACATTGAAATGGTATTTTCATAATTAAGACTGCACCTAGCCTAATGCTAAAATAGACTCGAGGCTGCTTTTTAAAAAATGCATACAATTGCACAAGATTTTCTTTCTTGCTTAAAGATACACAGTACGGAAAATCAAGGTCCAATAACAAGATAAAGCATGCTCTACAGTCCTGTACAATTTTAAAAGGTAGGCAGCAAATTAAGTACTAAACTTTCAGGTGGCCAAAGCAGAAAGGAAAACACAGTTTCAATATGGATTCTGCCCCCTGAATATAAGATTTAAATATATTTTAATTGATTTTACATACACACACACACACTCACTCACACACACATACACCAGTCAGTGTGTCAGTTGTTCAAGACAAAATCAGAATTGCTAGCACTGATGCCTGAGGGAACTTTCTACAGTAGTTTTCATAAAGGGCTATTGGCTGATATAATGGTTATTCCTCCACAGCATCTCTAAAGCAAATATATCAGTGAATTACTTTCAGCTGTTTCTTATGGTTTTCTTCAACACAAGCCATGAGCATGATGCCAAAGCAGAATTTAATAAAAGGTCTCCTTCAGAGACCAAGACAATCCAAGAAAACTGCCCTCCAGTGGTCTGGCTCGATGCCCAAACTTACAAAGGAGAGACTGTTTCATCATTTATAAACATTTTGGAATAGCTGCTATTATCTTGTATATATGATAAATGTTCAAATTCTATACAGCCAATACCCTATCATCTACTCAAGGACATAAATCATTCCAAAGCTTGGACATTTTTTAAAATTAAAAAGAGCTAGAAAATCTAAATGCTCTTTGGCTTTCGATTATACTGCTTGGATATTTTTTTAAACAGTAACAATTTACTTCCTCTAGTATCTTTTTCTTGGTTGTCTGTACCCTCTGATCTTCAACATGTGAGCTCACTCACAGGGTATGGGATGGAAGAATTTCCACTGAGGTAAGACACTGAGTCATTATAACTTCTACTTATATTTCCTTTTTAAGAAAGAAAAGGGAGGGAAGGAGGGAAGAAGGGAGGGAGAGAGCAAGAAGAGGGAATTAATAAAGCCTTCCCAGGGCTTCCCTGGTGGTGCAGTGGTTAAGAATCCGCCTGCCAATGCAGGGGACACGGGTTCGAACCCATGTGGGTTCAGGAAGATCCCACATGCTGCAGAGCAACTAAGCCCATGCGCCACAACTACTGAGCCTGCGCTCTAGAGCCTGACTTGCTTTACACAGTATATTTCAACATTTTCCAAATTCTATTCATTCAGGTAACATCTCATCTCCATGATTTGTGTCAACTACCATGCATTCTATTAAGACTTTGATTCTCACTTTTTTTGACTTTAATAAGTTTATCTGAAAAAGAAACTTGTGGGATTTCCCTGGCAGTCCAGTGGTTAGGAGGCTATGCTTTCACTGCCGGGTTCAATCCCTGATGGGGGAACTAAGATCCCACAAGCTGCAGGGCGTGGCCCCAAAAAATAAAGAAACTTGTATGTTGATTCCGTAAGTGGAAGACTAGTATAAGTTGTCATAAAATGAAAACCATAATAGGGAGGGTGGGAGGGAGGGAGACGCAAGAGGGAAGAGATATGGAGACATATGTATATGTATAACTGATTCACTTTGTTATAAAGCAGAAACTAACATACCATTGTAAAGCAATTATACTCCAATAAAGATGTTAAAAAAAAAGAAAACCATAAAAAACATTTTTTAAGCATTACAACTAAATTTAAAATATATCTGTCCATGTACCTTTAATATTAACATTGGTAAATGAAAGAAAAAAACATAAAGCTTTTAGAGGAAAATATAGAACGATATTTTCAGCACCTGAGGGTAGGCAAAAGTTTCTTAGGCCACAGAAAGCAAAATCACAAAAGAAAATTAGGTAAGTTGGATTTCCTTAAAATTTCAAACTTCTGCTCATCAAAGACACAATTAAGAAAATACAAGGACTACCCTGGTGGCACGGTGGTTAAGAATCTGCCTATCAATGCAGCGGACACGGGTTCAATCCCTGGTCCGGGAAGATCTCACATGCCATGGAGCAACTAAGCCTGCGAGCCACAACTACTGAGCCCACGTGCCATAGCTACTGAAACCCACGCGCCTAGAGCCCGTGCTCCTTAACAAGAGAAGTCACCGCCATGAGAAGCCCGCACACTACATCGAAGAGTAGCCCCCGCTCACTGCAACTAGAGAAAGCCTGCGCACAGCGACGAAGACCCAACACAGCCAAAATTAAAAGTAAGTAACTTTTTTAAAAATTAAAAAAAAAATACATAAGCAAGCTACAGATTGGGAGAAAATATTTGCAAAACATCTACCTGACAAAGGACTTCTATCTAGGGTATGCAAAGCATTTCTACAATGCAATAACAGCAGACAACTAACCCAATTTTAAAAAGACAAAAGTGACACTTCATAAAAGAAGATATTAGACAATAAGAACAGGGAAACAGTGAATGGTTTATTCACTGACTCTACAAACATTCACTGAATATTAAATATGTGCTCCATGAATAGAACAACTGTGCTCCTGAGGGCCTCACTGCTGGTAGGGGAGGCGACTAAACAGATTCATCAAATACAGTGTAATGAGTGTTATTACACAGATAATAGCTTTTCACGTATGTATACATACACAAACACCTATGTACGCATCTACATGTATATACGTATGTAACATATATTAGTAATATATAACAATAATGCAATATGTAATATATACTAACATATAATACATTACTAATATATATTATATATTCACAGATTTGAATACAGATTTATATTTATGAAGATTTTTGTGTGCCACCAAGGGTAAGGGCCCTTCATGCCTGCCTTGAACATTTATTCAACATTTCCTGAGCACATTAACTAAACCTGAATAAGTATGTGCTAAGTCATGTAAGGAAATAAAATATTCACATATGATTCCATTTATATGACATTCAAGAACAGCAAAAACCTATAGAAATAATAATAGTAGTCATCTTTGGCACTATTTTGATTGGGATGGAACTCGGGAAAATCGTTTCATGCTGAAATGTTCTAAAAAATCTTGACTTAGGTGATTGCATACACTTATTCGTGTTTGTGGTAGGCAGTTATACCTCAATAAGAAGTTTAAAAAGGCAAATCAGGCAAGCTCATGCCTTAAAGGACATTGCAACCTAGTCGCCAAAAATAAGGTACGTTGAAACTAACTACAGCAGAAGGTAAGGTATGTTAAAAGTGATGGATCTAGGGGACAGTGTGTCTCAGGGGTAGAGGCATGGCCTCCACACCAAGAGGTCTTGGATTTGAAACCAGTCTCGTGAACTTGGGCCAGTCACTTCATTGCTGTGAGTTCACTCCTGGGAACCCATTAGAGCAGTAGTCCCCAACCTTTTTGGCACCAGGGACAGGTTTCGTGGAAGACAACTCTTCCACTGACAGGGGCGGGGTGGGCGGTGGTTCAGGAGGTAACGCCAGCAATGGGGAGCAGCGGACAAAGCTCCACTCGCTTACCTGCCGCTCACCACCTGCTGTGCGTCCCGGGACTTGGGGACCCCTGCATTAGAGCTTCCCTGCTCTATAAAATGTGAATCATCGTATTTCCCTGCCAGGATTGTAGGGAGGATCAGACGAAATCCCTTATGTAAGTCTCTTACCATAGGGCCTGGCGCTCATTTGTATTCGGCGAGTCTCAGCTTGTATTATTGTTACATACAATCATTCCTAACAACTCTCACAACACGGTGAGTATAAGTTCTCACAGCCACAGTAGCCCACACGCAGCAAGTGGACCTTTCTCTATCTGTCCACTTTTCATCTGGACCTCTGTTGAACCCTTGTTCTGCCACGTGGCAGAAAATAAAATCTCAGTTCCTGGTTTTCTCAGTTATTTCAGGGTCGAGCTCAGTCCTTTCGTGGTTTCTGCTTTCCAGATCGGGAGGTGGGTTAGGTTGTGCACTGAGGAAGTGGCCGGTCCATGCCAGCATCCAAGCGATCTACCTTGTTCCATCAGAATCCTGTCCTGAGGGGCCTGGCAATGTCACCCCTCACACTGGCACTCACCCCCCAACCCCAAGCTCCAGCCTCTACTGCATACATTACCACCACGTTGAAAGAGGCAGGCGTGTTTTAGCATGGCAGCAGCTAAATGCTCTCATAATTTAAAATAGACAGTAGATATTTTAAAATAATTTTAGGGAAATGCTAGGTCCTGCAAAGCCTCTAACCAAGTGCTCACCAATGTGGGACACTTCCCAGGTCTAAGTTCTCAATTGCTATCTGACCACCTTCCTTTTGCCACTAATCTCTCTCTGGCTGCCCAAGGATTCCGTCCTCCAAAACCAATTAACAAGAGAGTTGGAACAAAATAAAATCAAAAGCTGGATTAGCATATCATTAAAGGACTTCATTTTCCACATAACAGAATCAAAAGAATGAGTGGAGCATGGCAGGTGCAGGGAGGTAAGGAGAGAGGGGGAAAATGACAATAGCAATAAAAGTTACATTTATTACATGCTAGCTGCTGTACTGAGGCTTTTTTTAAATAATGGGAATTTCTTTTTACTTTTGGTATTGTCTCTCATAATTTTTTTAATGGGAAGCAACAGCAGATGGGGAAGGAAATATCCTACTTCTCTTACCAGCAATCAGCCCTGTGCTACTTAGTTCAAAGCAGGATTTCCCCCTTGGTCATGAAGTTCTCATAAATTAGCTCAGTGAATCCTCACAGCAACCCAACGAGGAAGCCCCACAATCATCTCCACTTGAAAGATGAGCGCATAGTTTGTTTTTTTTTTAAATAATACACTTTTTTAAAAAAAGTCTTTATTGAATTTGTTACAATACTGCTGCTGTTTTTTATGTTTTGGTCTTTTGGCCATGAGGCATGTGGCATCTTAGTTCCCCGACCAGGAATCGAACCCGCACCCTCTGCATTGGAAGGCGAAGTCTTAACCACTGGACCACCAGGGAAGTCCCACAAGATGAGTGCATGGAGTTTTACGTGTGAGAGATACACGGCTCTTGTTGAAGCCACCATTGTTTTGGGTCTCTGCACTGCACCCTCACATCTAATACAGTCTGGTATGGTCATTGGCTGTCTTGGTTTTGCTACCCAGGCCTATCTCCTCCTCTACAGCCATCACTCTTTTTTTTTTTTTTTGTATGTATATTTTATTTATTTGTTTTTGGTTGCATTGGGTCTTAGTTGTGGCACATGGGCTTCTCTCTAGTTGTGGCGCACAGGCTCATTTGCTCCGTGGCATGTGGGATTTTAGTTTCCTGACCGGGGATTGAACCCATGTCCCCTGCATTGGAAGGTGGATTCTTCACCACTGGACCACCAGGGAAATCCCTACAGCCATCATTCTTATGATGCCATTGTTAGTGTACACACAGCAGCTGTACGGCAGTCATGGAAAGAATACATCCAGTTGGGAATTTAATTCATAGATTTTTTCTTTAGAGGACAGCAAAATTGAGGAGAAGGTACAGATCTCCCAAATACCCCTTTGCACCCATGCTCACTACCCGTCCCATGAACAACATCGCCCCCAGAGTGGTCCATGCGTTACATTTGATGAACCTATATTAACACATCATGATCACCCAAATCCACAGTTTACGTCAGGGTTCACTGTTCGTGCTGTACATTCTATAGGTTTGAACAAATGTATAATGATATGTATCCACTATTATAATATCATACACAGTATTGTCACTGCCCTAAACAACCTCTGTGCTCTGCTTTTTCATCCATCCCCTTGTCCCCCAACCCCTGACCATCACTGATCTTTATACTATCTCCATAGTTTTGTCCTTTCCAGCATGTCATATAGTTGGAATGATTGGCTGGGATTTTATATTTATTTATTTATTTATTTATTTATTTATTTATTTTTGGCTGTGTTGGGTCTTCGTTGCTGCCCATGGGCTTTCGCTGGTTGTGGCGAGCGGGGGCTGCTCTTCATTGCAGTGCACAGACTTCTCATTGCAGTGGCTTCTCTTGTTGCGGAGCACAGGCTCTAGGTGCATGGGCTTCAGTAGTTGTGGCACGTGGGCTCAGTAGTTGTGGCACACGGGCTTAGTTGCTCCGTGGCATGTGGGATCTTCCCGGACCAGGGCTTGAACCCATGTCCCCTGCATTGGCAGGCAGATTCTTAACCACTGTACCACCAGGGAAGTCTGGGTGGGATTTTTTTTTTTTTTTTTTTGCGGTACACAGGCCTCTCACTGTTGTGGCCTCTCCCGTTGCGGAGCACAGGCTCTGGATGCACAGGCTCAGCAGCCATGGCTCACGGGCGTAGCCGCTCCGCGGCATGTGGGATCTTCCCAGACCAGGGCACGAACCCATGTCCCCTGTATCGGCAGGTGGACTCTCAACCACTGTGCCACCAGGGAAGCCCCGGGTGGGAGTTTTAAAGAGACTTTGAGTAGCTATTTTTGGAGGTGGCGGGGGTTCAAGGAAGTAATGGGGACACCGAGGCGTCCAGGGACTAATGCCTTGAGAAGTCATTACTACCTGCGGGCCTGAAGATGTTACCAGAGCCTGGTTGAAAGTTAGCACCATGGAGAGGGGCTGTCCAAGGGAGGATGAGGTCACAGAGGGATATAGCTATGGCCCAAACCGAGCCAAGTCAGGAGGAATAAATATCCAGACCTTTCTCTCTCCTCCACCCTCAAGCCTCTAGCTGGTGCCTCCCATGGGCCAATCAGAAGCCAGAGGGCAAGATGACTCAGGTGACAAACACGGTCTATAGGGCTTCGCTTCCCAGGGTGCAGAGCAGGGTCTAGAAGGGTGGAGAAAAGGCTTGGGGGCAAATGGAGAATTACCCACCCAATGGGTAATTCTCTTCACTTCACTATCAGTCAAGTCTTAAACCATCTGTTCCCCAGTAAAAATTTAATTCACTTTGTGAGTACCACTGGCAAAGGAGGAAGCATATTCCTATAAAGAAACTGTGTCCATTTTTAGATACTCTCTAGTATGTAGACTTTCTATAGAAAATCGTATTTTTTTAAGTGGACAATTTTTACATTGAAAACAGAAGCCAGTGAACCTGTTCATCTCCTCAGTTAATCAAGAGTTCAGTGTGCCTTTGTATGAAGACAAACTGCAGCCCTTTGGACATTTCTGCCAGTTCTCCTATTTAGAAGAAGAACCAAATGAAGTTAGCAAAAAGCAAGGATTGAGGAACTATATGACAAATGCTTTTTTTTTTTTCTCCTTTTTGACCAGAAGTGACAACAGAGGAGCAGGAACAGGGGAAATTTTCTGCCACTGGACATACCTGTTATATTGTTGGATCACAGACTCCTTTTTTAAAAAATAAATTTATTTATTTATTTTTGGCTATGTTGGGTCTTCGTTGCTGCACACAGGCTTTCTGTAGTTGCAGCGAGCGGGGGCTACTCCTCATTGTGGTGCGCAAGCTTCTCGTTGCGGTGGCTTCTCTTGTTGTGGAGTGTGGGCTCTAGAGCGCAGGCTCAGTAGTTTTGGCACACAGGCTTAGTTGTTCCGCGGCATGTGGGATCTTCCCGGACCAGGGCTCCAACCCGTGTCCCCTGCATTGGCAGACGGATTCTTAATCACTGCGCCACCAGGGAAGCCCCCCCAGACTCTTTTTTTTTTTTTTTGCAGTACGCGGGCCTCTCACCGCTGTGGCCTCTCCCATCGCGGAGCACAGTCTCCAGATGGGCAGGCCCAGCGGCCATGGCTCACAGGCCCAGCCGCTCCGCGGCATGCGGGATCCTCCCAGACCGGGGCACGAACCCGTGTCCCCTGCACCGGCAGGCGGACTCCCAACCACTGCGCCACCAGGGAAGCCCCCCCCCCAGACTCTTAACAATGAAAAAGACCTTAAAAATCATCTAGTCCTGTGTTTTTCAAGCCTTTTTAGCTGTGAGGCCCCTTGCTCAGGCACTTACATGGAAACCCATTAAGTGGAAGAATTTTACTTCACAGGGCCTGGTACTGTGCTTTGCACTTGGCCAGGATTATCTCATTTCCTCCTGTCTACAGCCTTAAGAGGGAGGTTCTTCCTTTTGTACATTGACAGAGAAAGATGCCAAGGGTCAGAGACAAGCAAGGGCACATTGCCAGTGGCTGTAGCAGGTGGGATTCGATGTCAGGGTTCCTGACTCCACAGCCCGTGTCTCTGCTTCCACATAAAGGCAGAGGTGATTTAGTTAAAGCAGAGTGTAGGTTTTCAGAGCTTGCCTCATTCTCCCCTTAACCCTGACCTTACCCTTGGCCACCCGGGACACTGTTTTAAAAATACCCATCAAGTCTAACACTTGATAATTTAATCGGTTAAACTGACTATCATCAACCCCAATATATGGAAAAACAGTCGCATACTTCTCAAACACACCCTAGCTCTTATTTTCCCTCCTCTTCAAAGTACTTAGATATAATTTTCCCTGTCATCAATATGCACATGCAATTTAATCTTTGGCTTCTTTTAACCTAAATCTATTTTCTATACAAATTCTCATGTATAGGGGCTTCCCTGGTGGCGCAGTGTTTAAGACTCCGCCTGCCGATGCAGGGGACGTGGGTTCGTGCCCCGGTCTGGGAAGATCCCACATGCCGCGGAGCGGCTGGGCCTGTGAGCCATGGCCGCTGAGCCTGCGCATCCGGAGCCTGTGCTCCGCCACGGGAGAGGCCACAACAGTGAGAGGGCCGCATACCGCAAAAAAAAAAAAAAAAAATCTCATGTATAAATCCAGACATTGGACTCACCAATTTAAACAGCTGTTTATCATTTTTATAGAATGCTCCATAACAGAACTTCCTGCTCCGTATTCCATGGAAGCCTGGTTCCTGATGATATTAATAGGTGTCTGCAATAAGAAGGGGTTTTTACCAGTTTTTATATTTATATGAAAAATATATGTATTTTTTGACAAGTTTGGGAAATGATACACATGCTCTCCTGAACATCACATGCACATTAGAAAATTAAAGATGATAAAAAGTCATGTAAGGACTTCCCTGGTGGCACAGTGGTTAAGAATCCACCTGCCAATGCAGGGGACACGGGTTCGATCTCTGGTCCGGGAAGATCCCACATGCCGCGGAGCAACTAAGCCCGTGCGCCACAACTCCTGAGCCTGTGCTCTGGAGCCCGAGTGCCACAACTACTGAAGCCCATGCACTCTAGGGCCCACGAGCCACAACTACTGAGCCCGGGTGCTGCAATTACTGAAGCCTGCGTGCCTAGAGCCCAGGCTCTGCAACGAGAGAGAAGCCACCACAATGAGAAGCCAGCGCACCGCCATGAAGGATAGCCCCTGCTCGCCACAACTAAAGAAAGCCCGTGCACAGCAATGAAGACCTAACGCAGCCAAAAAAAAAGGAAAGAAAAAAAAAGAAAGTGTGGGCTCTGGCATGGAGCCCTGAACAATGTGCTTGCTAAGGGCAAAGTGAATATGGGGTGGGTAGAGGAAGACAGTGGTCAAAAATATCCGCTATGACCACACGATCAGTCGCAGAAACCAGGACCGTGATAGCTGTGCGCATGTTTCCTTATTTGACATGAATATATTTGCTTATACACAAACCAGTTTTCCCCCTCTTTCATTGCTCTAGCCTCTAGAATAAGATGTGTTAATAGTAGTTCACCTCATATTTCATTATTTAAGCTACGGGATATCAAAGGGACATTGACTTACCTAGAAAAGAAATCACCAAAAAATGGACTTTGGACAGTTTCAACATGTTTCTGGATGTATGAGACAAATTGTACTATGCCTCTAATTGGTTAAACTGCCACCTATCAAAGAAATACTGGGTATGAGATGGGAAAGAGGTGCGAAGGAGTGTAATTCAGCCAGTACTCATAGGAACTTAGAAATAATTCTGCATTTGTCCATGCAATGTAATTCAGCATCCTTGGAAAGTAAGTGTGGCAATAAGGTTCAAGGAAATTGACGCCTCTGCCCTGGAGGATAAATAACCAAATGCCACCTGGGGGGACGCACACTCTCCCAGGCTTCTCAGAACTTAGAAGCAGCAGAGACTTTTTGTTGATACCAAGAGACGGTGGGGGAGGCTCTGTGCAGAAATGATTTTTGGTGCCAGGTGACTCATTTTTAAACAACTTCCACATTCGGCAGATGGTGATAATGCCAGCGCTTAACGATAGAGCTGGGTAAATCAGGACGGCATGTTTCCACACTTCTCAGATGCTTATTTCTAAACAGTATGTAAAAACCACGTCTTTGGGTACCTCTCTCTGCAGTGACTCATGTAGTCTAAGCAAGGCTGCCACCTCTGGAGTCCATGCCGCCCTCCTGTTAGAATCCGGCAATGGACCACACTGATCAGAGTACGGAAAAAGGATCCAGACACTCATTTCTCAGATGCTGAAAACATCAGGCCACAGAATACACTTACCACAGACATTTTCTGTCTTGATCATTTCTCACACGAACACTGTCCTATTGAAAGGACCTTAACCCTCATCAAATTCCCATGTATTCCAGACAAATTAAATCATGTAACCATAGAACCTATGGGGTAGAAGGAACTTATACTCATTGAGACCAGGGCAGAAATAACTAACTTTTTATCAAATATTTCATGCTCCCCCTCCCATGCAGAAGAGTTGTGGCTGAAACATGGCTGCCCAGGGAGGCAATACATTTCTCAATGCCTTTCATTTGTGCAAGGGCGTGTGGCTGGTATTGGCCAATATAAAGTGAGCAGATGTGATGTGTGCCACTTCTGGCCAAAGCAGTTAAGAAGAGGGTGTGTCACTTCTTCTCTCTCCCCTTCCTCTTGGACACAGAGGTCTCTAAGCCTTCAAGGGATGGCAGAGCCATGAGATGAGACATGCTTGGGTCCCTGAATCACCACCAGGACGATCTTCATCAGATTGTTATGTGAGTAACAAATACATTTTTACTGTGTTAAGACTCTGAAATCGGGGGCTTAATCATTCTTGTAGCTAGCATTTCCCTAATTAATACAGAGTCCAACTTCCATCTTCCTCTCTCTATCCAGTGTTTTAATTCTCTTTACAACTCCTCATAGAGATATTACTAGGAATACCCAGAAGCAGTTTGTACGATGGCCGAGATTATGCACCCTGGTATCAGGCAGACTAGGTTTTTAATTCCATTTTCTTTACTAATCTAGCTATGTGTTCTTGACCAAGCCAATTAACTTCTCAGAGCCTTGGTTTCCTCATCTGTAAAATGCACATAATACTAGTACTTATGTCATAATACTGTTGAGAGAAGTAAAGGAGCTCATCCACATAAGGCACTAAGTATTTAAGAAATGAAGGCTTTTGTTCTTCCTGGCATTACCCTACAGGTGATCATGCAACACACGCTGGTGATACTATTAAAGAGATCAACGGGCAGCTTTTTGTTGCACTGCCACTTTCCAGAGGGCCAGAGGAACTTAGGCATACAAGCAGCTTCCCTACTTAGATACCAGGACCTTAGAAAATTGGGTGAGGTGAGCCAATAGAAACACAGGTCTTAGGAGACTCGGGTACCAGGAACCCAGAAGGAATAAGCATCAAAATCTCTGGGCACTAACACATCTTACCAACACTCAGGGTCCTTCTGTAAAGAGGAGATGGGAGCTGTTGTTTTCCGGATGTACACGTGAGGTCATGTGGGAGACGCTAGTGGATAGACCCAGTGTAGGTCTATCGCTGACCGAGCCTCAGGAAACGGAGCCCTCCCCCATGGTCGCTAAGGGAACGCCAGAGATGCTCTCAGGTGACATGAAGAAGGGGGAGCCCCAGCACCAGAAGAAGGCTTGGGAGGAACGCTGCTGGGAGCACATGAGGGAGATGGAAGACAAGGGCCAGGGCGGGTGGCCAGAAGCCTGTGCTCCGCAAGAGAACCAGCAGTTTCCTCCCTCTGATTCCTGTACCTGCTCCGCCGGCTCCGCTTTGGGCCAGGGCACCCTCTCCCTTTGCCCTCTTAGCAGAAGTGCAGAGCGCCTTGTAGACTTCCTGCTGACCCCTCTGTCACCCGCTGCCCCAGGGCAGTCCTTCTTTGGCAACAGGAGTCTGAAACAAGACTCACCCTTTCCTTCCTTTGCCCAGATGCTAAGGGTTGGAAAACCAATGCAGATGTTTGGCTCAAAACCACTCCAAAGAAAGATGAGAACAGCCTGCTTCCTGCCGCCCCTCTGGACAGCAATCAGGAGAGTGATAACTCAGACCCTGCCCTGTGCCCACTTCCAAGATCCCTCCAGCCAAGCCACTGAAGAGGCTTCACGACACTGGACCCACCAACTACTTCAAAAGCCCTCTCTGAAGAGCAAGAAGGACAGACAAGGAAAAGCAGAAAGAGAAGCTCCCGTGCAGCACCCCGGGCACCTGCACCGAGGGACATCACTGGCTCAGGCTACCTTCCCCTCTGGGTGTCTTTCGGTCACGCATTTGTATCGCTGCTGCAGTTTTCAAGTATTTGGATTTGAAGAGATGAGGGAAGGCTTTCTGCCACAGGAGGGAGAAAGAAGAAAATTTCAAATATGATGCATTTTCCAGATTCCTGTCTTTATACCAAAATAAAGTATTGATATTCATGAAGGCAAGCAAGAAAGGAGGGAGGGAGGGAAGGAAAGAGAAGCAGCCCTTCAGAGTAAATCATAATTTATCTTGTGCTTACCTCGTAGTCTGGTTTTCAGCACTCCCAACACTGATGACCTAGAAGAAAATGGAGTCACGCAACAGTGCGTAAGTGACCCGTCCCCCCAAAACACACACCGGAAGCAGCCCATTCCAGCTCCGGATGATGGGACTGAATACTTTCCTTTATACTGAGACAAAATATTTCTGCCTCTATTTCTCATCCCTGGTCCACTCTCCTGTCTTGGGTCCACATGGAACAAGTCTAAATTTTCTTCCGCATGTAAAAGTCCACAGTGAAGCTCTGTCCATATGAGAGCGCAGAGAGGGGGCAGTCTTCTTGAGGATTAGCTCTCCATGGGGAGCCTTCACCTTTACAGCAATAACAGGCAAAGTCTTTCATGGGTTTTTTTTGAGGGATGCTAAAGGACTCTGAACCCCAAGTCATCCTTCCAAATTCCAGTCTTGACTTAACTCTTTTACTGTCACCTCTTCTTCCTCAATGTCCCCTAATATGGCACAGAGGCTGCAGGAAACAGGACCAGGATAGATACATTTGGAGGTCAGAGCATGAGATGTGATCCAGTTTGTACTGGGGAGCAGAGAGACCCCAAAATACTGGAGATGCTTATATCCAGTCAGCACAGGCCACAGCTACTCATTTTTCATCATCACCAAGGCCCCACGGGTGAGACAGGAACAGGAAGTCAGAAACACCTCCCTCTACCAATCCTGTCCCAACATGTCTCACCAGCCCAGGTTTCCCTAATACCCTCCCCTCTGTCTACTGTCTTCTTTTCTAAAACGATCCTTCAAGATGTTGGTGGAGATAAGAGGAAAGATTTGAGAGAAGAGAAAGGAGGGGGCATGAGCTATTTATTCAAGAATTTAAACCCGGGCTTCCCTGGTGGCGCAGTGGTTGAGAGTCTGCCTGCCGATGCAGGGGACGCGGGTTCGTGCCCCGGTCCGGGAGGATCCCATATGCCGCAGAGCAGCTGGTCCCGTGAGCCATGGCCGCTGAGCCTGCGTGTCCGGAGCCTGTGCTCCGTAACGGGAGAGGCCACAACAGTGAGAGGCCCACGTACCGCAAAAAAAAAAAAAAGAATTTAAACCCCTTAAGGTCTGCCTATTCCGAATTCTCCTCAGAGGTAACTTACTCTTCTGATTTTCTCAGCCTTCTACTCCTATCTTCCCAAGTTGACAAATATTGTTTGCCCGTGTGACACCCTTTTCCTTTCTCCTGGTCAAAGCTTTCTGAGTTTCCTCCGATGAGGCACCCTCCTTGGTCCACGTGGTTCATTCGACTGACTGCCCACAACTCACCATTGCAGGGATGAACGGAAGACCAAGACCTGACCGAGCAGAGTCATGGTGATTGGCTTGGGGACAAAAATGGGATGGGAGACAGCCCAATGAGAGTCTACACTGTGGATTTTGCTGGAACTATTGGAAAGGATGTGCTGAGATTGCTAAGCCAATAGGATTTAAACCTGGAGCTGCAGACAGCCATCATCACCTGCTCTTGAGGAAAGCCTGCAGAGCACGAAGCTAACTCGAAGGGGTGAGGGACCAAGAGGTGAAGAGACACAGGCTTTGGCTTATGGCTGTTTGAGTTGAGTTTGTCTCTTGCATCCAAAATGACTCAGAATTCTGAGTAATACTTGACCCCGGTGGCTCTGAAACTTTTTGGTCTCAGAATCTCTTTGCAATTTAAAAGTTTATTGATGACCCCAAAGAGCTTTTGTTTGTGTGAATTATTTTTATTGATATTTATCATATTAGAAATTAAAATTGAGAAATTTTATAGCTGTCAATAAAACTCACAATGAACTCATTTCGTGTTAGTATAAACAACATATTTTTATGAAAAATAACTACATTTTCCAATAGAATATATTCAGTGAGAAGCATGCCCTTGTTTCACGTTTTTTCAATTGTCTTGCAATGTCTGGCTTAATGCAACTTAGCTGAATTCTCATATATGTTTCTGCAGAATGACATTGCCATATGTTCTTTGGTTAAAGTATGTGAAGAAAACCTGGCCTCACAGAGATATGTATTGTTTAAAAAGACAGATTTTACAAGACTTTTCAGAGAGTTGTGGGTATTCTTTTTTGGTATTTTCCCAAAACTTGACAAGTGGTAGTCTCTTAAAAGTTTGTTACAATGTGGAATCTGAAACTATAAAAGGAGCTGTTCATATTCTATATAGTCATAAAAAATGAGGGTGATAAAATGTAAAATAATATCTTAGAATTAACAGGAATATAGTTTTGATCTTGTGGATCCCCTGAAAGGTTTTTAGGGACCTCCAGGGGTCCCTGGACCACACTTTGAGAACTACTGCTCCACCCTAAGCCTCATCAACTCTGACTCTCTCTGTGTGTATTTTTCTAATTTAAACTTCTTTTTTTTTCCTTTTTTTTTTTTTTCTTTCTGGCCATGCCGTGCGGCTTGAGGGATCTTAGTTCCCTAACCAGGGATTGAACCTGGGCCCAGGCAGTGAGAGTGCCGAGTCCTACCCACTGGACCGCCAGGGAAATTCCTAATTTAAACTTCTAATCTGAAGAAAAGGGAACAGATTTGGCTCATTCAGTTACCCTTCAAGAAGAAAATCTGTATTCAGTTTTTCAACTAACAGTGCTGGGTGCTCCCCATGCTCCGGGCACTGTGGTGGGAGCTGGGAGTACAGTGAAGAGCAAAACGGAACGGGACCCTACCCTCAAGTGGCCGGTAGCCGAGCGTGGCTCCCAGACATCAATCCTAACATAGATTTACAAACTGGGGTAAGTTATGTGAAGGAAACTACAAAAAGTCAGGGAGTGGTAAGGAAGTTCCTCAAAGAAGCGACTTTTAAAAGATAAAAGGATTTTAGGGCTTCCCTGGTGGCGCAGTGGTTGAGAGTTCGCCTGCCGATGCAGGGGACACAGGTTCGTGCCCCGGTCTGTGAAGATCCCACATGCCGCGGAGCGGCTGGGCCCGTGAGCCATGGCCGCTGAGCCTGCATGTCCGGAGCCTGTGCTCCGCAGCGGGAGAGGCCACAACAGTGAGAGGCCCTCGTACCGCAAAAAAAAAAAAAAAAGATAAAAGGATAAGTAGTCATTCTAGGACGGTAGAGGAGAGGCATGGGGAGGGGCGAATGCCTCTGGCTCCAGGCCGAGGCAGTTCCATGTGGTATGTCTTAGCGAAGGAGAAGCTGCAGGAAGCCAGCATCCCTGGAAAGTGAAGGTAGGGACCACATTGCAGGAGAGTCTGGAGAGGTAGACAGGAGGATCTGTTAGACACGGTGCTTGCAAGACGCCATCTCATTGGCTGGTGGCCTGCCTACAGAGAAGTGCCTTTGAGTCTGACACCTGCCCCTGGTCCAGGCAGCTGGAGCCAAGATGCAGGGTCATGTGGTGGCCCAAGCATCAGTGACCACTGGGAAGGGATTGTGGGAGTACAGCAAGCACTCCCAGAAGACTCATGATCCCCTCTAAAAATCATATTCCATCTCTCACGGCTTCACTGTTGCCCGACGCACAGCCATCCTCTGATTTGGAAGCCTTGAAGATCTTCTGCATTTGCTGGTCACCCATGCTTGATTTTCAGTAGGGACATTGTCACAGGTGGGGCTCCCGAGAGGCAGATTCGGAGATGGAGATTAGCAGCCAGATGACTATTAGGTCTTGGAGACAAGATTTGTGAAAGAGAAGGGACAGAAGCAGGATTGGACAGAGGGACAAGCTGACCCGCAAGGCACTCTCAACAAAGGTCTCAGCTAATCTCATGGGCAGCTCTGAGGCTGAGCTGGCCCTCCTGAATTGTCTCGATTTGCAGCAGGAGGGTCAGCTTTACACCCTAGCATCTCTCAGTCACTGGATATGCGTTGCTCTGGAAGGAAGCATGACCTTGGAAGGCAGCATGACCAGGCAAGGCAGTTTTCTTCAGTTAATGCAAGCCCCAAAGTGGAATGACAACAGATGGCTCTCTTCCAGCATCATTCCCAAGTCCTAGGGGCATAATCCTTCTTTCCAGAAGGAGGATCTGAGTGGTGCGTCACAGCGCCCATCACGCTCAACACTCAACAAGAATCACAGTGGCGTTTATGAGGACAGCGGAGGCCAGGGACTCAGCAGGATTGAGTTCCAGTGCTGGCTTTTCACGAATCAAACACACATGAAAACTTACGAGTTGGTGAGCTGGTTGCACCCTGCCTGTCTCTCCACCTTGTCTCATAACCATTCTCCCTCATCCATCTACTCCATCAACCCTCCAAGCTCATTTCTTCCTTGGGGCCTTTGTACTGTCGATAAGAATTATCTCACCTGTGTGCTCAACTAGAAGATATGTTCCGTGGGCATAGAAACTGTGTTCTTCATCTTTGTGTCTTCAGAACTTAGAACACAGTAGGCATAAAAACATTTGCTGGAAAAAAAATGAATGACTGGACTTCCTTGGTGGTGCAGTGGTTGGGAGTCCACTGCCAATGCGGGGGACACAGGTTTGAGCCCTGGTCCAGGAAGATCCCACATGCCACAGAGCAACCAAACCCGTGTGCCAAAGTACTGAGCCTGCACTCTACAGCCCATGAGCCACAACTACTGAGCCCGCGTGCCACAACTACTGAGCTCTCATGCCACAACTACTGAGCCCTCATGCCACAACTACTGAGCTCACGTGCCTAGAGCCTGTGCTCCACAACAAGAGAAGCCACCACAATGAGAAGCCCACGCACTGCAACGAAGAGTAGCCCCCGCTCACCACAACTAGAGGAAGCCCATGTGCAGCAACAAAGACCCAACGCAGCCAAAAATAAATAAATAAATAAATAAACTTATTTAAAACAAAAAGAATGACTGAGTACCAGGCAGAGTGGGTGTACTGGATTGCTAGGGCTGCCATAACTAATTACCACAGACTGCGTGGCTTAAACTACAGAAGTATATCTTCTCACAGTTCTGGAGGCTACAAGTCTGAGTGTCGGCAGGGCTGGTTTCTTTTGAGGTCTCTCTCCTTGGTTTGCAGATGGCTGTCTTCTCCCTCTGTCTTCACATGGTCTGTTCTCAGTACATGTGTGGATCCAAATTTCTTCATCTTAGAAGGACACCAATCACATTGGATTAGGGCCCACCCTCATGGCCTCATTTTACCTTAGTTACCTCTTTGAAGACCCTATCTCCAAATGCAGTCACATTCTGAAGTACTGGGGGTTAGGACTTCAACATACAAATTTGGGGAGAAACAATGCAACCGAAAACATTGGGGGGACACAAAAAGGCTGTGTCGTGGGGTTTTTCTCTCAGAACAATTGCTGTCTCACACAAAAGAAGAGATGACATGACACCAGCCAGCCTTTTTTTTAGTCTTTACAACCAGGCACTGTGCTGGTGCTTTACAGGCATTAAATTATTTCTCCTCACAACCATCTGTTGAGGTAGGGAGCAATAGGCCCATTTCACTGACAAGAAGACAGAGGCTCTGAGATCTTACTTACTCAAGGTCACACAGTGGCCAAGGGGAGAAGCTAAAACTTGAACGCAGATCTCCTGACGCTAAGCTCCCACAGTTAACTATTTCTAGAGAGTGCCTCTCGTTTATCTTCACAGCTTTCCCACCCCACGATTTAAAATGCTAACACTCTGCCTCCACAGAGCCATAATTAGCTTAATTACATGGTATTTTGTGATGTCCGCGCTAAGTCACCTGTAGCCCTCTCCATGGAGACGGGAACCATCCACGAAAACAACAGAAACCCAGGTGTTGCCCTGCATTCAGGGTAGAGAAGCCTGAACAAACATTTCTTTTTGCTCCCAGCACTAAGTCTAATGCTCCGCTCTCCTCCCTGAAACTTAAAACCAAAATCAGAACTTACTTCATTCTCTGTTTCATTAGCTTGGAATAAGCCCAAGATAAGGTTAACCAATTGACGAGTCTGAAAAAACTGCAACCAATTACCCTGAAAAATATGCTAAGCCTGAATGGATTTATTCAACGTTGCTTAGTGGGTGGCTTCACAGGACGGAGGCCAAGATGTACCAGCTGCTTGGCTTTGCCTTTGATTATTCATTGACTGGCATGACTCTCTTACCATAAGCTGATACAGTCTCCCATCTCAGAGACAGAGAGCGAGAAGAATACAAAACACCACACTGACTGATTCATTCCAAACAGCATGGTTTTTTTTTTTTTTTTTGAGACAGACCTGTGGTACTAATGAATCTTCCCTGTTTTCCTTTTTAATTCAAGGCAGGAGATTAATGAAAAATTTAGTGACGGGTGTGCAGGTGGAATGTTCTACTGATGCCTCTGGGTGTATAACTGAACACACATGATAACTGGCTGTTATCAGCCATGCATCTTGGTAGATGTACTCCGAAATCATCTCATTTAACCTGCACAAGATCCCATAGGTAGGTTGCTGTCATCCCCACTGTACAGGTGAGGAAACTGACTCTTTTAAACTGTGTTGTTCAAGACGGTAGTCACTAGCTACAGGTGACTATTTAAACTTAAACGTAAAGTAATTACAATTTTAAAAGTCAGCTCCTCAGTTACACCAGCCACATTTCAAGTGCTCAACAGTCAGGGGTGGCTAGCGGCCACCAGATCGAACGGATCAGATGTAGAATATTTCTAACAACACAGAAAGTTTTGTTGGACATGCTCCTCTACAAGAGCCTTGCCATTTGCTTAAGCAAAGGTGGGATTCAAACCCAGCTCTCTCTGCTCCAAACCCACTATTCCACCGCACCCATGGCATCTGTGGCAAGAGCCTTGCCATTTGCTTAAGCAAAGGTGAGATTCAAACCCAGCTCTCTCTGCTCCAAACCCACTATTCCACCGCACCCATGGCATCTGTGGTCTCCCAGTGGGAGCCTCTTAGGTACGGAGGGTAGCAACCTTGATCCTGATTTCTTTAGTATTCCCATGGCACCTTACACTTAAACTGAAAACTTCTTTCTGCCCTGAAAGGCGTGTTGGAAAATGCCAAGGAATGACCAGCAGGTGGTGTGTGTGTCCCATGTCTCATAAAAGTGTGCCATCCCCAGGCCCTGCTAAAAAAGGAGCCTGCAAAATCCAAACACTTGTTCTGTTGCAAGACAAAGGCTATAGATAAAATTGGAATTGTTCTCTCTCTTCCCTCTCTTTAAGTTCTTTTTCTTATCACTCAGAAACTTTGCAATAAAGACGTTAAAAAAACTGGAAAATACAGCCACCTTCCAATGTCAGCTCCCTTGGCTTTAAATAATATCTAAATGTGGATTACTCTGAAATGTGCCTCCTCAGACAGACCCATCCCTAAAACTCTTAATGTATTTATCCAACTTCCTACATGGTATCTCACATGGGTGTCAAAAAGGCATTTTGATATGAATTTGACCAAAAAGGAACTCTCACTTCCCTTACCCCTCTGCCTCTCAAAGTTGTTCTTCCCCCATCTTCCCTATTTCTAGAAATAGTACCACCATACACAAAGTTACTCAGGCTCAAATCCTAGCCTGCGTGCATGCACACACACACACATTACATCACTTCATCAGCAAATCCTGGTGGTTCCACCTCAGGAGATCTTGAATCCATTTACTTCTCTCTGTGTCCACAATATCTCGCTCATCCAAGCTGTCATCCTCTCTTGCCTGGACAACTACAGTGGTTCCTAACAGGTCCCAATGCTTTGACCCTTGCTATTCTCCAACACATTCTCCAAAGACATCGTTTAAAACCAAATCAGAGGGACTTCCCTGGCGGTGCAGTGGTTAAGAATCCGCCTGCCAGTGCAGGGGACTCTGGTTTGAGCCCTGCTCCAGGAAGATCCCACATGCCGCGGAGCAACTAAGGCCATGCGCCACCAACTACTGAGCCTGTACGCTACAACTACTGAAGCCTGTGCGCCTAGAGCCAGCCCGTGCTCCGCAACAAAGAGAAGCCACCGCCATGAGAAGCCTGCACACCACAACGAAGAGTAGCCCCCGCTCAAAGCAACTAGAGAAAGCCCACGCACAGCAACGAAGGGACAACAACAGCGAAAAATAAATAAATAAATAAATAAATAATTTATTTTAAAAAAACCCAAAAAAATCAGAGTATGTCACTCCCTTTAGAATAAAATCCAAGCTCTTATCAGGAAGTTCATGTAGGCCTACAAGACCCTACACGGTCAGGCTCCTCCCTCCCAGGGCTTTTATGGTTGGTCACTAATCTCTCACATCTCCTGTGGTTCCTCAAGTACACCAAGCTCTCTCTTCCCTCAGGGCCTTTGCATGATCTCTGGTCTCCTTTCAGGAGTCACCTCCACCGAGACGCCTTCCCTGATTACTCTGTCTAAAGAGACCTCTTCTTCTAGTGTTTAGACCATCACACTATTTCATCCTTCAGAACATTGACCCCAATTGTAAATGAGGTTGAACTCAAACGTACCAGCTCCAAAGTTCCAGTACGTTTCAAAAGAGGAGGGAACAATGGCATTCAGAAGAACTCATACCTGAAGGCATATTTTCAATTAAAATCATCCTCTTGTCTTTCTTACTTCAAAACACCTCTGGCATTCTTGCTTTGGAATTTCCTCCAGAGCCAAGCATTTGATCACAATGTGCTTCTAAATGGGCTGCGATACAGAAAGAGGCAAAGAGCACGTTTTAGAACAGTACTGTGATATAATCTCATTTTTCAAGTGGAAGAAATACATGACGCTCTCTCTCACTTTCCCTGAACACACCTCTCTCACACACGCACTCCTTCCATGGAAACACAGTTGTCCCTCCGTATCCGCGGGATATTGGTTCCAGGACCCCGGGCAGACACAAAACTTCGCGGATGCTCACTTCCTGTCTATAAAATGGCGCAAGCGCAGTCGGCTCTCCATATCCGCGGGTCCGCATGCTCGGTTCAACGCGCCCTGTGGTTGGTTGAATGCATGGATGCGGACGCCGCGGATACGGAGCGTGGACTGTATTTTAAGTCTGACAGGAGACTCGCTAAATTGTTAACAGTGTTTACAGTAAGGAGAGGAGAACTTTCAAAACGCGCCATTACTCCTCCGAAACTGGGATTCCCAAGGGAGCGGAGAGGGAGCCGCGGGGCTGATTTTCAGCTGGAATGCAGCAACTCGGGCTGACCCGCTGGTCACAGCCGCTGTCCCCTCTTACGGGACTGTGCCATGACATACCAACTTTTAAATGTTTTCACTGACGCCCAGAAAACAACCCAGGTTCTGTTTACTGCCCCAGTACGCACTGCTGTATTCTTTAAATTCAGTATGATACGTGGGCATCGATTTAGTTCACATCACATATTTGACAAAATTCGGTTCATCTCAATACTGAGCATCTACCATTGCCGTGTACCAGTGGTGGGGTGAAGAGGCAAGGACAGATGAAACACAATGCCTGCCCCCAAATCACACAGCCCGTGACCGACTATTATCACCCAGCTTGGTCGTGACAGTTTGATCTGAAAAACTGTTGGCTCTTTTCAAATATCTAGAAAATTCTCAAGGGGGCTGGGGGCGGGGAGTGCAAATAAAATCCTGCCTTGTCTCCGAAGACAGTTCCAAGAGAAGACTAGGAAATTCTTTGGAGCAAAAATGGCCACTAAAGTAAGTCCTTGGTTGCCGAGGAAGCTTGGATGGGACGATCATTTATTTGCTGTATAAATTCTGGCACCAAAAGTAAAAAGTCATTCACATTTTCTTAAAACTATAGTCCATAGTTCCACCGTAACCCCTTTTTCTTAACACAAATATTTTTGTAACATCGTCCTGACTCTCCTGAATTGCAATTTACACCGGGTATAATCTACCTACAAAAAATTTCTAAAAATCAATATATTGTTTTGTCATATAAGGGAGAAATAAAAATTACAGTTTACAGTATAATATGTATTTTATAATATGAAAGTGCTCAGATGATTCAAGAATCAGTGAGTAGTCAAATGATCGCACCTATTTTTAATGATGGTATCTGGATTTCAGAAGAACTAGACCATATTCGACTGAATGTTTTCACTGTTTTGCTTTATATTTGCTATTTCCAAATAAGGGCTAGATAAGCATACACAGAATCGCCATGAATGAAATAGCTATAAATGAAAACTGGTGCAACTATGTGGCCCTGGTGACTCAGATCCCAAGTGTGATACTGCCATTAATGATATCATTTTCCAAGACGGCGGACATCTCTCGGTAAACTGCTAGAGGCTTCCTTCCATTTACACAGTAGTAGTGTTCCTGGGAAGCGTGGTGGCTATTAAAACCATGCTGGTGTTTGTGTTTATGTGAAAAAAAGAGTTAGGACCTATGCTCAGATAATGAAAAATAAGTTCTCACCTGTGCCAGTGGTGGGGCTTTTCAAATCTTGAGGGACACAAGACAACTCTTTGTTCCGCAGGCCTGTCTCATACTGGCCCCCAAAGCCAGGAGGATGTGAGACTTCCTCATTTCCATCCCCGCAACCCCTGCAATCCTTGTGAAAACCAAAAGCACCGTCACCAGGAAAACATCCTCTAAGGATGTGCCATCCCCTTTGAGAAACACTTCCTTGAAGTCACAACTCTTAGGAGAACTCCAGGTCTTTTGGTCACTCTTTGGGTTACTGCAGCGTTACTCTGTCCCCTGTCACCCAGCTGGACATCAAAGGGTCAGCAGCAGGCAAGTGGTGGGGCCTGAGAAGAACTGCTGACAGTGATGATGGCTCTGGAAAGAACAGACCTGCTCCTGGGGAGTGAGAGGCTGAACCCCAGGCAGTAGGTGACACTCTGGCTCCAAAGAGCACACAGTACTGGCCACAGGAGGGAACTCGGCCAGCAGGTGATGGGGACAGAGAGGCGCCCTGCATGTGAGAACAGGAGGGTGAGCTGCAGCCACAGGAGAGCATGGGGCATGCAGCAGCCACAAGGCACCCACAGACGAGGTCCCAGTTGTAGGAGAATCACAGCCTAAGGACACTTCCAGAATTTCAGAGAGAAAGAGGAATAATGGATGGAATAGAGGGCACTGGTTAAGAACTTGGGCTTTGGGATCAGACGAGTTCAAGTCCCAGCTTTGCCACCGCTGCCAAGTGTGACTTTGGACCAGCTGCTTAACTTCTCTTTGACTCTGTCTCCTGGTCTGTAAAATGGGCACTAATGGCAGTGGGGATCAGATGGGATCAGAGGGAAGGTGCTGAGCGTGCCGCCTGGTGGCCTGCAAGCTGCTCCAGAGCAGGACTCTGTCTCGTTTGCTCCCCTTTATACCCAGAGAACCTGACATGCAGGAGCCACACTTCAGCCCTGGTCGAGTGACCCGGCTCGGAAGGCCGTGTGAAAGGCAGCCATTCTCACCGTTATGAAGGGACCAGGTACTGGGGCTGGGGTAGGGAGCGGGGACTTGGTTCTTTACTGGGACACCGGATCACAGGCAGTACAAGAAGAGGAAACCAGATCACCCGGGTGACTGAAGCCGGGCTCCCAAAATCTCTGAGTGAGGACAGCCCTGGTCTCAGCACTCAGGGGCTGCCAAGCTCCCAGGAGAAAGTCCTGCAGCCCCACCACGGGGCCAGACGGCCACGGGGCGCTGCGAAGCACGGGAAGGAGACCTGAGCCAGACCTGGAAGAGCGCGCTGGCCTGCAGACCTGCGACCCCACGACAGGTCCTCCCGCCTGGGAACTGCACACATCAAAACTAAACGGAGCCGTGCAAAGTGAGAGGAAAGTAGGCCAGCCCTGGCTCCTTCCCCCGCACCGGCTCCAGGTCACGTCACTCTCCCCTCTGCGTTCTGGGCTCCAGCCACACTGGTCATTTCCTTGTTTCTCGAAAATGCTAAACTTCCCCACCCACATCCCCACCAGTCACTCTTTGCCCGGCTGATTTCTTCTCACCCTTTAAGTCTTGGTTCAAACATCACTTCCTGGGAGAGGCTTTCCCCAAACCCCCGGACCAGGTACAGTGTCCCTCTTCTTTATATTTATCCTTGCCCCTTCTGGCCTTTTCCTTCTTAGTATCTATTGCAATGACAATTATTGTGGGTGCAAGAATCTTCTCAGTGTTCATCTCTCTCACGGGACTGGACACTCCTGAGAGCAGACACCACGTCAAGTCCATTACCCCACATCCTGTGGTATGCAGCCTACTCCTGGTGCATGGTTAGTACTCAGTAGATGTCAGGAGAAAAGAGAAGAGACCCTGAAACTCAGAGCGGGGTTACTGGGTTTGTCCTGAAAGATAATCAGATCTATAGAGAAACTCAACTCTTAAGAAAGCCAGGCCACTGACATTTCCGATTGAATATTCATCTTGTAGCAATTTGTCACCCTATTTCGAGGCCTAGCACACAGCAAAGATGAATGGCGTCCTCTCCTCTCAAACACAAGTGGCTATGGCAGAAAATACTTGGGTTTGTGTCCCCTTCTCCCTGCTGTCCAGCAGGGCACCCTGAGTGATGTCGGGTGTACCCTCCCTTTGATCTTGCTGGTGAGAAAATACGTTCAGGACTACGTCCCTGGCAGAAATGAAAGCTGGAATGATATTCAATAACCTGTGATAAACCATAATGGAAAAGCATATGAAAAAGAATGTATATATATGTATGTATAACAGAGTCACTTTTTTGTACAGCAGTAATTAACACAACATTGTAATTCAAATATACTTCAATAAAAAATAAATTGAAAAAGAAAAGCTGAGAAAACAGATTCTTTCCTTGTGTCCTCTACCATCCCGCCACCACCGTGCAGATCTCCGCCAGCTAAAATCTGCCGAACAAGACACCTGAGCAGCTTTTCTGGCCCGTGGGCGAGAAACTGTAGTTCATTTCTAGAGATCACTTCATGCTTCATTCTTTGTTTTCCTTTCTGTATCGTCACTAATGTGAAGCTCAGATCCTTTTAGGGGCTTACAGAGTACAGGCAGAGAAAAGTTGGCCCTAGAAGGCCAGCTTTCTCTGAAGGCAGAGAAATGGCAATTTCCCAGCATCTCTCTTCTAATAGTTAATTATCACCTCCAATTGCCGAGCCCTCATTCTGAACCAACAAGCATGCTCTTAACTGCTTTACATAAATGATCCTATTTAATCCTTCCAGCCCCTACTATGGAACACATGCTATTGATATTACCCTCTCCATTTTCCAGATAAGGAAAACTGAGGCCTAGAAAGTTGAAGTAACCTCCCGGACTCACAGGACCAGCAAGAGGTGACAGTGGCGTCAGATCCAGGTCGCTTTGCCTTCAGAGCTTGAGCTCTTAAGCGCTGCACTTTATTGCAAGAATGCTTGCAACTCGGGGAGGGGGAAGGGTAAGCTGGGACGAAGTGAGAGAGTGGCATGGACAAATATACACTACTAAACGTAAAACAGATAGCTAGTGGGAAGCAGCCGCATGGCACAGGGAGATCAGCTCGGTGCTTTGTGACCACCTAGAGGGGTGGGATAGGGAGGGGAGGAGGGAGACACAAGAGGGAGGAGATATGGGGATATATGTATATGTATAGCTGATTCACTTTGTTATACAGCAGAAACTAACACACCATTGTAAAGCAATTATACTCCAATAAAGATGTTTAAAAAAAAAAGAATACTTGCAACTTACAAGGTACTTTGGTTGTTCAATCAGTTAGTTAATGAAACAACAGTAGCACCAGCACCAATGAGAATAATCATAGATAAGTGTTCAGGTATTTTTATTACTGTCATTATGTTATGATCCCTGATTTAGAAATATTGTCTTGAAGCAGAGGCAAGGCCATCCCTCTGAAGATTCCTTACTCTTTGGCCTCTGCCCGGGGTCTGGCCACAGAGGCAGCTGTGTGTGTGACTCGGGCATCTGTCAGCTGAGGTGGCCGTTGCCCAATTGCTCAGATCCCCCCTAGGTCAAGGGTGCACCATCACATGGGCCCCAGACAAGCACCCAAGTGGGATTTGAGATGCACCCATGAAGGTGACAAACCCCGGCTTCTATTACCGGCTCCTAGAACTAAGCTGTTTCGCCACATAGGGTCCTGTTATGATTCATGCAAAGTGAGGGTTGAGTGACAAGTTCAAGTCTTCTTTAAATATGCCAACCTGAAGAGGCCTTGGGAAAATGGATGCGGCATTTTTAACAGCAGAAGACTCCTTTAGAAAACCTGCAGCTGTTTCAAAGAGGGGGAAATGTATACATGTATATAGCTCAAAAGCAGCTTGTGAGGTCAAGCATAATCCTTTTTCTCATGATTTTTAAAATATGGCAATTGCTCTCTTACAAAGAAGCGGGTGGAAGGTCACTCCAGAGTGGGTGATGCTGAGATCAGCAGCTCATGTACGGGGGGCAGGCGACTCACGGGTGGAGGGACCCCTGGGTGGGGAGACGCATTCAGCCCTGGGTTCAAATTCTGGCTCCGCCATTTAGCTATCTGTGCAACTTGGGAAAAGTTTTGTGTAACTTCTCCAAACTGATATGGGATAGTCATATCCACATCCACCTGGTAAATTTCTCAAGAGGATTTTAAAATAAAATCAACCTCTTCAGGTAAGCAGAGGAAGTAGGATGCCTCAGTTCAGAGCATTAAGTTTGCAACCAGACCTGAGATAAAAGCCCAGCTTGGCCGCTTCTTTGCAACCTTGGACAGATCACTTTTAATTTCCCTGAGCTTCCATTTATGCATCCCTGGAAAAGCCACCCACCTTGGAGGGTCTGGAGTAAGAATTACGTGCAGTGGTACAAGCAGTATGCTTAACTCAGCGCCTGGCATTTAGGAGAGCCTCCATAAAGAGTAGTGTTATCTGTTAGGTATGGGCAGGACCAGAGCCTGGGCTTCTTTATGATCTGGCCGGAGGTTTGAAGTCAAGTGTCCAGGCTTAAGACAGGGAGCAAGCAAACTCAGGGCAGGCTAGGGGGTCCAACACGGAAGCAAGCCCAGCACACTGGTGGGTTCTTCCCCAGAGCCTCCTAAGAGCTGCCTACCCTGTTTCTCTACCTGGCCAACTGGATTCTTAAGTTTGGGCTTTTAGGACATTCATCAGTGGGTCTATCAGCAAAGGCTGAGGGCTGGGCTGAATTTTAAACTGATGTCAATCTTTACTTTAAGGGCCCTGAAGCTAATAAAAAATTTGTCCCTTGGGTTAAAAAGGGATCTTGGGTTGACGTCAGTAAGAGAGTTCAGCCATTAGCCAGTTTGATTACGTTTAGCTTATTTGTACAGGGCTCATCTTTGATTAACTGAAAGTGGGGATTCACTGCATCCTCCCCTGCTTTCCCCAAAGGACTTTTAAAACAAATTAATCCTGACCTTCCACTCTGTAATTGTACTTGATGGATAAACAGCCAGGCCAAGTGGAATAAGTAGGACTTTGGAATCAGAGAAACCTATGTTTCTCTAATGCCGCATTTCTTAGCTGCGAGACAGGACAAGAAAATCTAGGTGATAAATTTGATGTGAATATTCAGTGAGATCAGACACTTAAGGCAGAATGGTTTTCCCTCTCACCTTATCGCACTCACCTCTCCCTTCCTGGAGCCTTGGGCAGCAGACACTGTTAGTTTTCTACCCAACTATGATTCCACACCCCCTCTGTCTTAGAAACAGGATCCCAGCTGGATTCATTCTCCTTTGAGTGGCCATGCCCTTTATTTTGGGGGACGGGAGTACTGAACCCCTGGATTTCCCTGGCAGTCCAGTGGTTAAGACCCTGCGCTTCCATTGCAGGGGGGACGGGTTCGATCCCTGTTCGGGAAGCTAAGATCCTGCGTGCCACATGGTGCGGCCGAAAAAAAAAAAAAAAAAACGAGTACTGGCCCCCCTAGGCAGTCCTAGGAAATAAATCTTGTTTCATTTAAGCCAGCCCTGGCTTTCTCAGGCCTCCTGCCAAGTGGGTAGTTTAAACAAGAGCACATGATACAATTCCGGGTGATGAGATGGGGAAAATCTGCTGGGGAGCCTCTGGGGAGGTTTGCACTGTTTTGAGAAAAAGGATACAAGACACATATATTTCCTTTTCTATCTCTGAGTGTTGTCATCTGTGTGCAATAGCTGAGAGAAGGCAGCCATCTTTGGACCATGAAGAGAGCCAGTCTATGAGGTTAGGGCAATAAGCTGAGAATGGCAGGGCAGAAAGCAGAAGGAACCTGGGTGCTGCGTGATGGTGTTGGGCCAGTGAATGAAGCAAGCCAGCAACTCCGGAGTATTTGGGCCCCTTGCTATATAAGATAATAAATCTCCTCCTTGTTTTAGACCTTTCTGGCAGATGTTTGGTTATTTGCAGTCAAAAGTACCCCCAGGGCTTCCCTGGTGGCGCAGTGGTTGAGAGTCCACCTGCCGATGCAGGGGACACGGGTTCGTGCCCCGGTCCGGGAGGATCCTACATGCCGCGGAGCGCGGCTGGGCCCGTGAGCCATGGCCGCTGAGCCTGCGCGTCCGGAGCCTGTGCTCCGCAACGGGAGATGCCACAACAGTGAGAGGCCCACGTACCGCAAAAAAAAAAAAAAAAAAGTACCCCATGCGGACCCCCTGATAACCTCATCAGGGTTGTTTGCAATTATTTGTATTCTCTATTTCTGGGCCCATGATAAGATCACACTTCTTTACCTCCTTTGACATAAGATGTAAATATTTGGCTTGCTTTGGTGAGATGTGAGCAGAAGTGCTGTATGTCATTTCCAGGCAAAGGCTTGTATGTGCCAGTATGATTTTCCACATCCTCTTTACCTGTCTGAGCCATCAAGGAAATAGACAAGGCCACCATCCACTTGAATTCCCCAGTGATTATGATAAAGAGAGATTGCTACAGCCAACATTATACACGTAGCATAAGAAGTAAATTTGGTTGTCTTAAACCAATGACATTGGGGGGTGATGTTTGTTACTGCAGCACAATCTGGTCTTTCCTTACTGATACACATCTAACTGATACATTCAAATAATAGAATAGAGGCTCTGGCAGAGAAGGCAAGGGGAGGTATAAGAGATATACTAATGGAAGTTTAATCCTTGTGATGTGAAAAGCCTGATTTCTTTCTAGATAATTCACTCTAAGGCCAGACTACTGTACAGAATTCTTATTCCCTCCCCACACTGTCTTTAAGATTCACACCCCATCCATCATTAGAACTAAACAGAGAAGCCACAATAGAGATTCACTGAAAGAAAAGGCCAGACTTTTGGTGAAAGGAAGGGAGTAAAGAGACTGAATGGACCAGGGAGTCTGGAAGATGGAGAGGGGTAAAGAGAAGTTCAGGTGACAGGAAGGGAGGTCACAGTACCTTCCTGGAGTGTTGAGACTCAGACCTTGCACCTGCTCAAGTAGCTGGAAATTCATTGGCTAGAGTAGAGAAGTCACTCCTGGATTCCACTGTCCTGGTTTAGAACTAGCCCCTCAAACCACAAGTAAACAAGCCTTCTAGTATGATATGTACAGTAAGGCCATTTACTTATGAATGGTGTGTTGGTTTGCTGGGGCTGGTGACTTAAACAACAAACTTTTCTTTTCTCAGAGTGCTGGAGGCTGGAAGTCCAAGATCAACGTGCCAGCAGGGTTGATTTCTTCTGAGGTCTGTCTCCTTGGCTTGTAAGTGGCCACCTTCTCCCTGTGGGGATGTGGTCTTCCCTCTGTGTGTGTGTCTGTACCCTCATCTCCTCATCTTCTAAAGACATCAGTCATTTTGCATTAGGGCCCACCCATATGACCTCATTTCCCCTTAATCACCTCTTTCAAGGCCCTTGTCCAAATGCAGACACATTCTCAGGTACTGGGGCTTGGGACTTCATTATATGAATTTGGGGGGCGGGGAAGGGGCGACAGAATTTAGCCCATAAGAGATGGTAACATCCTTCCTTTTCACAATAAAGGTAACAGGGCAAAGAGTACATAGGTGAAGTGCCTGGCACTCAGTCATTCCAATAAAAGGTAATTATTAATTCTGTCGGGTTGCTTTGCCCTTTGCAGGTTCATAAATTCCCCGAGGAATGATTAAAGCCCTATGTTCTTATGCTTCGTTGTGGCTTGCACAGCCCAACGTTGCATCATAAACATGATACTCAGAGATTACATGGCAGTGGTTAAGAGCGTGGGCTTTAAAGACAAATAGGCTCAAGCTCAAATTCTGACTCTGCTCTTTCGTGGCTGGGTAACCTTGGGCAAGTCACTGAAATGTTCTACGACTGTGTCCTCCTCAGTGTATTAGGTTTATTGTGCCTACTTATAATCGCTTCCCGGGACTGCTGCACCAAATTACCACACGTGAGTGGCTTAAAATAACACACATGTTATTATCTTACAGTGGTAGAGGCCGGAAGTCCAAAATCAGTCTCACTGGGCTAAAATCAGCATGTCTGCAGGGCTGTGCTCCTACTAGGGGCTTTGCGGAAGAATCCGTTCCTTACTTCTAGAGGCCACCTGCATTCCTTGGTTTATGACCCTTTTCTGTCTTTCAACCTGGCGATTGCATCACTCTGACCTCTGCTTCTGTTATCACATCTTCTCTGATTCTGACTCTTCCATCTCACTCTTTGACATATAAAGACCTTTGTGATTACCGTGGGATAGTTCAGGATAAACTCCCATCACGAGATCAGCTGATTAGCAAACTTAATTCCATCTGCAACCTTAATACCTCTTTTTCATGTAACCCAACATATACACAGGTTCCAGGGAGTAGGACATGGACATCATCGGGAGCACATTATTTTCCCTACCTCTCAGAATTATTGTGAAAGCCAAATGAAATAATCTATGTAAAGGGTTTGGCACAGTCGGTAATCAATAAACAATGTTTGGGACTTCCCTGGCGTTCGAGTGGTTAAGACTTCACGCTTCCATTGCAGGGGGCGTGGGTTCGATCCCTGGTCGGAGAACTAAGATCCCGAGTGCCGCACGGTGTGGCCAAAAACAAAAAACCTTCATCCACTTAACATACACCTGTATACTCAGAAAAAAAAAAAACCCTAAAATAGAAAAATAAAGTACTTAAAAATAAACAGACAATGTTCTTTGCTTCCTAAGAACTCATTCTATGAAACTCCTTATTGTAGGTCAATATTATTTGCAAAACTATGGGTCTCTGCAAATGAGAGTTACTTTAAAATTCTGGCAGAATTTGTTTAGGTGTAGAGGTGTCCTGGATCATTGCATCTTTGAGGAGAAAGAGATGCTATAAATCATCAAAGCCAACTCTCTAATTTTACCAAAACGTTAACTGGGACCTGAAGATTATAAGTGGTAGAACAAGAACTAACAGCTAGATTTACTGTATGACACACAAACTTAATGTTTCATCACTAGGCAATATTTCAGTAGTTATCTTCTGCTTCTTTTCTCTGCATAATCCAGGAAGACAGGAACCTGGATAGCGGTCCAGATCTGTCAGCAAAATCATAATTTCTTGCATTTACGTAGCACTGTTCTCCCTGTGAAGTCAAAGAATCTTACACAGAACCTTCCTCTATGAATAAGGGACCTGACTGTTCATGAATAATGACCATTTGTTTTTTGGTCTGATTGGCCATTTTTCCTTTGGGTTCCACTCTTCATTCTATTCCATGGTAAACATACTCAGTCCATTGCCTGCACCCTCCTCCCAAGGGTGGCGTCATGGCCCAGGCTTGATCAATCAGAAGCTTCCCTGGGATTCTTGCCAGAACCATTGGAAAAGATCTCGTTCTTTCAGATTGCAACCTTGGGGCCATTGGCAGCCATCTCGTTTATTGTGTAGAAAGACAGAAGCATGATTAAATCATCTGGGCCCCTCAAAAAGCCAAAAGACCCTTATTTATAAGAGCTAAAATATATCTTTTTTTTCTTAAACCAGTTTCATTTGAATATCTACAACTTGTATCTAGGAGTCCTCACCAATACAACTGGTAACGATGTAAAGCCTGACCTTTATCTTTGAATCTTTAATAGAAAATGGCTTATAAATTTGAAAGTTTCAGTTCTTAGTAAGTGAATTATGAAACAATACCAAAAGATTTAGGGAACCATTTATTTTTAGAACTTGAAGTGTGGTAATCCTTGGTAAATTAAAGAAGTATATATTTTTTCTCTAATTTTTAATTATGAAAAAATTTCAAATATACACAAAAACAGAATGGTAAAATGAACACTCATGTACCCAATACTCAGCTTCAGAAAGTATCAGTGTTTGGCCAAACTTGTTGCTTCTATGTCCTACATTTTTTCCCACCTCTTTGAAGTATTTGAAAAGTAAAGAACTATATTCTGATGTGAATAAAGTCTCCTAAACTGTATGACCTGGGCATATGAATGTCCACATTCATATGCGCTTACCTTATGCACAGGGCAACCATCAAAGCCCATTTTCTTTCTTCTTTTTACGCAAGTAATTTATGTTCACTGTGGCAATTTAGAATATATAGGCAGGCAGGAAATAAACTAAAATCATTTATAATTCGATCACCTAGAGAGAGCTATTATTACTATTTTGATGTATACGGACCCAGACTCTTTTCTCTGCACATATAATAAGAGCAGCTATTATCTATTGAGAGCGTCATCCATGCTAAGAATTAGGCTCAATGCTTTATGTGGGTCATTATTTCTTTTATCCTCACGATAACTCAATGGAGAAGTGACTTTCATTATCCTGATTTTATAGTTTGGGAAACTGAGACACATCAAAATTAAGAATTTTGCTCACGATTACGCAGCTAATAAATGATGGGGCTGGAACTGAATGAAGGTAGTCATTTTTATAATTTTAAAACTGAAAAAACAGGATCATACTCTTTTGTATCTTGCTTTGTTTGCTCAAAAATATATCTTGAAGATCTTTCCCCGTCATAAACCTATCATTTCTTTTTTTTTTTTTTTTTTTTTGCGGTACGCGGGCCTCTCACTGTTGTGGCCTCTCCCGTTGCGGAGCACAGGCTCCGGACGCGCAGGCTCAGCGGCTATGGCTCACGGGCCTAGCCGCTCTGTGGCATGTGGGATCTTCCCGGACCGGGGCACGAACCCGTGTCCCCTGCATCCGCAGGCGGACTCTCAACTACTGAGCCACCAGGGAAGCCCTATCATTTCATTTTTAAGAACTGCAGTGCATTCTAAGACATGGGTGGACTCCAAGTCACTCAACCAAATGCTCATGTAGACATTTAGTCTGGTTTTCATTTTCCCACAGCATGGTACCCATAGTCCAGGATTGGCTTGGCCGTTTCCATGAACATCATGCCACCCGCCTGCCCCTACACCATGAGTTAGTTGTAGCTCCTAGGCACCCTGAACTGCAAGCCCTTTCCTGATAAAGCATGCCCTTTCCCATGGCTACAGCTTCTCTGCAAGTGCTTACATTTTTCAAATTCCAGGCATTCCCAATCCGTAAATGTCATCTGTCCCTTTTCCTGATTCCTGGCTGGGTGGCTAGCCACTTGGGGCATCAACAGTATGTATGGCAAGATGCCACGTCACTGCTGTGTCTGGCACATTTGCTTATATGTGTTTCTAAGGTGCACGGCATTTCTTTTCCTTTCTTTTCTATTCTTTTCCTTTTTGGCCGCGCCATGCAGCGTATGGGATTTTAGTTCCCTGATCAGGGATCGAACCCAGGCCCTCGCCAGTGAGAGCATAGAGTCCTAACTACTGGACTGCCAGGGAATTCCCATTTCTTATTCATCTTGGAAACTGCAGTGTCCGGCACTGTGCCTGAGACCTAGCTCAGCAATTGTTTTCTGAATTAAAGAAAAGACAATTATTAATAGTAACAACAGCAAGAGTAATAGCTACTTTCTGCTCAGCATCTACTCTATTCCAGGCACTGTGGCTAATTACCTTATGTATATTATTTTGGTTAACACACATCTGTATAAGGTATCATTATGTCCTTTTCTGGGTAAGGAAACTGGGTCTCCAAGAGCTCAATTAACTCACCCAAGATCGGCCAACTGATAAAGAAAAGAACTAGGGTTTGAGTTTAGTCCAGGTACAAAGCCCAAGTCCTATCACTCTGGAGTCTTCTCACGACCCTAGGACATGTATCCATTCTTCAAAGAAATATTTACTGAGCACTTACTTGTGCTAGCCCTGGACATAACGCAACACACACACAAGCATCAGACTCACCTGGAGGGCACACTGAAAATGCAGATTTCTGGGCTCTGGAGATTCTGTTCAACCTGTCTGGAGTTGGGCCCAGAATTTGCATTTTCATAAGGCCCCAGGCAGGGCTGACATTCCACCAAGTAGGCACTGGTGTGGCCCCACTGGCTGTTAAAACACTGACATATTTCTGAACCACTTGGTAAGCAGACATTGCCCCCAAAGGACCTGAGGCTAGGTGACCAACTGTCCTAGGTTTGCCTAGGAATGTCCCAGTTTCAACAATGAAGATTCCACACCCTGGGAAAAGCAGGCTGGTCACTGACCACATCTGAGTGTCCCCTGCCACCTCAGTTACCCCGATCTTTCCCAGGTCCGCATGGTTCAGAAACCACAGGGTCGCTGGGTTGATGCCTGCCATAGGATGGGCCTCTCCAATTGTAAGTGCTGTCACTTCTGACTTGTGGAGGTCCTCACCTTTTCTGGGGGTAAATATTTTGAACATCATCTCTGGCCCAAGTGCTTCTGAGGCAGGCGGTCCATGGACCACTCTGTAAGAAACACTAGTTCCGTCACCTGATACCAGACGCTGGTAAGCACTGAAGAGATTTTTTCAAAACATAATACTAGAAACATTTATGGGTCAGGAGCCATGAGAACCTTACACAAAGTAACTCGTTTAATCCTCACTGCAAGGCTAAGAAGCAGATGCTATCACTATCCCCATTTCACAGATGAGGAAACTGAGGCCCAAAGAGGTTGAGAAACTTGCCCAAGATTGCATAGCTAGTGAGGACCAGAGGCGGGGTTCGCACGCAGCTCAGCTCCAGAGCCTGTGTGCCTGGCAAGCCAAGACAAACACTCCTGTCCAGCAGACCCAGGCTCTTTGTTAAGGTCAAAACCTCGGGAGACCCCATTCCTCTGCATACAACTGGCACCACTGTCTTGCTCTGAGCCCCCAGGGTCCAGAGTTGAACCACTGCCACACGTGCCCAGGCTTCAGGCAACACCGAATCCTCCCTTCTGCTAACTGCTCTCCTAGAAGCCGTTTTCAGTTCTCACAGCAGTTCTCCTCACATGGCAGCAAACTCTGAATATCAACCGCATTTAGGAGCGAGGGCTTGAAGCATATGTCAGAGGCAGAGAGAGGAACCAAGTGACAGCCTTTCTTCCGGGAAGGAGTGTGAGTTTTTTACAGGCAGGGCTGCTTTCTCGGCGAACTTCTCTTCATTTCTGAGTCCACCTGTTACCAGGCCAGATGGCCCCAGCTAGCCTTTTCTTTCACAGGCTTCAAATAGAATGCAACACCCTCTGAGATTCAACCAAATTCCACCCACTGACACGAGCCCCCTCTTTACCCAGGTGTTCTGGAAGTCTTGGAATTTGACACCTCCACAATCTGACATTTACGACTGGGAAGAGGAGGCCTGGAGTGGGTGCTCCGACTTTCACTGAGCCGTTCAATAAACCCTGAGTGGGCTATCACTGTGTACCAAGCATCGCGCCAGGTTTGTGGATACAGATGAACGAGGCAGCGATGGTGGCCGCCCCTTCATGGAGCTTACAGCCCGGGGGCCAGCCAGAGGAATATCGTTCATTGTCATTGAGAGAGGTGCCCTGACAGAGAGATAAGTGTAAGTGTTTAGAAGTTAAGGTAAACATGCAACTAGAGATTCTCATACTAAGTGAAGTAAGTCACAAAGGGAAAGACAAATACCATATGATATCACTTACATGTGGAATCTAAAATATGACACATATGAACTTATCTATGAAACAGAAACAGAATCACAGACATAGAGAACAGACTGGTGGTTGCCAAAGGGGAGGGGCTTGTGGGAGGGATGGAGTGGGAGGTTGGGGTTAGCAGATGTAGGCTTTTATATATGGAATGGATAAGAAGCAAGATCCTACTGTATGGCACAGAGAACCGTATTCAATATCCTATGATAAACCATGATGGAAAAGAACATTTTAAAAAAAGGATGTATATACGAATAACTGAATCACTTTGCCATACAGCAGTAAATAAACACAACATTGTAAATCAACTATACTTTAATAAAAAATTTAAAAATTTTTTTAAAAAAGAAGTAAGTGTAAGCTGTAAGTGAGGATGTTTATCAGAGGACTCTGACCTATTGGCCATCAGGGAGACCTCCATCCAAGAGGTGATGGGTAAAAGCTGCAACCGGAAGGAAAAAGAAGGCTCTGGTTCAAAACCGGGTCAGGGAGCAGGTATTACAAATTCAGGGGATGCATTTGCAAGAAAACCTGAAACCTATAAGAAACTGTCAGAGTCATGAGGGGCCAGAGACACAGAGCAGCACCAGGCGGGAAGGCAGACACGCCAGAGTTTGTTGATCACAGTGAGAGATTTGGGTGTTCTCCAGAGAATAGGGAACAGGAGAATGACGTGGTCGGATCTGCGCTTTTAAAAGACTCTTCTGTGGAGTTCTCTGGCGGTCCACTGTTTAGGACTCTGGACTTCCACTGCAGGGGGCACGGGTTCGATTCCTGGTTGGGGAACAAAGATCCCGCAAGCCACGTGGTGTGGCCAAAATAAATAAATAAATGAACCATTTGAATTGGAAAGACTTCTAAATTGTTAAGGGGGGAACAAAAGGAATAAAAGACTTCTGGCTCCAGCTAATCAGTAGCAGAGGCAGAGCTGGGCCTCAAATTCAGGTCCCTTGTCTCCCTGTCCTGTGTTCTTTTTCACCAGCCTCAGAACATGAGCCCTGCTCTCAGCATTTGTGTTTGAAGAACCCTGTTCCATTTGTATCCAAACTCTGTTACCCACTTCCTCAACTTCTGCATCATCCGAGGTGAAGGAGAGCTCAAAACCCAGGCCTGGACTTCCCCAGTGGTGCAGTGGTTAAGAATCCGCCTGCCAATGCAGGGGACACGGGTTCGAGCCCTGGTCCGGGAAGATCCCGCATGCCATGGGGCAACTAAGCCTGTGTGCCACAACTACTGAGCCTGCGCCCTAGAGCCCACGAGCCACAACTACTGAGCCTGTGCTCTAGAGCCCGCATGCCCCAACTACTGAGCCCATATGCCTAGAGCCCATGCTCCGCAACCAGAGTAGCCCCCACCCACCGCAACTAGAGAAAGCCTGCACACAGCAACGAAGACGCAACGCAGCCAAAAAATAAATAAATAAATATTCAATTTTTTTAAAAAAAACAATGTAGGCCTACACAGATGCTGAGCCAGACCCAGCTCTTATTTCTAGCTGTGTGCTCTTGGGAAAGTTAATGAACATCTTTGGGCCTCAAGTTTCTCATCTGCAAAATGACAATAAAAGTCCACCTCAGATCATTGTGACGATTTTGGTTTTTTTGGCCATGCTGCATGGCACGTGGGATCTTAGTTCCCCGACCTGGGATCAAACCCGAGCCCCTTGAATTGGAAGCACGGAGTCTTAACCACTGGACTGCCAGCAAAGTCCCTATGGTGACAATTTAAAAAGATAATGCATATAATACATTAAGTAATGCATTATAATGCATGCAATGCATTGTGTATGACCTATGACCTCAAATCAATACCCAGTAAATAGGAGCTCTTCACTGGAACTCCCTTCTCCATGGGGGAATCCAAAGACTTTTGCTAAAGTTTTCAGTACACGTTTTCTTTTCTTTCTTTTTTTTTTCTTCCATACACATTTTCTCAAGGTCTTCCAAGCTAGAAGGAGCCACCACTTTTTGTTACCTTTAGTCTGGTAAAGCTCATACCTGCCCTGGCTATAGGGAGGACCACGTAACCCAGGCCTGGCCAATCCCAGCCCTCCATCTCCATCAAGGGGTGGGCTATTTATTTATTTGTTTGTGCTGGGTCTTAGTTGTGGCAGGTGGGCTCCTTAGTTGTGGCCCACAGACTCCTTAGCTGTGGCATGAGAACTCTTAGTTGTGGCATGCATGTGGGACCTAGCTGCCTGACCAGGGATCCAATCCGGGCCCCCTGCATTTGAGTCTTAATCACTGCACCACAAAGGAAGTCCCTGGGCTATTGATTTAAAGGGGCCAATTATAATCCTTGCCTGAGATCAAATACACAGATGCTGTGAACAAGGCGTTCTCTCTTTCCCATGGCTGAGGCTGCTGCCAGCCATGCTCATGGAGGCCAACAGGCAGGTGGGAATGAGAGTCCAGAGTCAGATGAACAGAGCCAGCACTTGGGCAGCAAGGAGTTCCAGGTCCTAGACCCTGAGGCCACCGTTGTCACAGCTCTCTTTTAGAGTTCTGCGAACTACCTGCATAGCCCTGCAAGTTTCTCGAGTCACTCATTCCCTGTCTTGCTTTAGCCAAGTTGAGAGGAGTTTCGACACTTGCAACCAAAAGAGCTCTGACAAACTGTGCAGTTGTCGGGGTCACAGGCAATTCTGAATCATCGACTTAGAGCCCTAAAGTTCAAAGAGGCCTCAAAGGTCATCCAGGACAGTGGCTTAAAAAATATATATACAACAACACACTTTGGTTGGAAGTAGCAAAATCTTCTTTTTAAATCTTCAGAAACCCAAACGTATAACACAGATAAAAGAGGAAGTGCCGTCGTGGCTGTGAGAGCGTGGGAAATCCTCAGCCCTGCCCACCACCTCCTGATTCTGTCCACTTCCCCTGCATCCATCTCAAAGTCAATGTCTGGTCCAACTTCCTACATCAGGAATCACCTTGACCACAACTTTGACACTTGGTCATCAAGCCTCAGTTGGACGCATTCACAACAGGCAGCTGACCAAGCCACGAGGCGGCCCACTTCCTTTGCAGACTTTTCTGATAGCAACAGAGTTCCTCATCTGCCTCGTGGTAACACCCACCCCCGACCCACTGGTCTGAGTCCTTGGGGGTGAAAAGGAGCTAAATAAATACACCTTTCTGATGGGTGCCCTTCCTGAAGACAATTTTCCTGTCCCACTTAGTTCCCAGCTTATACACACTCAGTTTCCTCCTCATGGGAACTCACGTCCAGCTGGTGAGATGCCTAAAATAGGCACACTGCTGTACAAGGTGTGATTTAAGGAGGGACAGAAAGACGCTTACAGTTAGAGAAAGTGTTTATTAAAAAATAAAAAAAGAAAGAAAGAAAGAAAGACAAATACGTAGAGGTTTCTGACAGCCCCCTACTTCCTATGGGTACCATTTTGCCCAGGCTGGGGGACTGTGCTTAGGCCCATACACACCTCTTCTCCTTTCTCTTTTAGCCCTCACGACCAACCCATAAATTTAGGGATGATTTTTATCCCCATTTAAAATATGAGGCCCAGGGACTTCCCTGGAAGTCCAGTGGTTAAGACTCTGAGCTTCCACTGCAGGGGGTGAGGGTTTGATCCCTCCTGGTCGGGGAACTAAGATTCTACAGGCTGCGTGGCACAGCCAAAAATAAAAATGAGGCCCAGAGGAATTAAAGTAACTGGCTCAAAGTCAAGAGCTAATATTTGGTGGGACTGGGATTTGAACTCAGATCTCACCTGACTCCAAAGCTGGGCCTTTAGGTATATTTCTATTAGAAGGCATAGCCCTCTGTGCTACTGACCATCTAGCCCTGGAAGATAAGATACAGCAAAGGAAGGATGACATCGATGCAGATACTTTTTTGCAGACTTTATATCACTGTGGTCAGGACACAAGGCAGGCACTTCTTCGTAGGTAAGCCTTGGAGAAGCTTCTTTTTAAACACAGCACAGTCATTGCGTGTTAGAGATGATTTAATCTGTTATTTGAGCAAGCAATCAAGGAAGACGTGGGTCTCTGGGGCTGGGATGATGAAGCATGACTGTCTGCGTGACCAAATTGATTACAGTTAACCCAGCTTCCCTTTTCTCTTGCCCGTCAAGTCTCTTTAATTAAGCTCTTTCCCAACACAACCCCACTTCTGGGTGTCACTGTGCTGGAGGAAGAGGGTCTGGGGAGCAAAGAGGTGCAAGAACCAGTTTTGTCCACCTTGGAGCCTGTGGTGTCACCAGAAAGGGAAGTTGGCCTCTGTTTCCTGCTTTCTAGCTTTAGGGTCGGTGTTCCACGGCTCCATCTGATATTTTCTCAAAATGTGCCAACTGTGAACTGTAACAGTAATAATATTCCTGACGACTTTCACCGAGCGGTTGCTATAGGCACAGGCACACACCGCATCTTGTACAATACCCACAGCGCGCCTCCCAGGCAGGCACTTCTGTGATCCTGGTTTAACAGACATGGTCACTGGGGTCTGGAAACTGGGTAACATACTGAGGATTCTTGCTCCAAGTCACCCATTTGTAAATGGCATGGTTGATACTTGAACTCTGGCAATCTGACCTAGAGCCCAGCTACACTGATAAATTAAGTGATAAAAGCAGATATGAAAACAGTGTAGGATACCATGAAAAGGAACAAAGCATAGTTACATGGACGAATCTCACAGTAATTATGCCGAGTAAAAGAAGCCAGATAAGCATGTACACACTGTATGATTTCACTGACATGATACATTGAATTGATGAAATTCTAGAAAATACAAACTGACAGTAACAGGAAGCAGGTCACTGGTTGCCAGTGGCTGGTGGCGGGGGCAGTGAGGCAGGAGGGAGGGATTGTAAAGGCACGAGTAACCTTGGAGGATGATGGAATTCATTCTCTCGATTGTGGTGATGGTTCCCTAGGTGTATATGAACGTCAAAAGTCATCAGGCTGTATACTTTAAGTGCGTGTGGCCTATTGTGCCTCAATTATATCTCAGTAAAGCTTAAAAAGCGGTATTGGGCATGGTTCTGGTTTGGTTTTTAAGGAAAAAAAATAAAACATATATACATACGTACATAGGTATACAGATATATTTATATATGATAGCGTGACTCAAAAGGTCCTGTGTGATCTGACCCATGACCCTTTCCTCAGCATCATTTCTCACCACCCACCCTTAACCCTCCACGCTGGGCAAAGAGTAGCACTCTCATTTCCTCCCTGGCCTCATTCAGTCTCTTACCCCACTGTCTTTCTCACTTGCTCTGTGCTCCCTCCGCCTGGTGGAAAACTGTCTCACCCTCCCCCATCTTTCCTTGGCTGATTCCTCTTGATGCTTTAGGTCTCACCTAAGATTCCCCTCCTTCCTCAGACCAAAGCACTTCCCTTTGGCACCTGGTGCTCTAATCGTTTAATACTTTTTCTCTACTCTTACCTTGTAAGTTCCATGAAGGCAAGAGGCTGTCTGTATTCTGTTCCTGGAGGTGTTCCTAATACAGAGCACCAAGCCTGGTACACGGTAGGTATTCACTAGATATGTGTTTGAATGAGGGACCAGAATGATTTTTTCAAAACCTAGTAAACAAGCACTACTTCTATATACTAACATATTATTAAGAAAAAAACCAGACGATTGATATTCTCCAGTATGCAGGCAAGCATAATGTTAAGAGCGATTACTGAAACAGCATGTCACAAAGTGGTTAAGAGTATAATATTTAGAGTCATTCAGAAGTGGTTCTACCAGTTGTCAGCTAAGTTACCTTGAGCAGGTTACGTTCTCTCTGAACCTCTACTTTCTTCTCTGTGTAATGGAGGTAGTGATATTCGGTCATTGTTAGGTAGTTTCAATCAGATAATGTCTGGGGTGTGCTCAGTAGGGAGCCAGCACACAGTAGGTGTGTTATTACTATTATTATCATTATGATGATTATTATTGCGCTGGTATTGTCATTCAGATCCGTTGAGTATCAACCGTCAGCCAAAACCTCACGTTTATCTGGTTCTCTTCTTTTTACCAAGCGTTGCTCACATAGCATTAGTTGCCCCTTGCAGGAACCCAGCGAGGAGAGACACAGATGTTATTATTACCCGTTTTAAAGGAAGCTGACTTCTTCCCAGCTTCCCCTTCTGCCTCCCCCGCCCCCCCCCCCCCCACCGTGTCCTCTCTACGTCTGCATCTTTATTCCTATCCTGCCACTAGGTTCATCAGAACCATTGACCACCTAGAGGGCTGGGATAGGGAGGGTGGGAGGGAGGCTCAAGAGGGAGGGGATATGGGGACGTATGTATACGTAAAGCTGATCACTTTGTTATACAGCAGAAAGTAACACAACAATGGAAAGCAATTATACTCCAATAAAGATGTTAAAAAAAAAAAAAGGAAGCCGAGGCCCAGAGAAGCGAAATGATTTTACCCAAATTGCACATAAGGCCAACAGTGGCACCAGGGGCCAATCCCAAAATGGTTCAGCCCCGTAAAAAGGGTACTTGCTGAGGTCTTGCCTGCTCCTTAGACATGAAAGTGACTGAAAGCCCCTGCCAGGTGGAACCCAGCCTCCTTTCCTCAAGTCCCCATCTCTGCCCCTCCAAAAACTCCCTCACCCAACAGAGGTACAACCCTCCCCCATCCCCTTGTCCCTGCCCCAGCTCACACACACAACTTCTCCCTTTTTTCTCCCCCCTCACATTTTCTGCTCCTCTGTTTCCCAAGACTCCCCTCTCTCTGAGCTGCTCCTTTCCCACAATGGTACTGAAATCTCATTTGATTAAGCAAAGCACTTTACCCTCCACCACCACCCCCCCCCGTCAGGTACGACCTAAAGACCAGTGCTCAGCCATAGAAAGGCCCCCCTAAACCTGGCCCCTGCCTCATGTATCTCAGAGCAGGGAAGATAAATGAGAAGATTTGCTTCTGGAAAAGATTTGCTGGGAAGATTTGCTTTGTTTGCCTAGCACAAAAACTTGCTCGATGGTATGCTTAATTTTATTTTCTTCCTGACATTAAAAAAAAAAAGATACATTTCCCATAAAACCCTGGTTTCTGGGTTCTCTCTAAAAAAATGAGAAGACTGAATAACACAGGCCCCTGGGTCAAACACAGCAGCAACAAGCCAAAGTAGAGTCATGGCAGCCCCCGTAGCCAGGCCAGACGGTTAGTCTGTGCCGGAATCCACGTTTGCGTGACTCGTCTGGCCTCTGGAAGAATTTGAGGCTGTAATCCCTGCGCTGGCCGTGTCACCCAACTGGCAGACGTTTTACGTCAGTCCTCTTTCTTCCCTTCTCTGAGTGGAAAGACCCAGTTACAGACATTCATTTTTCCACTGATGTAAATTATACTACCACCCTAAATTAGATAGCAGAAACAGTTACATGCAGTTTGGTTTTCAGCATATTTTCCACCCCAATGCAAAAATGTTACATGGCATATTTAGAATATTTCCCCCTCTCACAGTAAAGGTTTTTTTCATGACAACTGAAATTCCCATTATTCAACTATCTACCATGTGTTTTGAGATTTGGAGATGATTCTAGCTGATTCCAGAACTGGAGCTGAAGAAGCGTAATTTCTGTTTTATGAGTAGCTTTCCGCAATGTAAGTCCCTAGCATAATCTGATTTAATGCTCGTTAACTGAATTGCTCTTTAGTTTACTGTTTGAAGTTCAATGCATATTTGCAAAGGCAGCTCAAGTTCCTTTTAAGCTCTGACACCATTTTCTTGTGCCTCTCCCAATTTGCAAATTAGCTGACCCTCAATTTCTTCCAAGCGCTTTTAGGCCCGAGCAGAGAGGACATGGTCGTAACTGTGTAAACTTTCTCTCTCACTGCTGACATTGAACAGCCACCTGACTTGTTTTCACTGAAGGAGTCCCCAGTAAGCACCACCTGAAAGGACAGAGCAAACCCTAGAGAAGTGCTTCTCAAAGTGTGGTCCCTGGGCCAGTAGCATCAGCAGCATTTGGGAGCTTGTTAGAAACGCACACTCTGAGCCCCACCCCAGAACTTTGGAATCCAGATCTGCATTTGAACAAGATCTCCAGCTGATTCATCAATAAAGAAAACAAGATAATTTCTTTAGTGAAAAGAACTGTGAAGTAAATAAAAGAGAGGGTGACACGACAGTGACTGCGAAGGGGCTCCTTAACACAGAGCAGCTGTTCTCGAAACTTTTGGTCTCAGGACCCAAATATACCCTTAAAGAGTGTTGAGGACCCTAATGAGCTTTGTTTATGTGGGTTATATCTATCAGTATTTGCCATATTAGAAACTAAACTAATAATTTTTAAAAATATTGTTAATTCACTTTAAAATGATAAATGTTACCTATTAACATATATTTTATGAAAGTAGCTATATTTTCTAAAACCAAACGAATTAATAAGAAGGCATAGAAGACACAGTTACACGCGTTTGCCAATCTCTTTAAATGTCTGCCTTAATAGAAGACGTCTGGATTCTCATATTGGCTGCTGCATTCAGTCTTTTGCAGCATCATATGTCATGGGGACTTTGGAAAACTCCACCACACTTATGGGAGAGAAATAGTGAAAAAGGCAGATACCCCCTTAGTACTGTCATAAAAATACTTTTGACTTGGGGTACCCCTCCCCCCCCCACACACACACAGAGGGTCGGTCCCGGACCACACGTAGAACTGGTGATGTGATGTGATCTAGCGACGGAGGAAGGCCTCCCAGTAGGGTGGCGTGTATAAGCGTGATCTCAAAGATAAGGAGTCCTTACGGGAAGACTTCTCACTTTAAACAGCATAGAGATTGTGCAGTGAAGGTGTCAGTGCGACTTCTGGTCCCGACTTGGTCCTAGACTAGCTGCAAAACTAACGACAGGTCCCTTGTCCTCTGTGTTGCGTGAGGAGGGTGGTCTCTAACATTGCAGCCCCCGCGCCCCGCCCCAGTAACCGGGAGGTCCCAGCGTGAACTTTAGAGCAACCCTCTAGTTTGCCCAGCAGAGGGCGATGGAGACCAGCCCCGGCTGGATCACCTCCACCCCGGAGGCCCTTCGGCGCCTCGCCACACAGACATAAGGTTCCCTCGTGATCCGGGCGGTTTCCTTGGCACCAGCTGGCACCAGGTATCTCGGGCAACCTGGGCCGTCCCCGGGGAGGGGGTGCGAGCCTCGAGAGCCCTTCACATCGCTCCAGACGTGCCCAGGTCGGGATGCTCGGATTCTCCCGAGAAGTGTCGGAAGAGCAGAGGGGAGGAACTGGTTTGGGCAAAGACACATTTTTTTCCCCCACTGGGCCTGTCGGTGAGGAACCACCCAGGAGCTGTTGACTCCTCACTGGGAAAACCGGGCGGGGCGGCCGGAAGGGAACAAGACGGAGCGCTGCGCCAGCTCTCCCCCGGGGCTGCCTGCCTGCGGGCGCGGGGCAGCGCTTGCATCAGCGCTGCCAGGGCCGGGGCAGGGGCCGCCCGCGACGTCAGCTGCCTTCCCAGAAGAATCCCACCGCCTGCGGCCAGGGGCCCGGCCCGTGTGGGGGCGGGGGCTTTTGGTTTCCGAGGATGACACCCCTCGCTCGCTGCGTCTCCTCGCACGCACTCTGTTGTCATGGAGACGACAGCATCCTGGCAGCCTTGGTGAGGCCAACCAGCCCTCGAGAAGTGACCCGGAGCTCGGCCCACTCAGGAAACCACTGGCTCTAGGATGCCTGCCCGAGGAGACGGGGCCCCGTGTCCCGGATTCTCCCCTGGGGGAGCCCTGTTGGGCCACCTTCCTCATTCTGCAGGATTATCAAGATCTCAAAGCACTCTCTCCAAGGGTCTTAGAAACAACCTTGCGGGGGGGGGGGGGGGGGGGGGGGGGGGGCGGGAATCGAAGCCCAAAGAAGAGCCCTAAGGCAGGAAGTACCAGGCAGAACTGACTTTCAATCCTCTAAGGTTTTGCTTTTTTTCTTACCTTTCTTTCCATGGAGCATTTTCTTATAATTGTCTTCAAAAGATTCTCTGGCTTTAGCCACTTTCAGTGAAGGAATGTTTGTTTTAATTCGCCTCGGCAAGTTTGTACTGAGCACTTAGAACGTGCCAGGCAAAGAGAGTGGGGGGGGGGTGTGATTGTAATAATAATGCTAGCCAGCGTGCCTTTAACACGTTCAACCGTGCACACAGGTGAACTCAATCTTCCCTACACCCTTAGGGGGTAGGTAGGTCTTGTCCCATTCTAGAAAAACGAACTCAGATTATCCAGTCAATCTGAAACCAGCTTGGAAGTGAAATCAGATCTGAGCCCTAAACCAGAGCTCTTAACCATCACCGAGCAGCCTCTCAAAACATCAGTTAAAATGGTGGCTATGACCTTTAGTCTCTGGAACCGATGCATTTTTACTGCACTGAGGCCATGCATTTAATCTTTATGTGTAAATAATAATTGAGAAGGTCACGACAAAAATAATCCTAAAGAAGGAATAAGAATTATATAATAATAATGTAAACTGAATACCCGCCATATGCCAGGCCCCCTCTACAATCGTTACCACATTTGATACAACTCTCCGAAGTCAGTTCTATTACTTTGGTCCCCACTTTGCAGTCAAGGAAACTGAGACACAAAGAGGTGAAGTAACTTGTCCATATCCCACAGCTGGTAGATTAATACATAGTAATTAACAGAATCGTGTGCTGATCCATAGTAGGCATTCAGTATAATCGCACTCTGCTTAGGAGAGAATGGAGAGAGGACAGGATATACAAACACCTCAAGAGAACCTCATTCATTCGGACCGTTTCCATCTAAGATATATTAAAATTTGAAAGCAGGCCAGAGTAGGGTTCCTTTTATCCCCGTGGGCAGGGTGAACATTGCTAAGCAAATAACATAAACAAGGTGAGGACATTTTTGTTTAACATCTTTATTGGAGGATAATTGCTTTACAACGTTGTGTTAGTTTCTGCTGTATAACAAAGTGAATCAGCTGTACGTATACATATATCCCCAGATCCCCTCCCTCTTGCGTCTCCCTCCCTCCCACCCTCCCTACCCCACCCCTCTAGGTGGTCACAAAGCACCGAGCTGATCTCCCTGTGCTATGTGGCTGCTGCTTTTTGTAGGAAATGTTAGAATTTAGGAAGCACTTTCGTACCCAGGATCAAACTGCATCTTCACGACACTTCTGAGAAGTAGTCAGAACCGGTTACCTTAGCTCCAATTTACAGGTGAACTCTGAGGGGCTTTGCTGAGAAGACTTTTTAACTACTAAAGAAAACAAGTAGTCTTTAAATTTAGGACACGAAAGTAAACCACTCCCGAGAGACAAAAAGTGGAAGCAATCCAAATGTCCATTAACAGATGGATAAATAAAATGTAGTATATACATACAATGGACTATTATTCAACCTTGAAGAGGAACGAAGGTCTGACGCAGGTGACAACATGGGTGAACCCTGAGGACATTATGCTAAGTGAAATAATCCAGTCACAAAGGACAAATTTTGCATGACTCCACTTATATGAGGTACAGTAGACAAATTAGCAGAGATACAAAGATACAGAGGTTATCAGGGGCTGAGGGGAGGAGGGAATGGGGAGTCACTGTTTCATGGGTATAGAGCTTTTATTTGGGACGGCGAACAAGTTCTAGAAATGGATGGTGATGATAGTTGCACAACCCTGTGAATGTACTTAATGCCCCTGAATTGTACGCTTAAAAATGATTAAAATGATACATTTCACGTTACGTATTTTTTATCACAAGGAAAAAAATTGTTTAAAAAAAGGAAACCTCCTTAGCACTCCCCATTCTTATGTGATTTTTTCTTTTCAAAAGAGAATTCTCACGTGTTCATTAAAGCAGGAGTGGCTTAAACCCAGGCCCATTTAGTTTTGCAGGGGTTGCTACCTCCGCTTGAAAGTAAGAAAACGTCACACCTTTAAAAATAGCTCACTATTGTGTGTTTTCGCTAAATACAGGAGACTGGTATTCCCCTCAGGTATTCCAAATGAGCAAGGTCTGGCCGGGTCCGGACAGAAGCAGGGGTGAGTCACTGGCTTGGCAGGTGAGGTCATCATGGGGTGACGGTCTGCGTCAAGAGGGCCCCTCACCTCCCACATCTCTGATCTTCTCCCCTCATGGGTGGCCGGGTCACCAGCCAGCTTAGCTGGAAGTCGAGCTGCTCCAGTGTGCTGTGCAGTGGGAGACATTCCTCTTTATGACTCAGTGCTTCAACACCCCAGTAGATGGGCACATAAAGCCTCCGGTAATTAAAGCCAGCTCCAAGGTCAAGACCCCGACTGCCAAGTCATGGTCTATAAGTAAAAGAGGGAAGACGTATATCCTTGGGAAGGGAGCAGAGAGAGCTTGTTTTCTGTTTGGTGGAATGCTAACTATCTAAGAAATGGTGGAATGGTTCTACTTATCTTGATTATCCTGATTAAGACAACGTAGGAGAGTGGCACAAGGAAGGGAAGGGGACAGTAAATATTTGCTGAATGATGCTACTTTGGAGGAGTTCAACTGCAAGGACAATCCCAAACTGCGAGCAGAAAAATATATATTCTTACTTAGCTTCCACCAACCTATTTTCTCACAGGGGGCCCGGAAAGGGGGCTTGATATATTTTCCTGGAATTGACACAGGTTTCATGCAGACGACTATGGTATTGACACAAAGAATCATGATGTTTATGCAGGTAACTAAGTTATTAATAAGTGGTAATATGAAGGGACTTTCTTGGACACGTTTGTACACTCATCTAGCAACCATTAGCAGAGGTGCCATGTGTGTACATAAGATGAAAGAGAAAGTTTTTGATTTATCTGAGTTGCCTTTTTCCTCTTTCATCTGTACACTGTTGAGTCAAACTGGTATGGTTGAAGGTACATGGGCCTTAGCATCAGACAAGCCTTGCATTAGTCAGTCAGGGACTCTTGGTTGAACTGGGTTCAAATCAGCTAGAGGGGGAGAAATTCAGGGGATGGCTTCAGGCACAGCTGTATCCAGGTGCCCAAATGATAATGTTATTCTGTATCTCTCCACTTCGCCTTCATGGGCCCATGAGGTGCCCAAGAATCTTCCCAGTAGCTCTGGGCTTACATTCGCTTGGCATAACAACATCATTAGAAAGAAATCTCTCCCATCGTGAATATCTCACAGACTGAGAACCTCACAGTCTGCGAAAGAGGTGGAAGCCATTTCTAGAATGAAATGGAATGGTTGCCGGGCAGGCAAAAACTGTGGGTGTCCACTCCCTGCGTGCAAATGTCTGCCTACGGGAGAGAGGGTTTACAGTTCAGGTGTTACTTTCCTGGGTTTGTCTGTGAGTCAGTCCTGTGTGGTGAAATGTGTGTGCTCTGGACTCAGTGGACCAGAGTCGAAACTGGCTCTTCACTCACTGTGTGGTCTCCACCAACTCACTTAGCAGTAATCATGCTAATAACTACTATGTTTTGAAGGTGAGACATGTGGTAGGCATTAGGTCTATTAGCTCATCGACTCAACAGCTCTGCAGAGCAGTTAATATTGCCCCGTCTTAGAAATGAGGAAGTTGAGGACCAGAGGCCATTTCCTACCGGTGGTCACTAAGCTAGTAGTGGGCACTGCAGCCCGGGGCACTCTGACTCCAAGTGGCCTCTTTGGACCTCACTCTCCTGGCCTGAGATGGAGGAGTAAGAAGAAGAGGAAAAGTAATAGGAAGAGTAAAATGCCCGTCACATTAAGTATGCAGCGAATCTCGTTCTCTGCACCTGTTTTCCCCGTCTATTTTTTCCTTACTTCCTTTCTCTTTTTCTGGTCACTTCTTACGGTCCTGGATTTTCCCTTCCTCCCTCCGTCCCTCTCTCTCTATCTCTCTTTCTTTCTTTCTTTCTCTCTCTCTTCCTTCCTTTTTGCCTCTTTTTAAAGTCCTCACATGGTCCAGGGTGATATTTCTGAATCACAACAGGGGCAGGGTAAACACTGGGCCTTTCTTCATTGTTGCAGCAGTCACTCTCTTACCTATGTCGCCCCTAGAGGAACCCACAGCTGTGAACCCCAGTGCAGCACCCGGGCCTGCCCAAGATCACGTTCTAGTTTACTTGGGAGGCAAAAATCTAGGCAAATGGGATTCCTTCCCCCGCCCCGCTCAAGCCTCTGTGCTCACTGATCTCTGTTTGAAAGTCTTACTCATTTGTTTGATCTGAATCTCCCTCCTCTGACCAAGGTGGCACAGGTGCAGGGCATCCTCTCTCACCGGGGCCCTGGCCTGACCTCGTCGTCACCCCCTGCCGCCTGCCTGCCCGGGGAGCCCGCCCAGAGGCCTGATGACAGGGACAGGAAGTAAGCACCAGGCTAGATCAGCCTTAGGGCTTTGAGATAAGCTCCTTTAATTTGGACATGTCCCGACTAGAAATCAGGAGGGATTGACATTCAGAGCAGGGAGCTGGGCTTTACCCAGATCCTGGGCAGGGGTGGGAGCCAGGTCCCCAGGGCAGATGCAGAGCTGAGAGCTGGAATGTCACCTTCCTGAGGAAGGACAGGGACTGGGGGTGTGGGGGGACTTGGAAAACAGTGAACCTCTAGCTCCTCAATGAGCATGGCATGTAATGTTCTGGCCTTGGGAACAGGACGTCCACAGAGGTGACAGAGCTGACAAGCGCAGCCGCAATCCCCAGCACTCACACTCCCTCCTGACAGCTCGCTGCGTGTGTGTGACAGCGTGTAAGTCGCCTTGCGCATAGCCACGTGCCCCGCTTGACGTGAGGGCCTCACAGCCTGCCCAAGGCCCTCCGGCCACTCCCCGTGGCTGCGCCCACCGAGGCGGGCCCTGCAGTTGGGTTCAGGGTCTCCCTCTGGGGGCAGCATCCCGGCAACCAAAACTGCCTCCTATTTCACCTGGAAGGAAGGCACTCGTGAGTAGAGGGGCGCGGTGGGCAGAGGAAAGGGGGAGGGTGTGGTGAAGCTCAGGCTCATTAAGTACCAGCCCAGCCCCAGAGAAAGAGCACTAATGAACCCCATGTTGTAGATGGGGAAACAGGGACTCCGAGAAGGAAGACGCATTGCCTGCTAAGTGAGCGGTTTCATTTCCTGGGCATTACCCACCTCCAAGGGGCCTGGCACCTGGGCGCCGTGATTTCCTCGCCCCAGACTTCTCACACTTCAGTGTGCTCACACGTCACCTGGGGCGGCTTGTTAAGATTCAGATTCAGACCCAGCCTCTGAGATCCTCAGCTCTGACCTGTTCCCAGGTGTTGCTGCTGCTGCTTGTCTAGGGCCACGTGAAGAACAAGGCCCCAGTTGCTAGGCTGTCTTTGTGATGAGCTCGGAGCACAGTGCGTTTCAACAGCGCTCCGGTAGCAGGGATGGGAGGTCTAGCGCTGGGCTCTCCGGATTGAGCTGTGCTGTGAGTTTAAACTATCCACCAGGTTTTGAAGACTTAGAATAAAATGATGTAAGACATCTCTTTAATACCTTTTTCTATTCCTTACATGTTGAAATGATACTGTTTTAGCTATTCTGGGTAAAATAAAGTATATTTTAAAATTAATTTCACCTGCATCTTTTTGCTTTTTAAATATGAGTACAAGAAAATTTTACATTATGCACGTGGATTGTGTTACGCTTTCAGCGAAGAGCTCTGGTCTAGAGCTCTCAAACAGGCAGGGGCGATTTTGCCCTCCAGGGGATATTTGCCAATGTCTGGAGACATTTTTAGTTGCCATACCTCAGGGGGAGGGGTTGCCGTTGGTGTCTCTGGCCAGAGGCCAGGGACGCTGCTCCACACCCTGCAATGCACAGCACATCCCCTTACAACCAAGATTTATCCAGCCCCTAAATGTCCATAGTGCCAAGATTGAGAAATTCTGGTCTAGAATCATCCCCACTGTCTCTGAGATTATTTATTTTATGACCTATCCATTGCTTTTGTCCCCCTCCTAGAGTCTGAGTGTCATGAGATCAGGGACATCGCCTGCTCGCAGCTCCTGGAACAGCGCCTGGCATGAGGTAGGCATGGCATTCCGTAACATGCGTTCAGCGTCTCTAGCTGCCTGAGCCGAACAGGTGGTTTGAATTCACCCGTGTAAATTCGCACAGGCCCAGCAGCCCCGGGCCTCAGAGGCCGTGAGACCACTCTGCCCTGAAATCAAGCTAGGACACGTTCTAAACATCTTGGCGGGTTTGCGGGGCAACCGTATGTTCACCAGTCCATTGATGGCGGGTGTAGGAATTGACTCAGCAGGGCGGCCCGGCCCCGCCCTCAGAGGCCTTTCACAGACCAGGCTGCTTTGGTTTCCAGTGACTTTATTTACCACTCGGTGGTGGTGTCAAAGGCCTGACTCAGGCCGTCTGATTGGCTGTCTTTTCTTAGTTGCTGGGCCCACGGAAGCCCAGACCCAGGATTTCTAAGGAAGAGTCATCTCCCAGCCATCTCCCTTCGCACGAGGCCTGTGGGTGGGGGGCGGGGCGAGGCCAGAGGAAAAGCTCAGGTCCACCCCGGGCATGCAAGGTAACAGGACTGGGACAGATTACTTTCTCTTGTTCAGATATCTCTTTAATCTTCGGGGTAAAGTCTTGATAGCCACTTCTGGCCCTTCTCCCTTTCCCATTCATCACTCCCTGGGGTGGGCTCTGTCCTGGTGGAAGTCGGGAGTCTGGGCTTCGCCTCAGGGCTGGGCTGTGTGACCTTGGGGAAGTGAGGGAAGTGCTCTGGGCCTCAGTTTTGTCATCTCTAAAATGGGGGGAGGGGAAAGAGGAGTAGAAGTTGTGTTGGTCTCCAGATCGTTCAGTGTCTCCCTCTAGTCTGCAAGAAAAAGCCCAAACTCCTTAGCCCAGCCCGGCTTTACTCCTGTCACCTTCCTGCCTCGCAAGCTTCAGCCTAGGTAGCCTGCCTTCAGTTTTGTTAGTGTGCCTTGGTCTCTCTCTTGCGTTCCGGTCTTGTGACCCACTGTTCTGCCCTTCCGCGGAGTGTTCTAGAGTCTGGCTTAAAAGCATGACCGGTGGATCCCATGGCACAGGCTGACTGTGTGCCCTTGGACAAGTTTCTTACCCTCTCTGTGTCTCCGTCTCCTCTTCTGGCCAATGAGGATAACAGTGGTACCTGATTTATACGGTCACTGTGCCCATTAAATGAGCTGGTGCTTGTCGAGTTGTTAACAACGGTGCCCCAAACCTAGAAAGCAACGAGGAAAAAAGTCCCTGCCGTTGTTTTTATCATGTCTGGAACGTGTTCTCACTCGTGTCTCTGGAATCAGCTGAGTTGTCACCCTCTTCAGGGAGGCTTCCCTGATTTCCCACCTGCCAGCTGAGGTAACTGCCCCTCTTCGGGCTTCTGAGTCACCCGACTCACCTCTGTCACCACCCTGTCGCCTGTGTGGTAACTCCTGTTTACTTGGCCTGCTCCCCTCAATAGAATGGCACTTCCTCTAGTCGAAAGGTTGGAAATGGATCACCTGCTGGCCCAAAACACAGGTGTGCCTTAGCTGGACTAGAGGGGAGTTTGGAAACATTTTCATAGGATGCTGAACTTTGGAAATAGGATGATTCTCTAAAAAATTAAGCCTATGAAAAAAGCCCCTTTAAAAAATACGATGATTTCACATAAAAACCGGGATTGCCATTGGACAATCAGAAGCTCTGCTAACACAGCCATGGGCATCGCCTGCACCTGCAGGAGTGTCGCCTTCAGGCAGGCACCTGCTCGGAGTGTCCTGCAGGCTCGAGCCACCCACCTCGATCCACTCTGAGCCTCTGCTCCGGAAATAAGGAGGTGATACAAGCCTATGACCTAAATCAGGAAACCCTGGGAGTGAAGGAGGGGCGTTGTTTATAACCACAGATGAGCCAGACAGCCCAGGGGAAATGAGCCGTACACCCCCCCTAACTCTAGGGCAGGGATCCTGGGCATCTTTGCGTTTCACAGCACACATTTCCTGCCAAATGAACTCTCAGTGAGTGCCAAGAACAACAACTAGCATATCTGGAGCCGTTGTTTAACACGTTCACTCATTCCGTCCTCCCGAGAACCCTGTGAGGTGGGGACACTGAGGCAGGATATATTAGTAACCTGTCTCAACCGTACAGGTGGGAAGGGGGAACCCAGGCAGTCTGAGTCTAGAAGCCTATGTGTTGGCTAAATCAGTGGACATGCCTGCAAAAGGGAAGCTGCTCTGGGCTCAGCCTTCCTTTACAGAAGATGGGCAGTAGGTAGGGTTAATGGTGCGTCTTTGCACTTGGCAAGAGGAGGCTAACTAGGGCACATCTGTCACTCGGGTGTCTGATGAGACATGACTTATAACTGAAGTCTCGCCCACACTCCCTGCAAACACAGGGCTTCTCCCTTGTATGTGTCCTCGGGTGCTTGATGAGACCTGACCTATCCTTGGAGCCTTGCCCACAGCCTCTGTACTTGACTTTTATAATTCTTGATACTCCTTCCCCCATGAGTATATGATCCCTCCAGTATATATGATCACAGCACACGAAACGAATGTTTTTTTGAAGGGAGAGATAGTCTGGGAATATTCTTTTGAAGTCCAGGAAAAAGGTAACTGTTTCTTAAAGAAAAGAGGAGAAAAGTAAGAGGGTGGGAGAAAGGGATTCTGCTCCCCAGCAAAGTGAGTGAAGAATTCTAGGGCAGGCACAGCAGAGGGGGAGAGACAGGAGAAGGGAAGCGGAACAGGGGCCCCCGGAGGCCCGAGGAGGAGTTGCTGAGGGAGAGACCAAGAAGGCAAGAGGTGGCAGATTTTTAAAAATTCACGGTGAGACCTCAGCAGCTTCAGGCTTAGGCAGCCACCTGGTTGGCTGTGCTCGAAAGAACGTGCCCTTATTGGGGAAGGGAGAAGGAGAGGAGACCCTGAGAAAGAGAGACCACAGAGATGCAGATGCCAGGCTCAAATCCCAGCCTGGGCCCCCCCTACTTTTCACCTTGGTTTCCAAGTGGGTGTTCCAGCCACAGGAGGGGAAGTGTTCAGACAGAGCTCGTCTGGTGGCGGTGAGTCAGGGGCCCAGCCACGCCCTTGCCAGCCCCGGGGCGGGGGGGAGCCTCTTGCCCACACGCCTGGCATCAGTTGCTGGGTGTTATCAGGAGCCACAAGGCCGCAGGGGCCTGGCAGGCCATGCAAATTCCCTCCAGACGACCCGCGGCCACGGGGTCCTGCTCCAGAGCCCCGTTGCTCTGCTGCTTCCGTTCGATCTGGCCATCTTCTGAGTGTTTGCGATTTCAAGGTCAACAGTGCAAGGGAGACAGGCTTGCAGGGCACGATCAGCCTGGCTGTAAAGGACTGTCACCAAACAGTTTATAACTCACCTCCCTTCAGTCGTAAGCCCTGAGAGGGCAGGAGTCCTGTTGTGGACCCCACTGCGTACCCAGCACTTGACATGAAGGTTGGTATACAGTAGGTGCTCAACAACTGAATGACTTAGCATGCATTGAAATCTTCCTGCTGTCCCTGACTAGCTGTGTGACTCTGCCCAAGTCCCTTAGCCTCCCTGAGGTGCCACTTCCATCATCAGTATAATGGGATACAGCCAATAAAAGTACAGACTAGGGGCATCATCCCCCTCCTGCTGAGAAATAAGATAGCGGCATGGGAGTGGGGTGCTGGGGGCATCCACTCTGTAGGTGTCTCTCAGATATGGGGGGAGGTGCGATGGACGAGATGCTTTCATGTTCGGAAAGTCTGCAGCTTCTGTGGAAGGTAGCTCCAGGTGCGTTGTACAGATGTCACTTTTTAGGAAGACGGTGTGGTTATGTGGTTAAGGCCTCATGTTCTGGAGGCCCAATACCTGGGTTCAAATCCTGCTTCCACCCCTCGCTTCCTGTGTGATCCCGGGCAAGTCACTTGGTCTCTCTGAGCTTGTTTTCCTGTGTGTAAAATTGCGTCGTCGTGAGATTTCAAGGAGATCCATCCCAGACTGACCCTGGTACAGAGTAGATGCTCCAACATGTGTAAACCATGATCACTAGTTTCCACCCCCCAACCCTGTGAAGCAGACACGACTCCCCCCAGGGTGCAAAAGAGGAAACCAGAGCCGGCCAGGTGGGGAGGCGGGCCTGACGGTGGAGCCCTAAGAAGACACCCCTGTCCCCGAGGCCCACCACAGCTGCCAGAAATAAGGTGACGTATGGCCAGCTCTGCCTCCACCCGCTGTCCCCGGGGAGAAGTGAAACACGAACCCAGCAGGGTAAGAAAGAGGAGAAGGAAGCAGCTGAGGTGAGGAGAGGCAAGTGGCCCCGAATCCTGTCAGAAGGACCGTCTAGGGCAAGGTCAAGTCCAGGTCGGTGAGAGGGTGGAGGTGGTGGGAGGATAGTGTGACAAGAACAGAGAAGGAAGTTGTTCGCATCTGGCTAGATACCTCAGCTGTGACCTCCTGTCTCTAAGGAGAGGGGTCCCTGCAAGATTTGCTTTCAAAACTCTCCTGGGAGAAAACACATGGCCCCGATTCTTAGAAACTGCCCTCATCCCAAGACAATAAACAACTCAGCAGCTTTTTGACTTTCCAACCAGCACCCAGGGGTTGGCCTTCTGCCCGGTGTACCTTCAGCCTCTGATGAGAGTTGTCATTCTCTACACTTTCGGCCTCCCCATTTTACAGATGAGAAAACTGAGGTTAAAACGAGGCCTTGGGCCCTAGCTCTGCCATTACTAGCTCTTGGGTCCTAGTGGTTCACCAGCCAGGGCTGTTTTCCCATTCCTAAAGCAGAGGTGTTCAGGCCCCGTCTTCCCTTCCATCCTTCCTCTTCCCTTCCCTCCAGAGCAAAGGGTGTGGAATTCTAAGGCGAAGGTCACCTGATCAAGTGGTGTGGACTAGCCAACAACCCAGCCCTGAGGTCAGCCTCTGGAAGCAATTTAAGATGGCCCAGGGATCTGAGATTCCACACTCCCACAGGCAAGCAGAAGTGTTCCCTCCCACATAGGGCGGCCTCCCTTCCTGAGCAATTCTGCTCTGATTCTGTGGGTGAAGCAGCTGTGCCTTCTGCAGAGCTCCAATGCCAGGCTCATCGTAGGTCTTGGACCAGGCAGGATCCTCCATCAGGGATTACTGTCCCAGCTTGTAACGAGCACCTTCCATGGGCCAGGCACCAGCCAAGAGTAACCACCTCTCTCCCCATGCAGCAACCCTCAGTGAGGCAAACCCACACTTACTATACCCATTTTACACCCATGGAAGCTGAGGCTCAGAGAGGCACCTTGCCCAGGGTCATGCAAAAGCAGAGATTCAGACCCAACCTGGGTGACTCCTTCAGACAGAGCCGTTCCATTTAAATCAACACCAAGTGATTGGATTATGTGTCATTTTCTTTCTTTTTTATTAAAAACATTTTCCCCCTCTAATGACTTGCGTTAACCAAGGGAGCAAGGCGGTAACCAATGGAAGCATTTACAGATAACATGCTGTGTCATCTGGAATTTGATTTAAACTAATCCAGTTTGGGGAGGGATATAAATCAAGCAAAACTGTCCATGAACTGATCGTTCTTGAAGCTGGGGTATTGGGTTGAGATTCTCTAGACTGTTCTCTCCCACTGTGAATAGGTTTGAAAATATCCATGATCGTGTAAAAATGTAGTTTAAATTTAACATGTGTAAAGTAGTGAATTGGGGATAAATTTACTACTGGGACAAGCTGTGTACCATGGGGGCGGGGGGGGGGGGGGGGGGGGGGTGCGTGTCGCCCGCCCCACAGCTGAAAGCATTTTAAGGTTGCCTTGAGAAGGCATTCATTACGGCCTCCTGGGTCTGCTCTCCCTGGACCACAAGGGCCCTCTTTGCATCCGAGAGAACAGTCTGCCCCCAAATTGGCAGCCACGTGAAGACAGCATGTCAGGGTTCCTGCAACCACACTGCGGTTTTATGATGGAATTTGGAACCATATGTGGTTCGTGTTCAGCCAGTCAGGAGATCTGAGGAATCTCTTATAAATGTTACCAGCAAAGGCACAATGGCTGCCTGTGCTCTGTGACACCCAGAAAATTGGAAAAGATGGGACCTCTGACGTCTGTGTGTTGGTCACGGGTCCAGAAGTGACCCCTCTCTGCAGGCTCCCAGGGGCCCCGTGCTCAGTCCTCGTGCCTTTTCCCACTGTGCCCTGGGAGCTCCACTTGTCCTTCTAGGCCCCCTAGAAACAAGGAGACCCCCCTATCGACAGCCCTTCCTGTCTGCACCTGCTCCTTCCTCAGACAAGTGGAATCAGCTCTCCACTGGCCTTCATTATATTGAACAACATTCATTTATTCAATAATTATTTATTAAACACCAACTATATGTACTGGGGTTACAGCATAGAGTCAGTAGATAGATAGATAGATAGCATGTACAGCACATAAGAGACATGGTCCCCATGCTCCAGGAGCTCCTAATTTCATAGGGGAGAAAGGCAATAATCCACTATGAATACTACTAATCATTTAATTACAATTCTGACAAGTGTTTTGGAGAAGCATAGGAGCTGTGAGGGCATATAAAGAAGAACCTGGTCTGTTAGGGTGTGGGCTTTTCTGAGAGAATAATGTCTAAACTGAGATCTGGAGATTGGAGGTATTCGATGTCCAAACAGGGAAAAGGGGTTGTTCCAGACAGAGGGAACAAAGGGCAGGGAGGCACGGCTTGTTGAAGGAAGTGGAGGAACGGTGTGTGGTCTGTGTAGTATGTGGAGTACAAGGGGGAAGGAGGTGGTGGAAGATTATGAAGGAACTTGAAGGCCAAGTTAAGGATGATGGAGTACTCATGAGAGTGTGTGTTTGGGCGGGGGAGGTGATGTTATCCTTTTGAACCTAAGATGATCACTCTGGTTACTGTGGGGCTGAGTGGATCAGAGCAGGACACATTTGTGAGAATTAGGAGAAAGCACTCCACCCCCAAGGAGGACATAGTTCTGTAGACCCGTGCTTACAGAATGGAGCCTGGCCTGCTTTTCAGTGCCTACTAACTCTGAGCCAGTACCCTTGTGCAGTGAACAACCTGTACAACTGTACATAACGGCCATGGATATTGGGGAACAGAGAAATCAGAAGACTGTAGAACATTTGTTGACAAGTCTGCCTAGTCCACTATAAACACCTTGACTTCTGAGTTCTTGAGCTCCACATTCATGTTTGCAGCTCCAGTGCAGGTAGGAGATGCTCCAAATGTTTGCTAAGTAGATTTTTCTTTGGCCATTTTTTTTTTTTTCCTTTAGACTTTCTGTTGTGTCGTTCTCTTCTTCTAAAGTCGTAGTGGCTTCCTGTTCACACACACCTGTTAGGTGTTAGGAGGCACTGTGTCAGGCACTGCCTCTTTAGTCCTCCAAATATCTTCTCCTCTGTCCATTCGACAGAGACTAGGACAGGGTCACACAGCTAGGAAGGTGGACAGGGACCTTTCTAAATCCTTAACAGGCAGGTCATGCTGTGTGTGAATCTGTCAAGTTCTTGGGGCAGGGTGAAGGTGGGGAGCAAGGCGGCGGCATACCTTCTGGTAAGGATTCTTGAGGTTGAGTCTCTAAACCTTGAATCTTAGAATGTCAGTGTTGAAAGGGATCATCTGGGGCCTCATTTTACAGATGGGCCACCAAGGCTCAGAGAAGGGCTGGAAATGGTTCAATGTCACTGAGTTAAGTTAGAGCCAGAGCAGGACCAGGAACCAGGTCCCTTGACAGGTTGGGAAGAAAAAGATAGATATCAGGAGTAGAGATTAGAAGAGAAAGACCAAGGGAGGGATCGCCCTCTAGGGATGGTATCTAACCGTGATGGGTATCAGTGAGGTGGCCCGGGGTTAGCTCAGGACAACAGAGTCCTGGGTGACTGTGTGAAGGGGAAGAGCAGGCAGAGAAAAGAGAACTTCCTCAAGGTCTGAGCAGGTCTCTAAACTGGAATCCGTTTGGATCCAGCCTGGCTTTAGACTCTTTTTAAAAATTTTTAAGTTTTAAATTTTTTTTTTTTTGGAGTATAGCTGCTTTCCAGTGTTGTGTTAGTTTCTGCTGTCCAGCAAAGTGGATCAGTTATGGGGGTGGGTGGGATGAATTGGGAGATTGGGATTGACATATATACACTATTCTATGTAAAATAGATAACTCATGAGAACCTACCGGCCATAGGCTTTTCAGACAAAAAGTTGATTTCTTGTTGTGGGCTGATGGCCAGGAAAGACTTTGCTGTCAGCAGGCTGCGGACGGCTGCTCTTAGGGCGCTGGGCAAGGTCAGAGAGAAGGCCTGGTTCCTCTTCCCGGTGCCTCCAGCCCAGGTGCCCTCTGAGGGCCCCATTCCAGTTCCCAGTCGGTGCCTGCTCGGGGTTTTCCTGCTTCTGGGTCTGCATCACAGCCCCTCTTATGTCACATTGCTTCAGATCCCACTAAGCATTTGTCTGAGCTGGAAAATCCCTCAGAGCCCGCCCAGGCAGCCCGTGACCGTGACCGTAGCGGCAGGAAACTGTGACAGTGAGGCTCGCGGGGTGTGAGGTTTATTCTTGGTGTGTGGTTGGGAAGGGCGGGGCTGCATGGGGGTGGAGTGGCATGGGATGGTCAGGAGAGAACAGCGAAATCCCAAAACGAGGAACCCCTCAGAGAATTTCCGGCCAGTTTTCCTTCCCCAAGTGGCCTCTGCTTCCAGCCCCCAGACTGTCTCCCTGTGTTGGGTCTTCATGGAGCCTCTTGGGGAACATCTCAAGACCCAGGGTCCAGCCCCTCTATTTTAAATAGAGCAGTGTTCATGTCAATCCCACACTCCCAATCTATCCCTCCCCACCAATGGCAACTTTATTTTCATCCACACATCCTCCTTGAGGAGCAGGTATTAATCCCATTTTACAGATGGGGAAACTGAGACTCAGGAGCACGGTGTTGTACACCTACTCATTCATCCACTGACTCATCAGTTACTTACTGAGTCCCCACCATATTGTGGCCACTGTCCTGGGTGAGGCAGAGGGAGCCCAGAGTACAGTCCCTGCCTCAAGTGTACGCGTATATATTCTAATGGAGGATTCCAGCCATGAGCAAATAAGCCCATCAACAAGGAAGGTACCTGCAGATTGGTATCAGGAGCACGCAGCGCGAGGAGATGGACCGTCAGTGGGGGTATAGTCGTGGGTTTTTTTGTTTTGTTTTGTTTTTTGCGGTACGCGGGCCTCTCACTGCTGTGGCCTCTCCCGTTGCGGAGCACAGGCTCCGGACGCGCAGGCTCAGCGGCCATGGCTCACGGGCCCAGCCGCTCCGCGGCATGTGGGATCCTCCCGGACCGGGGCACGAACCAGCGTCCCCTGCATCGGCAGGTGGACTCTCAACCACTGCGCCACCAGGGAAGCCCCTAGTCGTGCTTTTTTGTTGTTGATTTTTGGCCACGCTGCACGGCTCACTGGATCTTAGTTCTGCAAGCAGGGATTGAACTTGGGCTCCCACAGTGAAAGTGCCGAGTTCTAACCACTGGACTGATGGGAAATTCCCTATAGTGGTGTTTTAGAAAGGATGCTGGGGGAAGGTTTTCTTCACAGGTGACATTTGAGCTAGCTTTGGATGGGTGAGAAAGAGCCCAGGGAAGGTTGATCTCAGCAGGACCAACAGTGAGAGCAAAGGCCCTGGGGTGGGAAAGGCCTGGTGGGTTAACGGGAGCTCCGGGGAGGGACTCATGTGAACAGGGGGGAGAGTGGGAGGAGGGGAGGTGGGAAAGCAGGTGGGCCTGGGTCACGGCGGCTTTCCAGACCCCAGGGAAGGGATGGAGGCATCGGGGGCTGGCAGGGGCAGAGGATGGATTTTCACCCATAAATCCAAGCCTCCGTGGCCAGCCTGTGCCCCATTAGCCCAGGCCTCAGCCTTGACTCTGAGCTAGGCTTGGAGGACGGGGAGAGGGGAGGCTGGCTGGGACCCCACCTCTGCTCATGGTGTGTCATAAGACAGGCAGAGCCACTCCCCGTTTCCCAGCTTTGGAGCCTGTCGGGGTTGTGGGTTCCCCACTGAACAACAGGAACAAATCTGGGGGGCATCGGACAATCAGCCCTAAGGAAGGAGCCGCTGTTCCAACCCAGGACCCTGCCTTGCCGGCTGCCCCCAGACTGCTGGGCCTTCTGCCTTCCTGCACTCACTGTTCCCTCACCATCGAGTCGGCATCGGCCCCACCTGGGTTCAAATCTTACCATCAGAGCCAGTGGGACAGTGAAGGAGTCATTTCGTTGCCCCCCTGAGCCTCACCTCCCTCACCTGTGAAATGGGCTCACACCTGTCTGCTCTCCTAGGGCTGTGGGAGGACATTAAATCTGATGAGAGTGCTGTTAGCAAACACGGAGAGCCTGCTCTGGGCCAAGCTTGTGCTCATTGCTCTGCGTGCGGTGTTTACCTTATTGTCATGTGCACGACATGGGGTAGGGATTGTTATGGGAGCCGGCTCTGTGGGCACACGGCCCGTGCAGTCATGCAGGGCCACGATGCGCTTCCAAGGGCCCTACAGTGGGTTTTAAACTCAGCCATTGCTGTCTTGAAATTTTTAACAATTTTTTGACAAGGAACCCTGCATTTTCATTTTGCACTGGGCCCTGCAAATTATGTAGCTAGTTCTGACTATTATGTATTCATTTATACACTCAAGAGATATTTATGGAGCCAGGCATGGCTTAAAGGCCCTGGAGAGAGAGGAGTGTACAAAACAGAATTCCCCACCTCCATGGAGTTTACTTTGCATTACTTGGATCAGAGAGGGTAAGTTATTTGCCCAAGGTCACACAGTGAAAAGGGGGTGCCCAAGTTACAACTCAGAGCTCTTAACCACAGTACCATTTCCCCTTCAGCCTAAGGCTGGAAAGTGTTTAACAGCACATCAGGCAAGGAAATAGCCACAGAGTTCTAAGTGCTTTAGATGTGTTAACTCATTGCAACAACCTATTTTAGAGACAAGGAAATGGAGGTCAGAGAGGATAGGTAACTGGCCCAGAGTCACACTGCTGGTAAGGAGTAGAGCTGAGAAGGGGAGCTCAAGTAGATTGGCTCAGGGCCACGCTCCTAGCCCCTCCAGCACACTGCCTTTCGAAGTCATCACTCAGGAAATGGTGGCTTTTTATAACTCTTTTAGTCACCACCATTTTTGTTTTTGTTTCCGGAGACTCCGCGCAGCTACGAGGAGTGATCCCACCCAAAGTGACCCATATCACTTTGTGCGGAATGAGGGGATTAACAGATGGATGAGCAGATTCCTTCCAACTATGGGGATAACATCGACAGCTGCCCGCCTCCCCCTGACCCCAACTCTGACATGATTTATCACCGGGTCCTTGACATCCAACCTTCATTGCCTTGCCTTCAGCCAGTGATGAAACCTCTCCATGTTCAGGATGTAGAAAACAGGGTCTCACCTTCCAGGAAACAGGCCGGGCTGAAGGGAGGGGGCGCTGCGGGGAGCAGTGGTTCACAGCGATGGTTATCGCTCAGTACAAGCTTTCCTTTTCCTCCCTCCGTGATGACAGGGTTTGTCCTAGGGGTGCCCTCCCCTCGAGGCTGTCACTGTTTGGAGGGTCTTGTCTCCCACGCTTAGGCTGATTTGAGGATCTGATCAGTCTGGCAGACCTTAAGCCCTGGGTGATTTCTGGGGCTCTGCCCATACTTCCCACTCTCCTCACTGGTGTGTGACATGCTCTGTCATTCATTCATTCCTCAACAAGTAGTTACTGAGTACCTACTATGCGTCGGGTACTCTTCTAGGAACTGGGGATACAGCAGAGAATAAAGCAGACAAAAATCCCTGCCCTCAGGGAGCTTATATCCTAGTCCATGATATTGCCAACTGGGGCTTCTTTGGATTGGATGGCAGACTTGGGGAATTTTCCCTTCTTGGGCATTGGGTATTTTTTCACTCTTATAAATATTATCAAGTTTTGTCTAGGACACAGTTAGGGTACTTTTTGTTTCAGGTAGGAGAGTAAATCCAGCTCCTGTTACTCCATTTTTCCCAGAATCAGAAGTTTTTCCTTATGAGAAAGCCTCTAGGCCTGGGAGGGGCAGGACTTAAAAGCTCATCTGTTATGTATACCTTCATGTGAATGAGTTTCTGAGCTCCTTTCTGAAGCATTGTGGTTATAGGAAGTGAAGAACCGAAAGACGTTAAATTAGAATATAGGATTTAGGAGAGAAATCCAGCAAGTTCTCATACAGCCATAATTTCATTTGAATTCATCATCGCCTTGCAAATCTGCCAACAAGTCAGGTGCTTCTATGTTCATTTTACGATGAGGAAGGTGAAGCTGGGAGAGCTTAAATGACTAGCTCAGTCACACAGCTAGCTAAGACTCACAGCTACTAACTTCTGTCCTCGAGCTCCTTCTAACACACTGTGGGTCAGGGGTCACCATGGGGAGGGGAGAGGGCAAAGGGCATCTGTGATCCCCAACACTTGTGCTGATTTGGTTATTTCTCATAACTTCTGCCTCAGCTTCCTAGGGGAACAGCTCATGTTCCCTGAGCAGCAGCTACAGCTTAGAAAGACAGAAAGAGAAATCAGACCAGAATGTCACTTCCACGAGGGCAGGGGCCACATCCGTTTGGTTTACCCCTAGGGCCCCCATGCCTAGAACAGCACCTGACCCCTCGTAAGTTTTCAAGGACTATTTGTCAAACAGCAGAACATGACGGAATGGATTTGGGGAATAAACAGACCATGAGGAACACCTGCCTCAGTTGCCGTATCAGTAAAATGGAGCCACGTCTCTGCCTTTTAATGCTGTTTTGATTTTGTTGTGTATTGTATGCTTCATGAGGGCAGGGGATTTTTGTCTGTTCCACTTCCACACTGTGGTGTCCCCAGCATCTAAAACAGTGCCTGTCACGTAGTAGGTGCTTAAGAAATATTTGCTGGGTGAACAGGTTTCGGTGAATGTGTAGCACCGGGGTTAAGAGCAAGGAATTTGAAGTCAGAGCTGAGTTTGACTCCTGGCTCTGCCACTTACTAGCTATATGACCTGGAAGATGCCTGTGAACCTCAGTTTCCCCATTGCTTACACTAAGGAGTGTCATCGTCTCTACATCCAGGTGTCCTGAGGATTAAGTGAGGTTGTGCAAATAAAGTTCTTAGCATAGCTTAAGGAGCAAAGAAAATGCTCCAAAGTTATAAAGTTCTCGCGTGTCTAAGAGTGAGGGTGCATTTAAAAAAAATATTTAAAACAGTTTTTAAAAATTGAAATGTAGTTGATGTACAATAGCTTGTTAGTTTCAGGTATTTTACATAATGATTTGACATTTGCATACTTCATGAAATGATTACCACGAGTGGTCTAGTCACCAGCTGTCCGCATACAAAGTTATTCCAATATTATTGACCGTATTTCTTATGCTGTATATTATATCCCCATGACTTACTCATTATATAACTGGAGGTTTTTACCATTTAATCCCCTTCACCTATTTCCCCCACCCTGGACCCCTCCCTTCTGGCAACCACCTGTTTGTTCTCTGCATCTATGGGTCTGTTTTTTTTTTAACTTTTTATTTTATATTGGAGTATAGCCAATTAACAATGTTGTGATAGTTTCAGGTGCACAGCTAAGCGCATGAGTCTGTTTTGAGGGTGCATTTTTTAAGGGTTGTTTTTCTCCAAAAGGACTTTTATCCCTTGGACTCCTCCCAAAGACCCCAGAGGTTGTTCTCCTGAAAGATGAGGCTGCATGGAAAATAAATTCCTATCAAATCTCCATTGACATTTTAGGTGCTCCTCAAGCCTGCAGGGCAGGGCCCCATCCTGCCTTATGCTGGCTTGATCCTGATGCAGCCAGATTCACTGTGGGGTCACCAGGCTCTGCTCGACTGCCCTGGTCTTCTGCAGCCCTTTGAAGTTGGGCTGTGTCTTTTCTTGTCTCGTGGTTGGCTGGGCCTCAAAGCTCACAAGCAGGCCGTTCCGCACCAGGGTGCAATGGGTGCTCGAGAGATCTCCAGCAGAGATAGGGAGTGAAATCTAGTCCTCCAGCAAAGACAGCTGCAGATAAAGTGACCACCCCGGGCTCTGCCATCCCCACTGAAGCCCTTCAACCCTCATCGATGGATCCAGTCCAAGTATGGGTCTTGGCCCACTCACAGGCCAGAGCTCTGCGTCTTTCTGGTCTTAACTCTTTGGGCCTGTAGACTCCATAAGTGTAGGTCAATTTTTGGTTTAGCAACTTCAGTCATTATCAAGGGAAGATTCTGTGGCTTTGAAAAGAATGACCAATGAGGCTGACCTTCCTCTGGACTGCAAGGGTGAGGGAGCACTTCAGAAGAGTGAATGGGGAGGCCTCTGACACCGAGGGGGTGGGAAGATGCAGAAGATGAAGTAGGTAGGGTGCTGGGCACAGAGAAAGCTCTCAAGTCTTGAAAACAATTATTACGTGAGTTTGAGAGTAAGGAGGTTCCAGACCGGAGTGTCCATGTCTTTCTTTTGACATTCAGAAGTCCTACCCGTCTTTAAGGCTCATTCACAACCCACTTATTTCGAGAATTTTATGGAGCTTAAATTTCTCCCAGCCTCACTACTACATGGCTCTCCTCCCCTTCTGCTCTGCTCCACTGCAAGCTCTCCTTAAACACATGTATATGTGTGTGTCTGTAACTAGCTTGTGTGCTTTCGTTCATTCATTCAGAAACAGGCAGTATAGTCCAATGGTTAAGAGTGCACATGGGAACCGGGTAGCTGGAGGTCACTCTGACAATTACTACCTGTGTGAGTTCAACAAGTTACCCACTTTTTCTCTCTGCCTCAGTCTTCTCATCTTTAAAGTGGGCATAATAGTACCGACCTCATCAGGCTGGGTGATGGTTAGCTAAATGACTACCTACAAAGCATTCAGAACAGTGCCTGGCACATAGTAAGTACTCAATAAATAAGATACCATTTTTATCCTTTTTCAGCAAACATTTATTAAACATCTCACAACGCTGTGTGTATAACTATTACTGGGCTCGTGGAGATAAAAGATAATGCCTGCCTTCCTGAACTCTCACTTTAGACTCCACACCAACCTTTGGTAATTTCTCTTTTTTATGGGCAGGAAAATGTTTACTGATAAATTCATGAAAGAAGGACAGTTATTCCTTCTCTGATCAGAGCTTGAACTGCCCAGGGTTACTTTTGTCTTGTGTGCATTGTCTTAAGGACCAGAGGGTTTACAAAGGGCTCTACCACTCACATACAAAGTTATTTCTTCTCCCCTGAGGCTCGGTTTCCTCAACGGTAAGATGGGAAGTGGGTGGTAACTTCTGCCTTTTAGGGTTTGCAGAGCAAAAACAAATGAGGCAAAGCTCATGGAGGCATCACGGAGCCTCAAATGCCTTGCATAGGATAAAAGTGAGGGCAGCCTCTCACAACCCCAGTGAGAGTTTCCTAGGAGGGCAGGGCCAGCTTCTTGGTCCCTGACAGGATAACACACACTAGGGCCAAGTGCAGGGTCTCTGTCACTTCATTAACAAACAATTTACACAGCAGACCCAGTGAGAGTCAGAACTATAATGATTGTAAGCCGCAGAAGCTCCTCTCCAACAGCTTAGGCAAAAATAGAAATGTGGGGTGATGACTCTGGGGGTAATTGGTGTATGCACAGGAAAAGCAGAAGTGCAGCCAAGGCCTCAGGGCAGCTAAGGGCTTCACTCATGTGTTCTCTTGCTGTCTGTCTCTGCCATCTTATCTCTTCTCTCTCTCTGCCTGTCAGCTCTGTTCCCTCAAACCAGCTCCCTCTATGTGGCGGGAGCATGGCCATCAAGAACATCCTGTTTCCTTAGAGAGAAACTGAATTTTCTTCCCTAGATCCAAACCAAAAATGAAAAAAAAAAAAAATCTCATGGAAAGATTCTGATTGGCTCACCTTGGGTCATGTGTTTCTTCCCGGGATCAATCAGCTATAGGGGGTGGAGGGCAGCAAGGGGAGATGGAGTTGCACAGCACAGACACAGACACTAGGGACCTACCCAGCTATCAGGACCCCAGTCGGGGAGCTTCCACTTCAGCCCCTGAGAATGTCTGAGGCTGTCCTCTTACCACACTCAGCACTTTGGTTGTGCCCTGGCCTGAATGCATGTCGTTTCCCCCAGTAGATTATAAGCTCCACAAGAACAAAAATGATATTGGATACTCTTTTTTCTCTCTTCCCTCTCACACATAGGATGGCAACCTTAAGCACACTGCTAGTCACATGGCCATGGAATGTCCCAGATAAGAGATCACAGAACTAAGGCACAGAGACAGAGAGCAATTTGCCCAAGGTAACACGGCTCAAAGTAGATGCCAGGTCACCTGCCCTGCGATTTCTGATTGCTTTCTCTCTCTCTTAGGGTTAAAGGCTCCAATCCTCATTCTTACAAGGAAGCCTCTGCATAGCTCAGTCACTTCCTGCCTCTCCAGGCTTATCTCATACACTCTATAGATCTTCAAGGTGGTTATTATTTTTATTGCTATCCCTATCGTCGCCAGAGGCACCCACACTGATCCACTTCCCTCTCATTAGAGATAAAGGAATTTCTGACTCTACATTCCAGCCAGGGGTAACTTCTTTCTCAAATCTGCCTCACCACCCCCTACCTTCAGAGCTTTTGCACTTGGAATTTCCTCTGCCTGGAACACACTTTGCTAGGGCTGCTGTAACAAAGGACCACAAACTGGGCGACTTAGACAACAGAAATGTATGGTCTCAAGTTCTGGATGCTGGAAGTCTGAGATCAAGGTGTCAGCAGGGTTGGTCCCTTCTGTTCCAGTCCTCTCCCCCAGCTTCGGGTGACTTGCTGGCCATCTTTTATTCCTTGGCCTGTAGATGCCTCCCTCCGATCTCTGACGTTATCTTCACATGGCATCCTCCCTGTGTCATATCTGTCTCCATGTCCAAATGTTTGATAAGGACATCAGTCACATCGGATGAGGGCCCACCCTCATGACCTCATGTTAACTTGATTACCTCTGTGAAGACCCCTGTTTCCAAATTAGGTCACATTCTGAGGTGTTGGGATGTTAGAACCTGAACCTCTCTTTGGGGGGAACACAGTATAACCCATAACAAACACCATTTTTCACCCCCTTCCCACCCAACCAGACATCCTCCTTATCCGTCCCATCTCAGGAGAGCCTTCTCTGAACACCGCAGACCTCACCCGGCCCTGCTGTCTGCCCTCGTGTATTCTTCCTTCCTATTTGTTGTGGATGGCTGGTATCTGCTTGTGTTGTGATCTGGTCAGTACTTGTGTCTCCCTCAGATGCTCCTCTTCATGGGGGCAGGAGCATGACTGTGCTGTGCACCACTGCAGCCCCAAAGCCCAGAACCTGACTGTCAGTGAAGGGTATCAGTAAATGCCCGTGGCCTGAATGAATGAACGATTGAGAGGTTAAGCTTCACTAATCGCAAAAGCAAAGAGAAGTTTCTAAGCAAGGCCCTCAGAGTCAGAGAGATTAGTATTTCCTCTGGAGGGAAAGAATTTGCTCCAGAATCTACCAAGGGCCAAAACCCTGCCCTCACCTCTTGACTAATGGTCATGGTCTCTCCCTCCTACCCCATCACCCTGGGAGAATCCACTCAGCATAGCTTTGCAGGGAAGGCCTCAGGAACCTCGGGGAAGCTGGAGGTGAGTCAGAAAGGCTGGTTAAGTGAACAGCTCTGAAACCTGACCCTTGGCATGGAGCTTGGGGGAGGCGGGTTCGCAGAAGGTAACAGCGCTTGCTTTAAAATTCAAGGGGCCTGAGGGAGCATCATCTTGCAGAAAAGTACTCTAGTTGGTAAGGGGCCAAGTGTGGCCCAAGCTCCAGGTACCCGGGGTTGCTCTCCCACCACTGCCTGACAGCGTGGATTTTGTCGGGTCCAGCCCTCCCCGCGGGGCTATCCTGCAGTCACCTGCGTAGGAGATGCAGCTTTAACCTTTGTGGCCTCTACTCTCCCTTGTGTGGGTGGAGAGACCAGGTGGATACGTCAAGAGACCTTCATCTGGCTCAATTGAAGCAACTCGAACTACCGACCCATAAAGGAATTCCAGCTCCCGGGCTTCCCAGGACCCCTGGGGAACACCTCATAGGCAGTAGAATCCCAAAGGGAAAAAGGAAGGCCTCCCTAAACCTAGCTCAGGACGAGGGCCAAGCTGGAAAAAGTGACTTGCAGGCCAGTCACCACGTTTTTCCCCAGTGAAAGGCTGACTCATTGCAACAGGCCTGGACTGGCTGGGACTCGAGCCGGTGGCTTGGAACATGCCTGGGCAGTGAACGCCTTGTCTAAAGGCTGGGTGGTGAGAAGCTGCGGGTCAGGGGAGCTGAGGCCGCGGCCCTGGGGAGCACCCGCACGCAGCCTGGGAGCCCGAGGGAAGCAGGGGGAGGGGGGTCCCTATTTTCCCTCCCCCTCAGACTCTTGGGGGCCTGGCATAGCACAGCAGGAGCTGGGTAAGGCCTGGAGGGGCCCTAAGACCCCAGGGGAATTAAGTCCTAATGTCGTGTTATGGTGTTTCCTGCCCCTAGGACATGCAAACAGAAAACAACACTAAACTTAAATGTAGAGAAAACGAATAAGGTCTTGATTTGCTTCATGAGCATTTATCCCCAGGCTTTCCTTTGAAATATCAAAGTGGAATTATTTTCCAGCAAGGGGGAAGATGGAAGGGAACTGGGGCTGCTTTCCTAGTGCCCTGAGCACATGTTCAGTCTGCCCTTGGGGTGGTTTGGCGTGATGCAGAGTGCGGAGTTTGACTCCGATGGGCCCCCCAGACCCTCTTCCCTCCTCGTGCCATTGTCCATGTTGACATCCAGGGCTTTTTGGCAAGCACTTTTGAGTCATGCGTTGGTTTAAATCCTGGCTGTGCCATCTGCTTGCTGTGTGACCTTGGGTAAGTCACTTGATCTCAAGTGACTAAATTTCTGTACATGTCAAATGGAAAGTACACAGGATAAATGCATGCATAGTGCCTAGCGCAGCACATAGCACAGAGTCTGGCTTATATACAAGATCTCTTCCAGCTTCTCCGTTTATGCCCTACCAAGCTGCTTTTTTAGGAAAAAATGGTGTCAGTCATTCACACTTTAGTGTGAATAAGCTCCTGTCAGTGTCATTCCTTCTTTTCATTTATTTACTCAACAAATGCCAGGTACCTGCCTGGTACCTCATTTGAGCGAGGGGCTACTTCTCTATGTACAGATTTTTCTTTTTATCCTCACAACAGTCTCTGCAAGATCACTAATATCCCCATTTGGTGGTGGAGGAAACTGAGACTCAGGGAGGTGAAAGAACGTTCCCAAGCTCAGACAGCAGAGCCTTGTCCATTCAGGAAACATTGACTGAATTTCTGCCCTGTCTCAGAATGGGGACTAGGGGCACAGCAGGCAGTGAGTCACACCCCCATCTTAAGACCCTCATGGGCTACTGGCTGTATTTGCACATTTCTGTCATCACTCTAATTGTTAAAGTCCCTGAAAACCTTGTGCATGTGGTCAGGGAGCGCCTTCCCCTTCCCTCCAATTGCCTGTCACAGGGAGTTGCCTTCTTCCTAGTGTGTAGGACTGGCCCTGCCCAAGGCTGAGCTGCCAGATCAAGAAAGCCTCCTGCCTTTTCTTTCCACATCATTTTCTGGGGCTCCGTTGAGTAGATTTCCAAGACTACCTCAGAATTCTGTTCTTCTCCCTTCTTTTGCACTTCACGAAATAATATATATTACAGAAATAACACATGTTCATTGAAAAAGAGAGAGAGACAGAAGAAAAGAAAATAAAGAAAAGCAAAAATTTTCAAAGTAACGGTAACTCCAAGTCTTGCTGAGATGGTTAAAATTTTATTGTATTGTCTGCCAGACCTTTCTCTTATGCAATTAGAATATAATTAATAGTGATAATGATAATAATGATAACACTAATTTTAACTAACCCTGACTTGAAGCTTCCTCTGTACCAGATACCGTTCTAAGCACCTTAAAAATTTTAACTCATTTATTCCTCACAATAGCTCAGTGAGTTGATTATTACTGCCCTCATTTTACAGGTGTGGAAATTGAGGCAGAGAGGGAGAACATTTAAAAGTGTACATGTTACTCTCTTGTTTTAAAATGGGAGCATTCTGAAAGCACTGTTTTTTGACCTACTTTTCTCCCCTTAACAATTAGAAATTTACCTTCTCAATTGTACTTTTTCATGACTCTTCAGCATTCCAACCTTCATGCATACCATGAATTATTCAACCAGTGTCCTGTAGGCCACTTTTCTGATTTTCAAGGTTTTTTTTTAAACGATGAATGACACAGAGATGTCCATCTTTGTAGCTTAATCTTTTTTTTTTTTTTCTTGCGGTACACGGGCCTCTCACTGTTGCGGCCTCTCCCTTTGCGGAGAACAGGCTCTGGACGCGCAGGCCCAGAGGCCATGGATCACGGGCCCAGCCGCTCCGCGGCATGTGGGATCCTCCCAGACCAGGGCACGAACCCACGTCCCCTGCATCGGCAGGCGGACTCTCAACCACTGCGCCACCAGGGAAGCCCTGTAGCTTAATCTTCGAAAATTTGATGAATCCCTCCCTGTGATAACTCCTGGAAGTGGAATCGCCTCGTCTCGAGACATACCTGTTCCAAGGCTTCTGGCGCTCCTTGCAAGTTTTCTCCCAGAGCAGTAAGACTCCTGGGAGGCTAAAGGGATGTGAACCGTCACAGCCCCATGGAGGACAGCTTTGGTGATACCCATCAGAATGACAGATGCTCATGCTATGACCCAGCAGTCCCACTTCTGGGAGTTTATCCCATAAATATCATTATACACATACAAAGTGACATCCATATGTTACAATTAGTCATTGCAGCCCTGTTGGTAATAGTGAGGGGTCAGAAATAACCCAAATGTCCATAATAAGGAACTGATCAAGTAAATGACAGTATATCTATAGAGTGAAATCATATGCAGTTGTAAAAAGAATTCCAAGCCTTTCTATGTATTCATGGGAATAGCTCCCCAAGATATCGTAGGTTAAAAATAAGTGCAGGCTCGGGCTTCCCTGGTGGCGCAGTGATTGAGAGTCCGCCTGCCGATGCAGGGGACACGGGTTCGTGCCCTGGTCCAAGAAGATCCCACATGCTTGCGTACCGCAAAAAAAAAAAAAAAGTGCAGGCTACTTACAATAGCCAGGACATGGAAGCAACCTAAGTGTCCATCAACAGAAGAATGGATAAAGAAGATGTGGCACATATATACAATGGAATATTACTCAGCCATAAAAAGAAATGAAATTGAGTTATCTGTAGTGAGGTGGATGGACCTAGAGTCTGTCATACAGAATGAAGTAGGTCAGAAAGAGAAAATCAAATACCATATGCTAACACATATATATGGAATCTAAAAAAAAAAAAATGTTCTGAAGAACCTAGGGGCAGGACAGGAATAAAGACACAGATGTAGAGAATGGACTTGAGGACACGGGGAAGGGGAAGGGTAAGCTGAGACGAAGTGAGAGAGTGGCATGGACATATATACACTACCAAATGTAAAATAGATAGCTAGTGGGAAGCAGCCGCATGGCACAGGGAGATCAGCTCGGTGTTTTGTGACCACCTAGAGGGGTGGGATAGGGAGGGTGGGAGGGAGACACAAGAGGGAGGAGATATGGGGATATATGTATACGTATAGCTGATTCACTTTCTTATACAGCAGCAACTAACAAAACAATGTAAAGCAATTATACTCCAATAAAGATGTTAAAAAAAAAGTGCAGGGAGAGACAAATTAAAGGTATGGGTCTATCAGATACAAACTACTATGTATAAAATAGATAAGCAACAAGGATATTTTGTATAGCACAGGGAATTATAGCTATTATTCTATAATAACTTATAATGGAGTATAATCTGCAAAAATACTGAATCACTATGCTGTACACCTGAAAATAATATAATATTATAAATCAACTATACTTCAATTTAAAAAATGTGTGCAGAATGATGTAAATAGCATGCTATTTTTGTATGAAAAAAGGAGGCAAGTGATAGCCCTCATTTGTAGTTGCATGTATAAACACTGATAAGCTCTAACCTAAGTTAAAACAGTACCTACCTGCCTATTTACGATGATTTTGGCTGGGCCAGAGAGATCAAGATTAAAGAGAACGAATCAAGATAGGAGAACAGTTTTTTTCACTGATCACTTTTTGTGCTTTCAGATTCTGAAACTATGCTGTACGCCTATTCAGAAAATTCTAGCTCTTAAAATTTCCCTTCCGGTATTGTTAAATTTTTTTTAGGTATGATAATGCTATTGTAGTAATTTTTTTAATGGAATACTTACTTTTGAGAGATAGTGAAATATTTACAAATGAAATTATATAATGTCCCGATTTCCTTCAAAATAATATTTGAATGGAGGAAGCAGGATAGTATATATATTACAGATGAAAGTGATTGGACATGAATTGATGACTGTTAAAGCTGAAAAGCTGATACATAGCGGATTCATTATGCTCTTCTGTTTACTTAAAGAAAGAATTTATTGAGGTAAAATTCACATAAAATCAAGCACCTTAAAGTGAACAATTCAGCGGCATTTAGTACATTCACAGCGCTGTGCAACTACCACCTCTGTCTAGTTCCAAAACATTTCCATCACTTCAAATTAAAACCCTGTACCATTAAGCAATTTCCCCCCATTTCTCCGTCCTTCCAGCTCCTGGCAGCCATCTGTCTGTGTTCTGTCACTTATCTATTGTGGACTTATCTATTCTTGATATCTCATATAAATGGACTCATAGTATTTGTGACTTTTTGTGTCTGGCTTCTTTTACTGAGCATAATGTTTTTGAGGTTCATCCATGTCGTAGTTTGTGTCATGCTACATGTACATGTTGTAGTGTAGAGCATGTAGTACTGCATTTCTTTTTAGTCCTTTGCGTGTATATACCACATCATGTTTATCCGTTCATCCGTTGACGAACATTTGGGCTGTTTCCACTTTTGGGCTATTGTGAATAGTGCTGTTAGGAGCGTGCTTGTACGTGTCCTTGTCAGAGTACCTGTTTGCAGTTTTCTGGAGCGTATACCTAGGAGCACAGCTGCAGTTATATGATCATTCTATGTTTAACTCTTCGACACGTCTCTCAACTGTCCTCCCCAGCAGCCGAACCATCTTACATTCCCACCAGCAATGTAGGAAGGCTCCAATTTCTCCACATCCTCGTTAACATGTTTTTTCTTTATTGTAGCCATCCTGGTGGGTGTGAAGTGGCATCTCATTGTGGTTTTGATTTGCATTTCCCTGATGACTAATGATGTTGAGCATCTTCTCATGTGCTTCTTGGCCATTTGTACATCTTCTTTGGAGAAATGTCTGTTCAAGTCCTCTGCCCATTTGAAAATTGGGTCATTTGTCTTTCTGTCTACTTTCTTATATGTCTTAAATTCTCCACAGTAAAAAAAAAACAAAAGGTACAAAAATATTAGACATTTTATTAAAAACTTTAAGAAACACACATCTCCCCTCCCCCCCTCCCCCACCCCTCCGGGAAAAGTAGTAGTTTTCCCTCCTTTTTCCCCCAGTTGAATTCCCCAGAGATCCCTACCTCCATATACCATAATGTAGTTTCCAAAAAAACCGTATTTGCTCTTCAAACAAATAAATAAGCACAGGTGTCTTTCCTTTCACCCTCCTACAGGTAGGTGCAGGGTGGAACAGCAGGGCTCTTAGGAGTAGCCGAGGCTGGCTGTCCCCATCACTTTGGCCACAGCCTGAGGCCAAGCCCCCACCTATCTAGCAGGCTGGTGACTCATTCCCTGAGGGCCCCGTGTAGAGCGGAAGAAACCTCCTGGGCCCCAATCCAGCCACATCACAAGACTGGATGGACCAGCGTGTCGGTGGCTTGCATAGCCAATGGGAGAGGCTTCACCCAGCTCATGTTCTGCTGTGGCAGTCGGGCCAGACAGATGGCTTGGGATAAATGGGGGGGGGGTGTTGCCGAAGGGGGGATTTGGCTTTGAGTGGCCTCAGCCTCCCTCTGGAACCCAGAGGAAGAGGTAGGTGAGGTGAAGGCCATGCCTGAGGAACGGGCTGTAGTTTGGTGCCTTCCAAACATTCTGTGATTTTTTTAGCAATGGAATTCTTGCTTAAACAAACCTTTACGATATTTAGGACAGAGAAACAGGAAGCTGCTCCAGCTAAAGAGGGGGTGAGAAGCCCAGAGCCTGCCCTCCCTCCATGCCATGTGGCACTCTGGGGAGTTCTGGGTCTCTGGGGAACATGCCGGTCCCGTTAACACAGAGTCTTTATATGCAACCACTTGGGAACTCAGCGCGGTCTGTCTCTTGGAGCCTTGAAGGGGCTCCAGAGGCCTGAGGAGAAACCTGGCAGCCCGGCAAGCTCCAGCCTGAGATTCTGACCCCCCTTCCACACAGAGAAGAGACCTCTTGCTTACTGCTCACCAGCCACGTACTGGGGAGCTGACCAAGGGCTGTAGAGATGGGCCAGGGTGTGTGTGGGCTGCAGGAACCTGCAAGGGACAGAAGGAGCTGCAGTGGCCTGGTCTCCAAGCCTTCCAGCCTCCATTCCAGCAAGAGAGCTGGGAACTCGGTCCCAGCCTCCCTCCCTCCGTCCAGCAGAAGTGCCTCGTCCCAAGTTGTCCATAGGTAACTACTGTCCCAGGCCCCTCTACCTGCCCCTCTCCTAACCTTAAGAGAGATGTGAGGGAAGGAGTGGCCCCTCCTCCCACCCCAGAACATTTGACATAGAATTTCCTCAAACCCAGATTCTGGTTCTCAGCGTAGTCAACCTAAGTGCCCAGCCGGCCCCAAGCTCCAGTAGTCCGTCAGGGTTAGTTCTTTAATTAGAGAATGCGCCCATTTTTGGCTGCAGGATGGTATGTGGGGACATTTGTCAGGAAGCAAATAAAGAGTCGGGCGAATAACTTTACCCTGAGCTTCAGTTATCTCCTCTGCCCACTGGGGATCATAGTACCTATTCCATGGGGCTATTTTGAGGATTAAGTGAGATAATGCATGCCCAAGCCCAACGTCACAGCAGCTCAGTTTAGAAGCAGTTCTGTACCAGAGAAAGGGCCTAGCTCTGTCCTTCACACGATGTGTAACCTCTGATGAGGCTCAGATTTCTCCTCTCTGAGCTCCAGTTTTTTCACCTCTTATTAAATACCTACCCTTCTCAGTTGCTATAGGAAGTAGAGATAGTTCACATAAACTACCTAATATAGTGCCTGGCATCGGGAGAGCACTCAAAATATGGTAGTAACTGAGGCAATTATTACACTTTTACTATTATTATTTTTATGATTACCATTACTATTATTTAACAGGAAGGGCAATGGGGTTTTGTAGTTAAGCGCGTAGACTCTGGAGCCAAATTGCCAAAGTTTAAATTCCAATTCACCACCAGAGCTGTGTGGCTTTAGGCAAGTTACTTAGCCTCTCCTTGCCTACATTTTGTTAACCATATAAGGAGAATAATAATTAAACCCACCTCATGGAGTTGCTGTGAAAATTAAGTTTTTGTATATGGAGTGCTTTGAAGAGTGCCTGGCAAATAATAAGTGCTACAAGCTGCTGAAAGCCTTCCCCTCGGATCCAATTAAGAAGAGGCAGAAACCAACATATTCACCATTCTACTAATGGTTTAGTGACTCAGAAGCTGTGTGACCTTGGGCCAGTTAACTCCCCTCTCTGAGCGTGCCTTTATCTATCTCCAAAATGTAAATTATACTAGTACCCGTAATGGTCCTTCTAGGTTGTTAGGCTTCATTAATGAGCCATGACCCGTGGGAAGCTTCTAGCTTCTAGTTAATTAGGCTCTATTTCCAATGCCCTGCCTAAATCCAGCTCCACCCCGCCCCCCCCCAGCAAGCCTTCCCTCCCCCCCAACCCCGGGAGAGCGCTCGGATTCCCTCCCGCGGGGCGCGAAGGGGGGCTGCCCGGCGCCCGATGCCAGGTCCTATTCTGGGGGCCGAGCGAGCCCGCGGCCGTGCCAAGCTTCCCCGGGGATCAGGTTTCTGCTGACGCGGTGCCAGGCACGTCTGCTTCCAGGAACCGGCAGCCGCATTTAGCCGCGGGCCGCACATGAAAGGGCTGCAGTCGGAAACGTGACGTTGTGTCAACAGGCGAGGCAGGTCAGCGCTGGGTGAGACCATCCCGGCTGGCCGGAGGCGCACGCCCTGTCTGAAGGCGGCTGGATCGCAAGTGTGCGCTCCCCCTACCTCTGGCCACCTCTCCTCGGCCCCAAAGCCAGCGCTTCAGCCCCTCCCACTCACACACACCCCTTGGTTAACAGAGGTCCTATTTGTCCCCAAGGGGCCAGAGACTGGGGTGCGAACCCCTCCTCCACAGCTCCCTCCAAACCACTTGGAACCTGCTGGAACCGACCTAGAAAGAAGATCAAGGGCAAACTGGAAGCAGAAAAGGAGGCAGAGGGAGGGCTGCTGCTTTGAGGGGTGCTCCATAGGCTCCAGTCGTGGGATTCTGGGCTGAGGCTGTGTGGAACCCCCAAACCCTTTTTAGTTCAGGGTGCTGCACCACTTCGTTCTGTCTCCACAGCTACTCCTTGAGTCACGGCCCAGGGAGGAGGGGGGGCGGGCAGGCCAAAAGGCCTGGCCTTGATTTCAACCCAGTGCTCCATCCCCAGGATACACTTGATTTGTTTAGGTTTTTTACCCATAAAGTCTAGCCAGAAAAGCTTAGCAATTCATGGAGGAATTCAGGAGCTTAACAGGCAGGAGACCCTGAGGGCCAGGCCCTAAGCTGCTGGGAGAAAGACGGCCTTACCCATGTCTGTCTGCCTGCTGTAGGACATGTGAGGGGGGCTCAGAATCCTTTTTTATTGAACCACAAACAGGTGTGGAGGGGGTGATGCCAAGACTACCGGTTCATTGATAAGACCACCAGCTCATCTCCTGACTCCTGGTCCAGGGCTCCTCCCATGACACCAGGCTGCCTGCGGGCACCTCACACAAGCCAGGCGATGCTCACTGTCGCCTGCTGGCTCAGCAGCAGAGAGAGAAGGTGACATTTGAAGCAAACAGACACGAAGGGCAGGTGGTGTCTCTGCCTGGCTGAGAACTCCCTGGGGGCAGTTTCCCTGCATGGGCTCCAGACAGCCAGAGGGTTCTGGAAGATGCTTTGGGATCTGGAGCGTGGCGAGCCAGGCGCTGGCCATCAGGAAACATCAGGACACCTCTGAGACGGAGAAGGGGACAGGCAGAAACGCTCACTCGACCGGGTCATTTCCCACTTCTTTTCCCATGGAATTTTTTTTTTTTTCATAAGAGCGCTTGACTAAGGAACACCAATATTCATTCATGCACAAACACACCCAATGAGAGGAAGTCCAGGAAGGATGTAGAAACTAATCATGGAATGTTGCTTTCAGAGGCAATTGGACAGGATATGGCAAACCCATTAGACCGTGCTAGACTCGAAAAAGTCGCCTTGGTAGAGGTGCTATCCCCAGCGGCAATCATTATTGCATCATAATCCATTAAATCTTCCCTCAGTGTGCTGCCCCTCCAGCAAGCTCCCCAGACACTGAGGCCCACGATCGTACTTTGATTTTCTGTCAAGTTTTAAGGACCATGACAAAAGCAGACTGGGGGAAAAAATAGGCTTTTTGCTTAACTCTGGAAAGAGGCACAGGCTGACAGTAAGCCTCTGGCTAAGGTTGGTCTAAGAAAACAGCTGAACAAATATTTACCTACAAAATTGACTAAGCTTATTCTGTGTGAATACAGGCATGGGAAAAGCTGAATGAAATCACACCAAGATTAAGTAGTTGTTGCTTTCAGCCAAGAGGGGAGGGCAGAAGAAGGCCATATCACACCCTTGAGAGTTCTTTTAAAAATGCGGGAGACCATCTTTCTCTTCCACAGGAAAAGGATTATTTTATTAAGTATTTTAAAACAACTAGTTAACATTGACTCATAGATAAAAATATTTACAATTTCCCACCTTCAGGAAGGCTCCAAAATATAGACACTGTACCTCTCCCTAGAGAAAAAAAAATTATTCTCTTCAAAAACAGGAATACATTCATTTGTTCTCACTTTTGTAGATCAAGTAATTATACAAATAAACATCTGAAACATTTTCCTTTTTAATATATTTATATAATATATATTTATAACAGTTTTACAAATAAAGGCAACGACTTTAATACCAAAATAAAAACAGGAAAAGAAAAAGTTAAAACACGATCAGTGACCAAGCATAGTGCATTTCAAAAAGCTGGTGCAGGGCGAGCTGGACAAGTCAGAAAAGTACTCTGGACCAAAAATAAAACTTCTTTGAAGAAGACAGAATCCTTTTTAGCAATAAGGACACTCCATACGCCGTCGGGCGAGGGGAATTAGCCTGCAGAGAGGATGCTGCTTTGCCAGGGTTGGTTAGGCCTTTAAGAAGCTAAGCTTGGTTAAAAGGAGTTTTAGGAGAGAGCTGAGAGCCGAGTCTGGCTTTGCTCGTTGAAACTGCAATTTGTTACTCAGCTTTTACGCGCTCTGGGGTGCTTGGAACTTAGGCACCTGCATCTCTCAGAGCCTGGTTTGGTTCCCTGGACAGAGAAACTGTTTCTAGGTGAGACTAGAAACAGGTGTCAGAGGCCCGGGGGACCCCTCCCGCCTCCCCTGGCAGCTGGGCTTGTACCAGGACGCCCTTTTCAGATCGTTAGTAAGCGAATCACTTTGAAAGCCTGAGTAGGGAGCTACATTCTCTTTACTCACCCGAGGCAGGGGTGGAGAGCAGACCTGTGGAAATCTCCCCAGGCCACTACCGTGCTATGCCAGTGTCTGCTACCTCACCACTTTGCAGAAAGCTGTCTGCCTGCCCTGTCCCCGTGTGGTGAGTCACGGAGACAATAAAAGGGAGCAGGGTGGGGTCGTTAAGAGCTGGCTGGGAACTGCACTCTGGAAAGCCCTCTTTTGAAAGTACCTTTTGCTCAAAGCCACAGACCCGGCTCCCAAAGTGAAGACTGACTCACAAACCAAGACTTTGAAGCTTTTGAAAATCCAGCTGATCTGTTATCAGAGGGGGCTATTCTCTGGGAGGGGAAAAGCCCAGAGGTCTGTGACAGTCCCCCCTAAGTCTCCTGATGTCAGGCAATCCTTCATGTCTTCCCTACACCAAAAGGAGCTTTAATGTCCCATTCCAACACACAATGCATATGCGTGTGCGCACGCACGAACGCACGCACACACACACACACACACACACCCCTGAATCTTCTCTCCCTGCCTCAGATGATCTTGGCATACACACTGGAACAATCCTGCTACACTCACAAACACGTTTTTTTTTTTTTTTTTGGAAGTAGGGAGGAAGGAAAGCGAAGCAGCAGGACCCCCTAAATAGTTTAGTCTTTGGTTTCTAAGTTTAAAGGGGGGATCTGCTTCAGAGCTTGGAGCAGGGCGGAAGAATCGATGGCCGGATGGGCTGGCAAGGGAGAAGGGAGTCTCTGGGGCATGAGCAAGGGGGCTGAGATCTTGTCTGGGTTCATGAAGCTGGTGAGAGCTGCGGCAGAGGCGTTGAGGCCTGGGTATAACACTGGGACAGAGGTGGGATACCAGCATTTCTCCAGCATGGGCAAGTAGGCAGTCGCTGACGGTGGGATCAGATAGAAGGGCAGGCAAAAGGGAGGCTGGTGTGGGTGTGGGCCCAGGAACGGGGAGCTGATCAGGTCACTGCTAGAGAAATGGCCTTCATCATCTGAGAGCTGCATTCTGCTCTTTTTCGTGGGGGGTTCTTCGGATTCTTGCTTAATAGCACCGATCCTTTCTCCCATGGTGAACCTGCGTCCATGATCACTTTTGAAGTACGGCTGCTCGACACGCAGCTCAGTCTTCTCTGATTCTCCTCCGTAGCCGCTGTCTGTGTCCGTGTCACTGCCACTCTGCTCGCCGCTCGAGTGAGCGAAAGTCCGCTGGATGACCGGTACACAGTTTTTGCCTGGGCCTTCAGAGCCTTTGGCCAGGGAGCTGGGTTTCTCCTTGAAGTCCATGGCTTTGGCACCTGGGTCTGACGGCTTCCTGGTGGTACCACCCTGCAGGAGCTCGGAGACCACACGGTGGAGGTGGGTGACGAGCTGGGAAGATTTCAGGTCCCGGGTGTTCTCGTGCTTGGCCAGGTACTGAAGCACCTCCCGGGCACATGTCTGGAAACCTGAGCAGAACATCTCTTGACCTGCTTCGACATTTCTCCCCGACAGATCACCTGGATAAACACAGATCCAAAGGAAGACGTTTCAGAAGGCCCTGTGGTTCACCTGGACACCTATGTTCCAAAGACCCAGAGCTTTCCTTTCTGTTAACAGCATTTGCTGATTTATGTTCCTAACTCCAAAAGTAATAGGATCAGGGGGAATGTGGATGACAGCAAAAAGTATAAAGAATAAAATAAAACTCATCCGTAATTCTACCACTCAGAGATGAAATATGATTTGTAATGGCTGTATAATATCCCATCACAGACACAGACCATATTTAATAGAGACAGACTGCTTCCCCTCTTGTTGAATTTATAGGTTGCTCTTGAGTTTCCACTATAAGTGACACAGCAATGAACATCCTAGTATGTTTATAACCAGAGTCAATTTATAGTCAATTTATATCTTTTCACCATAGGAAGTGACCGGATCGTCAAAAAAGGAGAATGAAGGAACAGTGTCACCTAAAGTAAGCTTATTTTCAATGACTTATACAAGTTGCAGTCATGCTGTCGTCTTTAAACGCTATTTCTAAGTCTTTCTCATGTATTCCCTTCATGATCCCCAAGAAATTAGGTATGATCATCTTCCTGTTTTCAGTAAGGAAACTGGCAGAAGCACTTGCTAGCTTTTTGTGATTCTCATCATACTTGTTTGGAAAGGAGGGCAGAGAAGAATGGGATGAGGGGGTGGGTAGAGGAATTTCTCCCTAGTTTGTACAGTATGATTTGGAATGGGTGAGACGAGATGGTTAGAAGGTGGCTGTGATTCTCTAGAAGTCAGTAGAAACAGATGACGAAACTTCAGTGGTTTCGTTAGATTGTGTATTTCACCAAGATACCTAGTGGCTATTCAGGGAATCACATGAAATGCAGGAAAAACTCCTGTTGTCATCCTGCCAGGATCGTACCGCACACCGAGTGATAAGGAAGTAGAGGAACAGGAAAACACTGGGGCATACCCGTGATTTATTCTCCAACGAAACAGGGCTAAGAACAACTGTAAAACACCCACGATGCAAATTATAGGTGCCTTGGCGTTTTCAGAGGGAGGGGGGAAAACTCCCAGAATCCAGAAACTCTTAAGTCAAAATGCCACTGAAATATTTTACCATTTGACTAATACGTATTCACGCCAGGTGGCACATGCAGCGTTCCGAATGAAAAGTCTGACCTTTTCGGAAGGATAAAACAGCATCTCCCCCAACGAATGTGCATAAGCAATTTGTTGCAGGAATGTTTCTCATACCAGATGTTGAGCCCACAGGCTCTCTATTTGTGCTAGAACTCTTAGGAGATGATAGCCAGGCTTGGGTACTCACCAGCTTGCAAACCGCTCTGCAGGGCAATGATTTTCTGCTGTTGCTGATCAATTAGGTTTGTTAGTGCTTTCACATGCTTCAAGGTAAGTTCAAGAACTACTGCTTTTTCCAAGTGACCCAAAGTCTGGAATAAAAAGAGCCTCGGTCAGCAGTGAGCGCAGAGAAGTCCCACCTCTGGGACACTAATTAGCAATGAGATAAAGGAAGAAAAAACAAAAAACCTTTCCTGGTTGGCTAAATTTAGTTTTAAGTTTATAGATGAAGTTTTAAAAAATATATATATATGTATTCAATATATATTTTTGATTAAAGAACAACAAACTGTCACCCATCTTTGGAGGCCTTTTGGAAGCAGCAGCTAGCTCAGGAGAAAGCTTTGACAGATAAATTTTTCCAGCAGCCGTTGCTGACCTTAACTCAGGGGAATCCGGAGATAACATTTCTCTGCGGTGGTGTCAACCCGAGGAGAGACTTCTACTGTGTCTGGCAGCCAAGAGGCTTTCCCTAGTTTCTTTCCTGACATCCTGTCATAACTTCCAGCTCATCTACACTTTTTTCTTCCTCCCTAAATACTATTCTTTTTTCTTTCCCCAACCAAAGCCTGCCAAGCTAGTAAGCTGTTGGCTATTGCCAAGAAAGGACAGGGCGTTAAAACACACACACACACACACACACACACACACACCCAAAACAAGTCCTCTTATTTTAAAAAGGGACCGGGGGGCGGGGGGGAAGGGGGTAAAATATTTGCGAGTTGCTTGGTTTGCTCAATTCAGGAAAACGAAAGAACCCTGAAAATCGCCAGCAGGGAAAGTCTTAAACTCTTGCAAGGGAAGGCCAGCCGGTGTCGGTGCCAACCTGGAGAGGTACAAACGGTTCTCACCTCATTTGCACGAGGCTGCCAGAAAATTCTGACCCTGGGGAAGGGTACCCCCAAACAGAGCCGCCCACCAGCTCGGATCGAGCCATCTGGTCTGCAGTTCCCAGCGGGGCCTGCAGGTGGCGAGTGACCCTCGCCCGCCCTCTGGGCAGAGGAGCTAGTTTGGACAGGGGCCAGCTTCTCACTTACTGTAAGTTTGAGATGTTCGGGGAGGAGATCCTTCAGCTGGGCGATGCACTCGTTAATCCGGTCACGTCTCTTTTTCTCGATGAGCCGGTGCGGCAGTTTGTAGGTCTCCTATGAAGCGCACGGGGAGACGGTGGGCGCGGGAGGACGGGGGTGAGGAGCCCTCCTCCTCCCCCCGCGGCGCGAGGAGTCGGGGCAGCGGAGCAGAGTCACACCCAGAACCAGCTCCCCTCCGCCCCTTCTTCTCCAGGCCACTCAGTAGAGGCACAGAGCCCACACCTGGCATACCCCCTTCAGCCGCAAAGTGAGAAAACTTTTACTGGAAACTCAGCGCGTGCGAGGGGCTGGGGTCCCGAGGGGCGCGGTGCTCCTACCTTGCTATCCTCGCTCCGCTTTATTCCCCGCCGCGACTTGTACACTTGGTACATATGGGCAAAATCCATCCTACAGGGAAAGGGACGAGGAATGGCTGTGACTTGCGCACCGGCTGCAGGAGCCCTGGTTGGCAAGAACCTCCGGATGCGCCCAGAACTACTCCGAGTTGCAAGCCGCGCACAGCGCAGGACTGGAGTTGAGGCTTGAAAGGGCCGGGGGTGCCAACTTACCCTGGTAGGTCTCCGGGCTCCAGTCCTGGCGCTTTGGGCAGGCAAGCGGGGGGCGGTTGCGCACTGGGGATCCGCTCCATTGCGCGGCGAGCCGGGGCCACTGTGCGCTCCTGTCTGCAGCGGCAGAGCGTCGGGTGAGGACTGTTCTGGAGAGGGTTTCGGAGGTCTCTTCGCCGGGGTTCCTCGGACTCTGAGCTCCTTGAAATCCGTTGGGCTGCCGGGAGCTGCGGCTCTGAGGTGCGGCTTCAGTTGGGGGCGTGCATGGTGGACCCGCGGCCTCGGGCTCCGGCTCTGCGCACAGACTGGCAGTGTGTGCTCCCTGCGCCGTCTGCGCCGTGTGAGCCAAGTGAATGAGAAGTGGGGCGGGCGGGGAGGCGGGAGGGAGCGCGGGGGGGGGGGCCGGTTAGGGCGGGGTGGGGGGGGGACGAGCCGAGGAGTAATGGAGAGGCTGCGGGCTGGGTTAAATGGGAACGAGTGGGTGGGTTGGAGCTACGTGTTCTACCCTGTGACTCCAGGCACGTCTGGCCGCTGCCGGGGAGGGAAGGAGCGACCTGCCCGCCCTCCCCCGGCTTCATCACATGAGTCTCACGTGTTGGACGACGCTCCCGCGGCTGCGAGGGAGCCCCCGCCTCCACCCCCGGCCCCCAGGTGTCTGCGGCTGCCTTTCCCCGAAGAGGGGGTGGCAGCGCAGACCGGGTCCTGCCCAGCCGGGTGGGGGGCGCGAAAACTGGAAGGGGCCGGAGAGGTGGGGGGAGGTTGGTAACGTGGGCGAACCTGCCCCAGGGAAATGAAGTAAGTTCCCGTCTCCTGGGAGGGAACGGGGGAGGACGGACCCGCCCGCGTCTGACTCAAGCCGGGAGAGGAATATCCCCTCGCTAGTTCCAGCCCAACCCTCTTCCTCCTCCCCCCGCGCGGCCCGCTCGGAGGAACCGGCGCACAGCGGAGGGAGTCGCCCGGCTCCCCCCCCACCACCACCCCGGCGCCTTCCCCAGAGGCTGGGGTTTCTTTCTGTGCCGGCTTCCCTGCCCCCACCCCTCGGCCCCGCGTCCAGGAATCGCCCGCCGTGGGGAGGGGCCGAGGGGCGGGGCGGATGTCACCCCATGGGAAGCGGGCTGGCAGCCAAGCTCAGGGGCAGCCGAGGCCGCCGACGAGCACGCTGCGCGCACCTGACCCGCGAGGCTGTGCGCCGCGGGCCCCTGGCTCCATCGGAGCTGCGTTCCCGGGCATAGCCTGCATGCCGGCGAGCACCCACTTAAGCACCCCCCAGGGTGCCCCAGTGCCCCCCCCTCCCCGCCCGCACTTGGGCTAGTCAAGCACAGAAAGATACAGGGCGCGGTGCCCTGCGTCCCTCCCTCCTCTGCCCCCACCGGAGCAGGACGCATCCCCTCGGGCCGCAACGTTACACAACCGCAGCGACGCGCCTGCCCTGCAGCAGCCCGGGGTGTGACACTTCACGTGGCCGGGGCTCGGGCCGCAGCGCTCCCCACTGCGAGTCCCTCTGCCCTGGCGCCGAGGCCCCCGGGCTGCGGTGTGCCCGCCAGGGTCGGCCATCTCCCTCCTGCCGGGGACTTCGGGGGTGCTGTGTGCGGTCTGCGCTCGGAGGAGGAAGGAAGAGAGAGACTAGGACAAACTGCCCATCACAGTGACATCTTAGCGTTCATTCATTGGACACATATTGTTGAGCCTCCTACCCTGTGCCAGGCGTTGTGCCCGTTGCTAGATAAACTGTGGGCGAATCGAACACAGATTCTGCCCTTGAACTCACAGGAACGTCTGAGAAGAGGTTCCGCTGGGCAGTGAAGGGAAGGCAGCCCTGGGAAAATTATATCGGTGCCACCGACGGACAGGGGGAAAAAAAGAAAAGATAGGAAGTGTGTGTGGTTTTGTTTTTATTAAAAAATATATTTTTTTAAATTTAATACGAACAAAGATGCCTGGGCAGAGGAGGAGAGGGGAGAAGTTAACCCATTGCCCGGAGCCTGGGGCAGAAAGGCCTCCTCCAAGCGGCCCCAGATCTCCGCAATCTCACTTGGGCCGCCGGAGCCCCCCCCCCCCCCGCCTCCCCCGGAAAAGTCCGGCCTCTGTGACCTTCTAACTGCCTGGAGCAGGGAAAACAGCTGAAACTCTAAGCCCGCGGTGTGAGCAGCGCTGATGCAGTCAGAGGAGGGAGCCAGTGGAAATTCATGACTAAAATAAGGCCTGGCTGGGGATTTCACTGACCTCTGTGCTGCCCTGCCCTGCAAGATCGGGGAGTTGAGAGATGACTGTAAGCCTTTCCCACCACGCCTCGGGTCAGTCACCCCGCTGCGGAGTGACCTGGCTGTGGGAAAGATAGAAAAAAATGGGGTTAACGCTGGACCCGGGTGAAAATTAGCGTCGGCTGCAGTTTGGGGGGTGGGGTGGGGTCAGTCTTAATTGGCAGTGCCCTTGACAACCTAGAGAATTGGGATTCACACTTCGACCAAACTGGGAGTGGATTTCCTTCAGGTCGTTTTGGAGAGCTCCCACTTCCTGTTTATGTTTCACAAGCGTCAAACTCATTAGCAAGTGTGAGAAGTGCCTCCTTTTCTAACTGCTGACTGGCTTGACCTCACTTGGCGGTTCAGCATCCCTCCCTCCTGGAATGTACTTTTACTGGCTTTTGTTATCAACCATCTCTCCGCAGGCTTCCTGCGGAGAGTTGGGCAGCAGGGCCACAGGCAGGAGGGGACTAGAGTCGCTCCTGGGTTTGTGCTTTCAGTCTAAGGGGACCTGCTCCATTGTGAGACTTTAATAGGGGTGAATAGTTGTCATGACTGTGTCCAAACCACAGTTCCACAAGGAAATAAGTAGTGGAGAAGGAAGGAACATATGTCCCCACGGCTGTCACCACCCCCCCCGGCCCCGCCCAAGCCAGGAGTGAACCCAAACAGTTCAGATTCCATGGCTCAGGGCTCAGTATCATTCCTAGAATGCTTTGAAGTTATCGATACTTTTTGCCCTTACCTGACCTACAATTGGAAATAACAAAATATATCATTTCCTACTTTTTGTTTGTTCCAAATGTACTCTCAAGCATCAAGAATTCTCCCCACTTAACCAAAGTTCTACCATATCCAGCTTATGTTACTTTTTAAAAATAATTTGTTTTTGGCTGCATTGGGTCTTCATTGCTGCGCGGGGCTTTCTCTAGTTGTGGCGAGCGGGAGCTGCTCTTCATTGTGGGGCTCGGGCTTCTCTCTGCCGTGGCATCTCTTGTTGCGGAGCACAGGCTCTAGGCGTGCGGGCTTCAGTAGTTGTGGCACACGTGCTCAGTAGTTGTGGCTGGCGGGCTCTAGAGCGCAGGCTCAGTAGCTGTGGTGCATGGGCTTCGTTGCTCCGCGGCATGTGGGATCTTCCCTGACCAGGGCTCGCACCCGTGTCCCCTGCATTGGCAGGCAGATTCTTAACCACTGTGCCACCAGGGAAGCCCCGCTTATGTTACTTTTAATGTTTTTCTTTTCTCAATAGCTTATGATTATTTTTTATTGATTTAAATAAAATAACTCCTTCCCCTCATGCATCTTTCCATCCAGAAGAATCTTAATATTTCAGTCTGTCATCTTTTGTAGATAACTGTTTAGTGCTTACTGTGGACTAGTTTTTGGACTGTATGTAAAAACATTGCACATGTTAATTTACTTCTCACCACCACCTTATAGGGCAGGTATTAGCTCATTTTTGCATTCATTTAACACATATTTATTGAGAACCACTGTGTACCAGGCCCTGAACTAAGTCCTAGGAATATATAACATGTCCTTTTGAGGAAATTGAGGCTCAGGGAGGTTAAATTACCTGCCCCAGATTATATAGCCTGAGAGTAGATCTGGAACTAGACCCCAGGTTTGTCGGGCTCCAAAGCTTGTGCTCTTAATCACTGTAGTTACGGCTGCCTGGTAGGGTTGTCTGGGTTGCACACTGCTCAACTCCAGGGGGAGCCATTCACATTGCAGTCTGTGTGAAAACATCCTCTAGAGTCGTGCAAGGCAGCACTGAGCAGCTGCTCTGAGTAATCCTGGCATTTTGTAGCCCTCTCCTCTGTTTTGTTTCTTCTAAGTGTACAGAGAACATAATTTTGCACAAGGAAGGACGAGATTTTTCTTTTCTGTGCTAGTGAGGCTCAACATTTCGGTGGTCTGATGCTGTGTGTTGGGAAGAGTTAGGCAGGCCCTTCCTAGCAGGAAGTTAGAGCCCACAGCCCCCTCCCTGTACGTACCCACACCTTTCTTGCCCAGATATCTACCACTTTTTGCCTATTGATGAAGTCTCACAATCTATTTTATCACAGTTCACAGTAAGAAATACATTTTACATCATGACTAAACACGTACACACACATGCACCCTCGTGTATGCACACACACACACACATCTGAAGCATATTTAAACATAGAGCCGCCAAGGCTTGGCTGGGCTATAGTAATAAGCGACCACTATTCTGTCTCTCACACTCTGAGCAACGATTGCTCACTTAAAGAAAAACTTAAACCGTTTAGGAAGAAGCCAACCCAATGTGCTTCAGATGAAAAATTTACAAAATAGTATCTCTTTGATATATTCTTTCCGATATATTCTGGTCTCGTCTAGTAAATTTTAAAAAATATTTTGATCTTACTGAATTGATTTTTTTAAATTAATTAATTTATTTTTGGCTGTGCTGGGTCTTCGTTGCTGCGCGCGGGCTTTCTTTAGTTGCGGCGAGTGGGGGCTACTCTTCATTGCAGTGCGCGGGCTTCTCATTGCGGTGGCTTCTCTTGTTGAGGAGCACAGGCTCTAGGCATGCAGGCTTCAGTAGTTGTGGCACATGAGCTCAGCAGTTGTGGCTCGCAGGCTCTAGAGCGCAGGCTCAGTAGTTGTGGCGCATGGGCTTCGTTGCTCCATGGCATGTGGGATCTTGCCAGACCAGGGCTCGAACCCGTGTCCCCTGCATTGGCAGGTGGATTCTTAACCACTGTGCCACCAGGGAAGCCCCTGACTTGATTTTTCAGTCCACCAATAAATCCCGATCTACAATTTGGAAATATGCTCTGCACTAGAGATAGTGCTGGAATTTGCGCTTGTCCCCACCAGAAAAACGTCAACAGCATCTATACACTTGCAGATCTTCCTAAGGCACTTATAGAAATGTTAAATAAGACTGCAGATTCAGGATGAATTCAACGGTATAGATGTCTCCTTTCAGGACATCTTTGCTTTATGCTCAATTGTAGGAGTAAAATATTCAGAGTTTTGTCAGTATGTATCATGTTATGCGTTGGTGAGATGTAGTTCCTTCATCCAGTTGAGGAAGTTTTCTGCTGTTGCTAGTTTGCTGACAGAGATTATCATAAAAGGGTGTTGAATTTGTCAGATACTTTTACTGCATCCAACGAGATAATCATGTGGCTTTTCTCTTTCATTCTGTTAACATCATGAAGTACAATTTTTTTTAGCGTTCAGTCAACCTTGAATTCCTGAGGTAAGCCTCTCTTGATCAATGTAGTATTTTTATTGTGAGATTTAATTAGCTAGTAATATATGTTAAGGATTTTCATGTCTATGATTGTGAAGGGTATTCATCTGTAGTTTTTCTTTTCTTGTAATCTTTGTCAGCTTTTAGTATCAAAGTAATGCTGGCCTCATAAAACAGTTTGGGAAATATTCTATCTCTTTTCTGAAAGACCTTAAGTAGGACTGGTACCATTTCTTTCTTAAATATTAGGAGAAGCTACTTGGGCCTGGAGTTTTCTCTGGGGGAATGTTTTTGCCATGAATATATTTTAATAGATTTCAGCCTATTGAAAATTTTTATTTCTTCTTTTAACAGTTTTGGTAATTTTTGTTTTTCAAGAAATTTGTCTCTTTCATTTAAAGTTGTGAATATATTGGTATAGTGTTATCCTTTTAATGTTTGTATAATCTATAGTGATAAACTCTTTTTACTTCTTTTAACATTTTTTTTAGTTTTTTTTCTTTCTTTTTTTTTTTCTTAATCATCTTGCCAAGAGGATTATCAGTTGTATTAATCTTTACAAATATCCACTTTTGGATTTGTTGATTCTCTCTGCTGTCTGTTCATCTAATATTCCATCAATTTTCTCTCTTATTTTTCTTATTCCCTTTCTTCTGGTTATTTTATATTTAATTTGTTCTACTTTTTCTAGTTTCTTTTGATGCAAAGTAATATCATTGATTTTAAATCTTTCTTCTTATTATAAGTATTTAAAGCTCAAGAATTTCCTCTAAGCCCTGCTTTCACAGCATCCCACAATATTTGGTATTTGTATTTTCCTTATCATTCAGGTCAAAATATGTTGTATTAGCCTTTGTGATTTTTCTTTGATTCATGGGTTATTTAGAAGGGTAATGTTTAATTACCAAATATTTGTGAATTTTCCAGATAACTTTTTCCTTTTTCTTTTGAAATAATTTTAGAATCACAGGAAGTTACGAAAATAATATAGAGAAGTTTCATGTATCCTTTACCCAATTTCCCCCAATGGTAACATCTTACATGACATGACATGATATTGAAATAAGGAAATTAGCATAGATACAATCTACAGAGAGTTTTCAGTTTTCACCAGTTTTACACGCACTCACTTATGTGTGTGTTTGCGTCTGTATGTGTAGAGTTCTATGCAGTTTTATCACGTGTGTAGATTAGTGTAACAACCACCCCATCAAGATACAAAACTGTCCTATCGCTATGAAGTCCCCTGTTGCCACCTCTTTATTGTCATACCTATTCCCTTCTCTTCTCCCATCTCTAATGTCTGGCAACCACTAAAATGTTCTCCATCTGTAGTATCATGTTAAGAATATTATAAAAATTGAATCATATATTATATAACCTTTTGAAGTTGAATTTTTTTTCTGCTCAGCATAATTCTCTTGAGATCCATTCAAGTAGTTGTGTGTATCAATAGTGTTTCTTTTTTATTGATGAGTAGTATTCCATGATGTAGATGTACCACAAGTTGTTTTAACTATTCATCCGTTCAAGGACATTTGAGTTCTATTTTTTTTTTGGCTATTAGAAATAAACCTACCATGAACATTTTTCTACATGTTTTTATGTAGAGAAAAAAAGCTTTCTTCTCTGGGGTAAATGCCCAGGAGTATAATTCCTGGTTCATATACTAATATATGTTTATTTGTTTTTTTACCGTTTTTTTGTTTTTTTGTTTTTTTTGGTACGCGGGCCTCTCACTGTTGTGGCCTCTCCCGTTGTGGAGCACAGGCTCCGGACGCGCAGGCTCAGCGGCCATGGCTCACAGGCACAGCCACTCCGCGGCATGTGGGATCTTCCCGGACCGGGGCATGAGCCCGTGTCCCCTGCATCGGCAGGCGGACCCTCAACCACTGCGCCACCAGGGAAGCCCTGTTTGTTTGCTCTTTAAGAAAATGACAAACTATTAGCCAGAGTAGCTGTACCATTTTATGTTCCCAGTGGCAATGTTTGAGAGATCTAGTTTCTCTGTATCCCAACCAGTATTTGGTATTGTCACAAAATTTTTTTTTTTTTTTTTAGCTTGTCCAAATAGGTGTGTAACGCCAGGTATCTTTTTATATTGGTTTCTAACTTATTACCATTGGGTCAGAAGACATACTCTATTTTATTTTAGTTCTTTGACATTTGTTAAGATATCTTTCATTGCCCAGCATATAGTCTATGTTGATGAATATTTCCTGTGGGTTTGAAAAGAATGTGTATTCTGTAGTTCTTGGGTGCAATATTTTATGATGTCATTTGGGTCAAACTGGTTGACAGTACTGTTCAAATATATCTCTCTACTGATTTTTTTGTCCATTGTCCTATAATTCCTGAAATAGGAGTATTAAAATCTCTCCAACTATGATTGTAGGTTTGTCCGTTTCCGTCAACTTCTGTTTTATACATTTTGGAGCTCTGTTCTTAGTTGCATACACATTTAGGATTGATAGGTCTTCCTGATGATTTTATTCCCTTGTCATTAAAATTTTTCCTCTTTCTCTTCAGTAATATTATTGTTTTGAAGTATGCTTTGTCTGATATTAATATACCCACACTTGCTTCTTTATACTTAGTGTTTGCATGATATATGTTTTTCTAGTCTTATGCTTTCAACCTGTGTCTTTATAATTGAATTGTATGTTTGTAAACAGCATATTGTGGGATTTTGCTTTTATAGCAATCTGACAATCTCTGCCTTTTTATTGGAGTGTTTAAAATATTTATATTTGAGGTAATTATTAATATGGTTGGGCTTAAATCTCCCATCTTGGTATTTATTTTCTACTTATCCCATTTGTTCTTTGTTTCTGCTCCTACTTTCCTGCCTCCTTTTAGATGTGTTGAATTTTTTACTCATTCCATTTTATCTCCTGTGTTTAAGTACACTTCTAATTTATTTATTTATTTGTTTGTTTGTTTGTTTATTTACTTATATTTTTAGCTGCCCTGGATCTTCGTTGCTGCTCATGGGCTTTCTCTAGTTGCGTCAAGCGGGGGCTACTGTTCGTTGCGGTGTGTGGGCTTCTCATTGCGGTGGCTTCTCTTGCTGTGGAGCACCAGCTCTAGGCACGCGGGCTTCAGTAGTTGCAGCACGCAGGCTCAGTAGTTGTGGCTCACGGGCTCTAGAGCACAGGCTCAGTAGTTGTGGCGCACAGGCTTAGTTGCTCTGCGGCATGTGGGATCTTCCCAGACCAGGGCTCGAACCCCTGTCCCCTGCACTGGCAGGTGGATTCTTAACCACTGTGCCACCAGGGAAGCCCTAAGTACACTTCTTTATGGTATATTCTAGTAGCTGTCGTAGGGCAGTAGTTCTTAAACCGTACCTGCATTAGAAACAGCTGGAGGTCTTATTAAAACACAGATTTCTGGGCCATACCCCTATAGTTTCTTATTCTGTGGTAGAGCTCAAAAATTTGCACTTGAGTTCTCAGATGCTGATGATATATATCTGGGAAGCATACTTTGGAAATCTCTGCTCTAGAGATTCTGCTCTGTATCTTTAAGTTATGACAGTTTACCTTCAAATAGTATGCTAAAACTTGCTACTATACAACTTGACAGATGTATAAGAACCTCACAACAATATAATTCTATTTATTCCTCCTCTTGATCTTTGTGCCCTTGTTATCTTACGCTTTACATATGCTATAACTGTCACAATATTTTGGTTTGGTTTTATTGTTTCTTGTTTGCTTTAAACAGTCAATAGTCTTTTAAAATATTATTCATTCACAGATAGATATAGACGTAGACATATTACTTTGAAAAGGTCTCTGACATTTACCCATGTATGTATCCTCTATGATGCTCTTCACTTCTTCCTGCAGATCTGAGTTTCCTTCTGGTTTCCTTTCTGTTCATTCTGAAAAGTGAATGTTAGCTTTTCTTGAAGTGTTGGTCTGCTGGAGATGAATTCTCCCAGATTTTCTGCCTGAAAATGACTTTATTTCATTTTCACTTTTGAAGTATATTTGAAATATATTTTCACTGGATATGGAATTTGACTGTGTTTTTCTTTTAGCATTTTAAAGAGGTTCTATTTTTTTCCTGCCTCCATTGATTCTACTGAAAAGTCACCTGTTCTTGGTATGTTAGCCTAAATTTATGTCTTCTTTTCCCCTCTGGCTGCTTTGCAGATTTCCCACTTACTGTTGCTTTTCAGCAGTCTGGCTCTATTTATTTAGGTGTGGTTTTCTCTGTGTTTAGTCTATGTGGCATGTGCTGAGTTTCTTGGTTTTGTGAGTTGATATTTTTCATCAGTTTCTATAAGTCTTAGGCAATAAAACTTCAGTGATTTCTTCTGCCATGTTGCCCCTCTTCTCTTATTTCTGGGAAGCCATTTACATGTATGTTGGGTTGTTTGAAATTAGTTCAAACATTGTCAGATGCTCAGTTTCCTTTGCTGTTGAGTCAGCTACTAAGTTTATATAATGAATTTACTTGTGATTTTGTGTCTTTCATTTCCAGCATTCGCATGTGGTTCTTTTCTCTAGTTTCCACTACTCTGTTGAAATTCCCCATCTCTTCTTGCATGTTGCCTTCCTTTCCATGAGATCTTTTAATAGTTTTCTATCATAGGAATTTTGTATTTTAATACTCCAGTTTGATAATTTCAACCTCTGAGCTATTTCTGGATCTGGTTCTATTGTTTCTTTCTTATATTAACCATGAGACACATTTGCTTCCTTTTCCATAGGTCTTGAATTTCTTATTGCATGGTGAATATTTTGTAGGAAAGAGAAGTAAAATACAAAGTAAATAATATATACCTCCAAACAGAGCAAGCCTCTTCTCCCATGAGAGGCTGAGCCAATCTAACCTGTACTGGATCTGAATCTGGGCTTAATTGTAGCTTGAATTTGATTCGCTTGACGACTGCTTTCAAATGTTTTGAGGGTGAGGTAGGACTTTCCCTTGCTCTGAGCATGGGCAAGATTTTTGAGATCTGCCTATTCTTCAAAACCAAGCTAACAGGTTTCAGACCTGTGGGAGGTCTCTCCCTGCTCTACTTACTGCCCCGTGTGCCCGTTTTTTTTTTTTTAGTAGCTAGATTCCTGTATTGTGTGAAAATTTACATATGTGAAAACTTACATAGTGAGTTTATATTCACGTGAGGTGAGTGTCCCAGTTCAATTTCATATTCCCTAAATAAACAAGGGGGTCTCTCCGAGAAACACTGACATGAGTCTTCACTGAGGAAAAATGAACAAATTAAAGCAATGAGTCTATTAAGGTAAATACCAAATACCGCCTCTGGGAAACAAGGGGCCGAGGAAGAGACGGTGGGGTGGGTAACACTTAGAAATACAGGTGGGGAGGGGAAGGAGGGGGTGGGTAGGAGGATGGGGGAGGGGAGTGAGAAGGGAGGGGAGAAGGTTAAGGGGGCGGGGAGGGAGGAGACAGGAAGGGTGAGCAGAGAGATGAAGGTAAGGGGGAGGGGAAAGAGTTGATGTAAGAGATGAGGAGGGAATTTTAGGGGAGAAGGCGGCAAAGCAGGGTCCAAAATGTTCAGCAAATTCCATGAAGATGTTTCTTAGGTCCTATCCGAACGGAACCATGTTAGACTGGATTTGCATTCTAATAAAAAACTTGGCCCAAACCCAGAAAAAGCCTGTTTTAAGAAACGTATAGGGGCTTCCCTGGTGGTGCAGTGGTTGAGAGTCCGCCTGCCAATGCAGGGGACACGGGTTCGAGCCCTGGTCTGGGAAGACCCCACATGCTGCGGAGCGACTGGGCCCGTGAGCCACAACTACTGAGCCTGCGCACCTGGAGCCTGTGCTCCGCAACAAGAGAGGCCGCGGTAGTGAGAGGCCCGCGCACCGCGATGAAGAGTGGCCCCCGCTTGCCACAACTAGAGAAAGCCCTCGCACAGAAACGAAGACCCAACACAGCCATAAATAAATAAATAAATAAAATTCTTAAAAAAAAAAAAAAGAAATGTGTAAGTTCCTCTGTCATCAGATGATCCACTTACTTAAGAGCTTTCGCCACAGATACACGCCGTCTGCCTTACAGCTGATAGCTTTTTGATTTCTCTTTGACCTTTGTCCCCTGCTTTCTGCACCCACTGGAAATCTCTTCCAGACTTTTTGTTTGTTTGTTTGTTTTTGTTTTTTTTGTTTTTGCGGTGCGCGGGCCTCTCACCGCTGTGGCCTCTCCCGTTGTGGAGCACAGGCTCCGGACGCGCAGGCTCAGCGGCCATGGCTCACAGGCCCAGCCGCTCCGCGGCAGGTGGGACCCTCCCGGACCGGGGCACGAACCCGTGTCCCCTGCATCGGCAGGCGGACTCTCAACCACTGCGCCACCAGGGAAGCCCTCTTCCAGACTTTTTGCTCCTTGCAGGCGTTAGCAGCTCCCTAGACTCTGTGAAATGCCTCAAGGAGTCCTCCTCAGCACTTCTTCCCTGCCCACAACTTTGGTGAACTACTTCCAACCTCGTGTGCGGGCTCCTAGGACAGGTTAGGTGCGTAGGTGCAGACTCGCTTTGTGGCTACGGCTCCTCGGCCCACAGGCAGCCGTTACAAGTTTGGTGAAACTTCAGCTGAGTTCATCTTATCCCCACGGATCACAAACTCTTCTTCCTTCTGCCATTCCACCAGAGGCAAAAGTGGCTCTGGGTCTCTTTTCTCTTATGGAGAGCTTGTCACTTTGAGTTGAGTTCATTTAGATTTTTTGGTGCCCTCAGTTCTCTGATGGGTTTTAAAAGCCATTGATTATTTTGGGCTTACCTGGCTTGTTTTGGTTGTTAGGGTGAGAATGACAGTCTCTTGCAACTCTATACCTCTGACCTGTAAGCAGAAATCGCCCAGATAACTGCCTCTTATTAAAGATGAGAAGGTGTGTAGCGATCAGAAGGAAGAAACGAACGGGTAGTAACTGAAAATTTGAAAGATGAAGCCAGCGCAGGGAGCTGACAAAATAGAGGATAGTAAAGGTTTGCACTCAGATCTATCAAATAGGTGCTAAAGTGCTCATCACACACACACACACACACACACACACACACACACAGACACACACACACAGGCTAAGGCAAAGAAGGAAGAGATGCTTTGGGCACCCAACAAGTGACATTTATTTAGAAGAAGAGACTTGCACCGAAGTCTGTTGTTTCCTCTTCGGAGAACGTCCCCCTCCTTCCGATGTCTCTTAGGGCAGTGATTCTCACATTTCACTCTGCATACAAATCTCTTGAGCATCTTATTAAAATTCAGATTCTCTCCTTCTAGATCTGGGGCTGGGCTTGAGATTCTGCATTCCTCACAAAGCTCCCAGATCATACTGATGATATATGAATAGCAAGGTCCTAGAGAATGTACACCTTCATTTGTGGGTGGGAATAAAAATGGAACTTAGAGTCATGCAAGGTGCAGAGAAAAGTGACATTTTAGTATTGAGGAAACCTTGTGAGAGGCAGGCTTCTTTGGATGGGTTTTTTTTTTTTAGATGTTGGGGGTAGGAGTTTATTAAGTAATTAATTTATTTTTGCTGTGTTGGGTCTTCGTTTCTGTGCGAGGGCTTTCTCTAGTTGTGGCAAGCGGGGGCCACTCTTCATCGCGGTGCACGGGCCGCTCACTATCACGGCCACTCTTGTCGCGGAGCACAGGCTCCAGACACGCAGGCTCAGTAGTTGTGGCTCATGGGCCTAGTTGCTCTGCGGCATGTGGGATCTTCCCACACCGGGGCTCGAACCCGTGTCCCCTGCATTAGCAGGCAGATTCTCAACCACTGCGCCACCAGGGAAGCCCTGGATGGGGTTTTAAGTTTTTCTTCAAGTGGGCAGCTGCCATGCTGGGAGCTAGGGTCAGAGGTGGTTCATTGCCATAAGAAACTAGGCTTTTTACACCTCTGGGCTCAAACCTGCCTAAGTCCGTGGAGCACCACCTCCATGGGGAGAGAACGAGGAGGAGAGGATATGGGGAGAGGGTTTGGGTAGCATTAGGGAACCCAGCCGAGTTTGGGTTGGTGCCAGCACTGACAATTGCAGAGAACATTCATTGAATGGTTACAAATTAGCACCTGAATCCCACCTCCCCTTCCAGTGACCAGGTTTGTTGTTTATTTCCACCAGAAGAGACTTACCAATTGAAATCTTATAGCTCTGCTATTAGCTATTGGTCCTACATTATATACAGAACTAATTCATGCATCATAAAAAGAGAGAATTAATTTTCCCTCATTTTCTGAACTTACCAATGCAGCGCTATTGTCAAACAAAGATGATTAGGGTCCAGACCACCTTTTAGGAAGAAAGCATGGAGAAATCTAGAAAATAATGACAAACTAGCTGAAGATAAGGATTCAATTTAATAAAACTTTACCACTCACAGACATGCAGAGGGAGGTAGTCTGAGGTTTGAGTAGCAGCTAATTAAAGAAAATTTAAGGGGTTGTAGTATTTATTTAACCAAAACATTTACAGCCAGCCCTCTGTATCTGTGGGTTCCACATCTGCAGATTCAACCCCACCACCCAAAAAAAATTCCAAAAAGTTTCAAAAAGCAAAACTTGAATTTGCCCCTCACTTGCCACTGTTTACATAGCATTTACATTGTATTTGGTGTCACAAGTAATCTAGAGATGATTTAAAGTTTACAAGAAGATGTGCATAGGTTATATGCGAATACTACACCATTTTATATAAGGGACTTGAGCATCCTCAGATTTTAGTATCTGTGGGGGTGGGAGGTGTCCTAGAACCAATCCCCAGCGGATTCTGAGGGAGGATTGTACTGAGAGTTTTCCATGTACCAGACATATGCTATGTGAACAAAACTCTCATGATTGGACTCTCAAGAAGCTTACAGTTCTCATGGATGATTTTATTACTTTGAAGCATATAAGAAACTTGAACTAGGCTAAGTGAATATTGCATACATTTCCCTAGGGCAACTGTTTAATGAGTAGATAAGAATTATTCAAAATTGTCATGCTTTTTTTTTCTCCTACAAACGGGCATTTTAACTGGAAAATAATTTGTTCTCTTAAGTACTTAAGCCAAGTTTTTTGAGACATCATTCACACTATTTTCTTGAGTAGGGCCCTTTCTTTTCTCCCATGGCAGGGACAAATTTGAGGCTGACCAGTAGCCAATTATCGCAGTGTTCTAGAAGGGTAAGACTTTCATTAAATGGGGATTGATAAATGAGGCTACGAGATCCGAGAAAGCTGGGTAATATCGTTAGAGGTTAGAGCCAGTACTTTGGTGTGGTGAGACTGACATGGTTGAAAGTCTCTTGTGTGTTCCTTAAAGCCTTAGTTTGCTCATCTGTAAAATAGGGTAATGATAGTAGCTACCTCATAGGGTCGTTCTGAGGATCAAATTAGATCAGTGTTTAAAATCCTGATGACAATGCCTGGCACATAGTAATGACTCCGTTAATATCTGTTGACACCATGTATTTTTCTTGGTAGCGTGCCAGTAATAAGTTAGCATATCTAAGCCTTTAGGCCCATAGATGTAATTTGGATATTAGTAGTACAATCATTTTCTCTGCAAAACGTACTGAAGGTGACCTCAGATTCTAAGACTGGGTGCGTGTTATATACAAACTGTTGATTGCTCTTTGGACCAGCAAGCAGGGAAACAATTTCAGAGTCCTGAGCTTCTTGCCCAGAAAAAGATAACACTGACCTATGTCACCCTTCCCCAGCACAGTGATGTTGTCCAGAATAACCCAATAGACTTTTCTTTTAAATAAATAGGTAAAATCTTAAGTTTTAGATTTTAAAGTATATTAAAAGATAAATAGATGATTCTGAGGAATGTGAATGAATGTTTATAAGGACTGTGATGACTAGAAAAAAATTAGACCCATTTTTAAACTATCTTCCCTTAGAATCTAAGAAAAGTCTGGAAATTTTTAGAATAAACCTGTATAAATTCATCCCACAAAGAATCATGCAGTTCCATGGAGGTGTTCAGAGCTCTGTGGTTTTGTCTACATGGTGCTGAAACTTTTGAACAATTCAAACAATGGCCCAGTATTTTTTTTAAAAATAAAATAAAAGCTCTTTGATGGATAAGCCTGGTTAGTTACAACATCTGATCTGGTAGCCAACTGTGCATATGGACTTTGCCTGGATGTATCTTTCAATAAAGTTTAGCAGTAACAGGAATTTGTGATAAGAGTAGCAAAGAAAGGTAGGTGTGTGTTTAATAAAGCTCCACATCACAATGGACTAAAAAAATACAGTATGAAACCCTGGCCAACTGACACTTTAAAAAATCATCCCAGGACCATTCAGATTATAAAATGTAGTTAACCGTTGATTGCATACAGGAGATCATATATTCATTCATTCAGCAAAGATTTATTGAATGTTGTATTGGTCTGCTTGGACTGCCATAATAAAATACTATAGATTGGGTGACTTAAACAAGAGAAATTTATTTTCTCACAGTTCTGGAGGCTGGAAGGCCAAGATCAGGAAGCCAGCATTGTTGGTTCCTGGCATGAACTCTCTTCCTGGCTTTCAGATAGGTGCCTTCTTACTGTGTCCTCACATGGCAGAGAGAGAAAGAGAAAGAGAGTTAGTTCTCTGGTATCTCTTCATATAAGGGCACTAATCCCATCATGAGGGCCCCACCCTCATGATCTCATCTAAACACTAATTACCTTCTAAAGTCCCACCTCCAGATACCATCACATTGGGGGTTACAGCTTCAACATATGAATTTGGGAAGGACACAATTTAGCCCATAGCAAGTGCCTTCCTATGTTTGGTACTGGAAATACAAATATGATCTCTATGTTCCTGGAGGGAGGAAACAGACTATAAATTAGTAAACAAAGAAAGTCAATTAATTTCTGAATATGATGACTGCCATGAAGGAAATGAACAAGGCTCCTAGAAAAATAATGGGGCAAGAGATGAGGAGGCCACTGGCCCTTCTGATGATGGAATGTTTAGGCTGAGACCTAAGGAATGAGAGGGAGCCAGCCATTGGAGACTAGCCAGGAGAAGGGCATTCAACAGAAGGGACTGCAAGGTCAAAGGCCCTGAGATGGCAAGGGGCTTGCCATGTTCTAGGACCAGTTACAAGACCATTGTGATTTGAGGGTCATAATTGAAGGATGAGTGACCCGAGAAGAGGTTGAATTGGTAGCCAAGGGCCAGATTATCTGCAGTTTATTTAATAGTAATACCTAGGTGTTTTTTGGTACCTTGGCACTTGTTATGAGTTAAACTCAATCATCTACAATACTGTAGAATTTTGTTAGATAATTCGGCTTCCTCAATTCACTTTGCCTAGAGGGATACCCTTTGAAACCAAACCGAACACCTATGGTAATTTAGGAAGACTCAAGATGTGCAGTGCCATCACCAGCATGGGACAAGTTAAGCCAAGTCAATTACCTGAGGCAGTTTTTGTTATTGTATTAATACCAGTTTCTTAGAACATCTGATACCACACTGAAATCACCTGAGGATAAACAGCCATGCAAAATGGTGTGACCAATTAAAAACTGCCCTTCTTGGATGGGAAACCAACCCTTATGAGTTAAGGTGCAATGTGACTCGTCAGAACTGAGTAAGCAAAGCAGCGCACGTGGGATTAAAACCCATGCTGTTTGCCTCCTTCCATAAACAAGTCAACTCAAACTCAAAGGGCATATTTCCCTCCTCATTTGGCACAAGACATTTTTTTGTCCTGGCACAAGAGCCCAAGGAGGTCCTTGTACACAGCCTTGATGTTATGCCAGCTACATTTTTGAGAGGTAGAAAAGATTTGCTTCGTGGGCTTTTGGTAAATTCATACTTTCACCCAATACCACCCATTGTTCAGGAGTAGAATCCAAGGTTCTTCTCACGCGGAAAGGTGCTTCCTTTCTCTCTGCTTCTATGTGTTGCTGTGAAAGGGTCCCTGAAAAATATGCAAAGATAAAATGCAAGAGCAGCATATAAAATGGACAACTTTTTGGGCTTCCCTGGTGGCGCAGTGTTTGAGAGTCCGCCTGCCGATGCAGGGGACACGGGTTCGTGTCCCAGTCTGGGAAGATCCCACATGCCGCGGAGTGGCTGGGCCCGTGAGACATGGCCGCTGAGCCTGCGTGTCCGGAGCCTGTGCTCCGCAACGGGAGAGGCCACAACAGTGAGAGGCCCGCGTACCGCAAAAAAAAAAAAAAAAAAAAAGGACAACTTTTGATGTCCACTGTTTGCAGTTTGGAGGGTAAGGTTTAGTGACTTTTAAGGGCTGGGTATGTTGCATGTTTCCTCAGTGATTCAACCACGTGGTTACAGAAGGTATTGAATATGTTACTAGCATCATTAAGTGCTAGATGAAATGTTTAGTCACGGAGGGAAAATGTGTATTGTTACTTAAAAGAGTTTGATCTCATAAAATGCAAATACTGAAAAGAGAAGGAATATTAGAAAATTTATGAGGGGCAAGACAAAGTGATCATTTCATGTGACAACACAGGCATAGCCACCATTGACACCAATGAGTCAAATTGGGTCCTGAGAAGCACAGTGGTTCTTTCAGTTTTCTCGACCTGGAGTGTGAAAATCCTAATGGCACCCTCTCAGGAAAACCGAATTCCTGCCCAGGGAGCATATGGATATTTAGTAAATGCAGTAGCTGTTTTAATTATACAGATATGCACTTTCTGCTTCTTAGTTCTTCCATGAACTGGACTATAATGTAGAGCTATCTCCTATCACTTGCTTGTATTAGAGTCTAATTAGATTGATAACCAAGCAAAACTTTGTTTGTTACCTGATATTTCAGCATGCCATTTGAAAAGCTATATATATTACTACATTTATTTGGATTGGGTTTCCCATGAAGTTTTTTTTTACTTAAACCAAAAAAAAAAAAAAAAGAGGGTATAAGAGTTATAGTGACATTGAATTCACGAGTATCCTAAGTGCATCTGAGTGTATGCCACTGTGAAACTTTCAAGATGATTGTTTTCATGGGTTAAAAGAAACAGGAAGAAAGAAAATGGGAGAGGGAAGGAAAGTGAGTTTGTAGAATGTACACACTTTCTTGAACAAACAATTTGTTCTCAGGCTCTCTGCCCCAACCAGCTTTAGTCATTAGCTGTAAGATCAAACAGGGCTTTACCCTGGGAGGGACATTGAGGAGAGTGTACAAATGGAAAACAGCAAAGATCTAAGCAGAACATCTGGCTCAGAAGAGAGACTCTAAAAAGAAGGCAGGGGCCTCTATCTGATTCATATGTTCATACATTCATTTATTCACTCATTCATTCATTCTCTTTATTGAGCCCCAGACATTGTCCTAGTCATTAAGGAATCATTTATTGACTTTCTCTTCCTCTGCTGTTTTCAAGAATGAAAGAAACAGAGCAACCAGTGATTTCCGGTGCGTGGAACAGACCAGTTCCATTTGGACTTCCTTTCCCTGGACCAGCTCAAAGGGGCAGCCTGGCTCTGCTCAGAACACCATCTGGGTTCTGGTGCCCTTGGCCAGCCCTCCACAGAAGGCTCTGCCTCTTGGGCAGGGCCAGGAAAAGACTCCACAGCCCCTAAGCTGAGCCAGAATCACTATAGAACATGTGGAAGAAGGTCCAGAAATGTTTTTGTCATCTTTAAAATGATGACCCCTGACTAGATACTGCAAATGAGGAGTGGCCAGAGAACATTTCCCTAATCGTGTTTATGGCAGAGTTCTTTCAGTGGTCGTATCGGGCATTCTTTCTGTTGTGGGGCTTGGGTGAGGCAGTGAGGCACCTAGGATGTGAAACTGAGGGACGTGCTCACTCTTGTGTTGTGGAAGTGCTTTTGCACAGGTGGGGGCTTTTTTTTTTTTTTATTGAAGTATAGTTGATTTACAATGTTGTGCTAATTTCTGCTGTACAGCAAAGTGACTCGGTTATACACATATATACGTTCTTTTTTTTAAATAATTCTTTTCCATTATGGTTTTTACCAGGATATTGGGTATAGTTCCCTGTGCTGTACAGTGGGACCTTGTTGTTTACCCATTCTAAGTCTAATAGTTTGTATCTCCTAACCCCAAACTCCCAGTGCATCCCTCCCCCTCGGCAACCACAGGTCTGTTCTCTATGTCTGTGAGTTTGTTTCTGTCTTATAGATAGGTTCATTTGTGCCATATTTTATTTTATTTTTAAAAATAAATTTATTTATTTATTTATTTATTTTTGGCTGAGTTGCGTCTTCGTTGCTGCACGCGAGCTTTCTCTCGTTGCGGTGAGCGGGGGCTGCTCTTCATTGCAGTGTGCGGGCTCTAGGCGCGAGAGCTTCAGTAGTTGTAGCACCGGGCTCAGTAGTTGTGGCTCACGGGCTTGGTTGCTCCGCAGTATGTGGGATCTTCCTGGACCAGGGCTCGAACCCATGTCCCCTGCATTGTTAGGTGGATTCTTAACCACTGCACGGTCAAGGAAGTCCTTGTGCCATATTTTAGATTCCACATATAAGTGATATCATATGGTGTTTGTGTTCCTCTTTCTGACTTACCTCACTTAGTATGATAATCTCTAGTTGCATCCATATTGCTGCAAGTGGCATTCTTTCTTTTTTTATGGCAAAGTAGTATTCCACTGTATATATGTACCACATCTTCTTTATCCATTCATCTGCCAGTGGGCATTTAGGTTGTTTCCATGTCTTGGCTATTGTGAATAGTGCTGCTACGAGCATAGGGGTGCATGTATCTTTTTGAATTATAGTTTTGTCCGGGTATATGCCCAGGAGTGGGCTTGCTGAATCATATGCTAAATCTATTTCTAGTTTTCTGAGGAACCTCCATATTGTTTTCCACAGTGGCTGCACCAGCTTACATTACAGGTAGGGGCTTTCTTAAATGTTGTGCCCTAGGTGTCTCACTCACTTCACACTACTTCCAGCCCTGCAATTAACTCTTTTTTTTACTCCCCTCACCCCTTCCTCCGAAGAATCTACTGTCAGAGAAATTTGGAAAATATTGCTTATCATATATGGTATATTCTTCATTTCCCCATCTGCATCTTTTGGTTTATACAGAGTACACGGTACTCTATTATGGGCTCTGAGTATTCCTGCAGAAACGAAATCCTGTAATCCTACCGAGCCCTGCATTTCCCAGATGTATTTGACTGTGGAATTATTTTCTTTTTTAAGAAAAACTTATTAGCATCTCATGGGACATTCAGGGAAGTTGGTTAAAAAGTACCTCAGAATGGTTGCATATGGAACATACTCATTATTTTGAAAACTTTTTTTGCTGAATAATAGCTGTGTTCTATTTTGGGTTTGGGTTCATTTGCAAGTTGCACGAAACCCTCCAGCCTCTGAATAAGGAAAGGGTTAGAATGTTCATTCATACCTTCCAACTCCCAGACGAACAGTTCATTGATTCAGCCAACATTGATAAGACACCTGCCATGTGCGAGGAATACAAAGGTGAGTGAAATGGTTTTCCTTACCCCTAGGGGGCAAAGGAGGGGCAGAGACTTACACAACTACGAGTCCAAGTACTATTGCTGTAAAAGTGCAACACAAATAAGGAAAGTAGCTCACAAAAATATCATTTTATGCTTCTACCTCCAGACCAAATGAACCGCTTCTAAGGAGAGAGCTATGTATGATGCTTTTCAGTCTTTCCTATAACATCTAGCAGGGAACTAGGCACATAAGGGGTGCTCGATAAATATTTGTCAAATAAGTAATAGTTGAGGAAACATCTTGCAACTTAATTGATATACATTAGATTATAATATCTATTAAGGATCACTTACAAACACACTTCAAGAACTCAAGCAAAAGGTTGTACTAACGCTTCTAAGTTTCATTTCCCCATCTGTCAAATAAGGATAATAGTACTGATTTCAGGGGGTTCTTGAGAGGATTAAATGAGAATTACAAAAGGCAGCTATTATGTCCCCTGGCATGTAACAATCTGGCCAATAAACTACAGTCATTATGATTACAACGCACTGTGATTTTCATCCAGAAGGTTACCATGGGCGGCACACTCCGATTTGGCAAAAAGCTCACCTAGAGCTTTATGTGGTCCCATTAGCACTGCCCCCTTGCTGAGAACATACGGTTTTGAAAGGTTGTTGTGAACGCATGCAGGTCAAGAGCCCTAGGTGAGGCTGTACATGCACACACACTACAACACACCCGCCGCACACTCACACCCCTCCGTCACCCCACATCTAGCTCCACCACAAGGCACCTGCAGCAGCTCCCTAAATGGCCTCATTTCCCCAATTGCCGACGTGAACTTGTTGTGAAATCGTCAGGCTGAGTCCTCCCTCTGAGGGCACTGTTTTGAGACACAAAGCAGGCATGATAACCAGGAGAGAGACCCCGCGAGCACCCACGAGCAAGACCCCGACGCACGTCGCTGCCGGCTAGCTTTAGATTCCTCCGCTGACGCTCTGCAGTGTTCGCTTTGGACGCCTCGCTGACTTCTGCTGCGTTCGTCCCCGCTAATCTAATGCCCCCTGAGACAAAGCTCTGAGCGGCGTTCACCTGGATTTCCCTGGCTCCCCCTGCAGTGTTTTCTAGACTGGAATAGGCATTGGGTGACTTGTTAAATACACACAGAGTGTCTCCAAAATCTCTAGGCGTGGGCCCCACAGAGCCGTGTTGATAAGCCTTTTGGGGGAGTTCTTGGCAATCAGGGTGGTGTTTGGGCCCCGCAGTCGCACAGAGCTGCATTCCACGTCTGCTCACGGTTGGTCTTCTATGTTTGTTGAAAGAATGAATGACCTATGAGAGGGTAGGGATTCGGCAAATAAGAAGGCGTTTTGCAGAGGGGTGTGTATGTGTGCTCACGTGTGCCCACATGCATATGTGCCGCGTGATCTATAAAATAGAGCTCAGTCTGTGGCATAAGATGCTCCCTGTATAGTAATCCCCCCTTATCCTTAGGGGAAACGTCCCATGACTCCCAATGGATACCTGAAACCACAGATACATAGGTACCAAACCCTATATAAACTGTTTTTTTCCTATACATATATACATGTGATAAAGTTTGATTTATAAATTAGGCACAGTAAGAGATGAACAATAACTAAAAATACAACAGAACAATTATAACAATATACTGTAATAAACATGGCGTGAAGGTGGTTTCTTTCTCTCTCTCAAAATACCTTATTGTACAAATTTAAAGCCTTTTCCGTCTTAACTAAGCATTTATCATGCACTGTGGCTGTAACTTTTGCAGTTTGAGGTTTGAGACCCAAACTAGCATGAATTTCTTTTTCCTTCTTCACAGTTTCACCAACAGAAGAGTCATTCTTACAGTAGATCTTAGCAACCTCAGCACACGATTTCTCTTCCTTTCCTCATTAAGTGGGGGAACTTTCACCTTTTCACTTAAAGGAAGAATTTTGTGGCGTCTCTTTGGCATTATCCGAAGTGCCAGCATCATTACTTCTGCGCTCTGGGGCCATTATTAAGGAAGATAAGGGTCACTTGAACACAAGCACTGTGATACCTCGACAGTAGATCAGATAACTGAGAGGCCTACTAAGTGGCTGACAGGCAAGATACGCTGGACAAAGGGATGGCTCGTGTCCTGGGAGAGATATCACGAGATGGGGCGAGATGGCATGAGATTTCATCACGCTACTCAGAAGGGCATGTGATTGAAAACTTATGAATTGTTGGGAAGTCCCTGGCGGTCCAGTGGTTAGGATTCGGTGCTTTCACTGCTGTGGCCTGGGTTCGATACCTGGTCAGAGAACTAAGATCCCACAAGCCACACGGTGCAGCAAAAACAAAAACAACAAAGCAAGAAACAACCCCCCCCCAAACTTATGAATTGTTTACTTTGGGAATTTTCCACTTAATATTTTCAGACTGCGGTTGACCGAGGGTAACTGAAACAGTGGAAAACAAAACCGAGGGTAAGGTGAGACAACTCTAAATCAGGACCAGGTGACCCAGCAGTCACAAGGTCCACGAGGGAACAGTAATCATGGAGCTGCTGTGAGTTGAACGATGACGCCAAAGCAAAGCCAGCACCTCGCCCCACAGCACAGCACAGCAGCTGAGCGTGGTGGTCTCGACTCTTTCTGTTGCTGGAACAGACAGCTCCAGATTCTCATTATCCTGTCCAAAGGAACCCAGAGGAAGGTGAGCATCCACTAACAAAATATCAGGATAGGAACCTGATGGGCCCAGCTTAGGTCACATACCCTTCCCTGGGCTAATCTCTGTGGCCACGAGGCTGGGGTCTGTTTGGGCCAGCCTTGGATTACTTATTGATCCTTTGGCTAGGGAACAGGGTCCCATGATTGGCATCTCCAACGGAAGCACGTGGAGTGGGAATCCCAGTTCCTCGAAGGAATAGTGGCTCCTGCCAGAAGAACTGGAAGAGATGGCTGTGGAGATGAAACACAGGTTCACTCCCAGCAGTGACCTTGACCTATTCTAATGAACTGAGGCATCCAGCCAGCCCCAAAGGGATGCATCCTATCCCCCCCGCACCAAGCTCCTTGAACCTCCCCATTGAAGGACTGTTCACCTTGAAGTGACCTTGAAGGTAGTGTTTATTTCCTGGGGGGTCTAGGGTCATAGCTCAAAGCAAGCATGGTCAGTCTAAACATCTTTTGGAAGTCTCCTGTTTGAAACGAAAAATATTTTGTGACTTGTATTGAATCCATTTAGTTTAAAAATAATGTTTTTTCCCAAATGTTTATTTTGAACCTACAGAACAGTTAAAAAGAAAATAGTACAATCAACACCCATTTTCATCAGATTTGTTGTTAACATTTCGCCACATCCACTTTATTTCTCTCTCTTCACACATACCTATGGAAAGACACACACAAAAGAACCTAAAGATATTTCCCTTTTTTTCCCCTCTAAACCAGTGAAGAGTTAGTTGCAGGTACAATGACACTTCATCCCTAAGTACTTAAGGTTATACCTCCAAAGAACAGAAACATTCTCTTATGTAACCGCAATTTAATTATTATACTCAAGAAATTTGACATTGATGCAATAATATTATCTAACATACAGCTCATATTCAAATTTCCCCAAGTATCTCAATAATGTCCTTTAAAGTGTTTGTTGTTTTTTTTTTCCCCTGCTCTGGGATCCAGTCAAGGATGACACATTGCATTTGGTTTCCTTATTTCTTTAGTCTCCTCTTTTTGTCTTTCATGCCATTGATATTTTTGGAGCCCAAGCTCCAGTTGCCAAACGTCCCTTAAATTGGAACTCTCTGATTCTTTCCTTATGATGAGATTCAACATTTTTGGATGGAATACTATGTACTTCTCAGTGCATCCCCTCAGGGACACATGATATCGGTGTGTGCAGTTATTGGCAGTGTTCACTTTGATCACTTGGTTAATATGGTGCTTGCTGAGTTTACCATTATAACAGTACATTTCCCCTGCATAATTAATAAGGAATTCACATGAGATCACGTAAATGTCCTGTTTTCCAGCAGCCTTCTACACTATGGTGATTTTTGTCTGAATCAGTTATTCCTCTGGTGATTATAAAATGGTGATTTTTCTATTTCTATCATTTCTTCTTACATTTTTGAGTTGGTATTATTCTATCTTTTAAAAAACCTTTCCGTCTACGCAACATTTATTTTTTATTTTTAATAACAATAGGGACTTGTGGATTTTTAAAAATGTAATGTCTTATAATCTCTTCTTGTTTTTATGCGTTTTGATGCTCGCATTGTCTGAAGTTTGGCCAGAGAAAGTTCCTTCACACCACCTCCTCTGTCCTTTTGAGATAGCTACGTCAGTTTTTGAGAGTGTTCTTAATGTCTGGAAGAAGATATTCCAGACTGACCTTGTACTTTCTCTGCCTCAGCCCTGGAATCAGCCATTTCTCCAAAGGGCACCGATTCTTTTTCATGAAGGATGGTATTTAGAAACCAAGGCATAGGTGGTGGGTGTACTCATTACTATTGGTATGACACTGCTTCCATGCTGTCAGAGCCAGGGAATACATCTATGTATATACATGTATATACATGCACACACACATGCACATACATGCATATACATACATATGTATATGCACATACACATACCCACACATATCTGTAGTTATTTCTACATCTGTCTATACATATTCAAAGCTGTGAGTTCACACTGATAGCTCCAATTCCAATCAAACAGCCCAGGATTCATTCTATCCTTCTCCCTTTCCATATTTGCAACTCCATTCCTCAGCAATGAGAAACCATATGGAGGATAAAATTTAATTTTGCAAACATTGTGTTATATGCATAGAATGGAATTGTACTCAGTAATAAGCAGAAATGAACTAATGCTCAACATGGATTAATGGATGAATCAAAAAAATTATGTTACAGCAGAAACTAACACAACATTGTAAAGCAATTATATTCCAATAAAGATGTTAAAAAAATTACGTTGAGCAGAAGAATCAGACACATATACAAAATAGATACACATAATGTATATTCCATTTACACAAAGTCCAAGAACAAGCAAAACTAATCTATGGTGATAGAAATCAGAAAGTGGTTGCCTCTGGAGCGGGTGGGAGGGCTGGCTGGAAAGGAACACAAGGGGATTTTCTGGGGTGATAGAAACATTCTAGATCTTGTTCTGAGTGGTATGTACGCAGATGTATTCAATTGTCAAAATTCATTGAACTGAACACTTTATATCTGTACATTTTACTGTATGTAAATTCCTTCATTAAAAAAGGAAGATATAAAGATATGCAAAATGCTCTTGAACAAATGAAAAGATTAAATTTCATTCATAATAAGAGGATGCAAATTAAAACTGCACTGAGATACTACTTTCATTTATCTAAGTGGCAAACATTCAAAACCTTGACAAGACACACTGTTGGTGAGCCCATGAGAAAATAAGCAATAATATCTAAAAGTATCTAAATATCTAAAAATAACTATATTTCCTCTCTGCCCCATCAATCTCACTTCTGGGTATTTATCCTGAATATATAGTCTAGTGCTAAATTTCCATATATACTTGGGTCTGTTTTTGGACTTCCTATTTTTTCTGCTAGTCTGCTATATTATGCTCCAATATCACACAGCTTTAATTATAGAGGTTTTATAGTATGTTTCAATGCTATTAGAGCTAGTCTTCCCTCCTTGCCTTTATTTTTCAATTTTTCTACCTATTCTTTTGCACTTTATTTTTAAAAATATATATGAAGAGATATGGGAACATATGTATATGTATAACTGATTCACTTTGTTATAAAGCAGAAACTAACACACCATTGTAAAGCAATTATACCCCAATAAAAAATATACATATATATGAAGTTTAGAATCAACTTGTTCAGTGTCAGAAACAAAAACTTATTAGTATTTTTTTTGGAATTGCATTACATTTATAATTTAGGGGTAGGTGACACATTTATGATGGGTGATACTTCCCAAAAGCAAGGAATGTCTTTCCATGAAGTATACTTTTGCATGTTTCAGGAATGCTCATATGGGATTTCCTCTTATAACTTTTACACATTTCTTGTTAATATCTAAATATTTTATCTTTGTTGTTGTTGCTATTGTAAATGGGGTTTGTTTTTGTTACCCCTTTTAGCTGGTCATTGTTTGTGTATATGTACCTATTGTTTTCTGTAGGTTAATTTTATATCCTGCTATATTATTGAACTGCTTTTTTTGTTTAAGTTAGTTTTATCTTTGGACCACTTGGCTTTTGCAGGTATAATATCATGTCATCTGCAAATGTAGTCTTACTTCTCAGTTTCCAATTTTTATAATTCAAATTGCTTCCTCCTGTCTAATTGCATTGGCTGATACCTCACATATGGTGTTAAACATGTAGTAGTAGAGATAGTTGGCATCCTTGCCATATACCTGACTTTGGTGGGAATGTCTCTAGTGTTTCCCAATTAAATAGAAAGCTGGCTTTTGGACTTAGGTATTTTTTTTATTGTGTTAAGGAAATATCCATCTTCCTATTTTATTTAGTATTGGAATGAGTGTTGAGTTGTATCAAAAGCCTTTTCAGCATTTATTGAAAACAATCATACAAATGTCCTTCTTACATTAATATGGTGAATTACATAAAAGGATTTCTTAATATCGAACCATTCTTGCACTCCTCATATAAATTCCACTCAATCATGTTATTGGATCCTGTTTGCTAATGTTTTATTTAGGTGTTTTTTTTTTTTTTGGTATCAATATTCGTGAGACTCATCTTTAAGTTTGTGTATATGCTATACTTATTAGGCTTAAGTAGGAATGTTAATCTTGCTTTATACAAAAGTTAAACATTTCTGTTTTCTATGCTATGAAATAATTCACATAGCATTGCGATTACTCCAATTTTCAAGATTAGGTAGAATTCCTCTCTGAAACTATCTGAGCGTGATGATTTTTTTCTGGGGTAGTTCTTTAAAATGTCCTTAAAAATTTTAATGGAAATATGTCTGCTTAAGAATTTTCTTTCTACTGGGGTCAATTTTGTAAAATTGTATTCCTAGAAAGTTATTCATTTTATCTAAGTTTTCAAATTTGTTTGTGTAGGATTGTACAATGTAGTCTTCCATGATTTTTAAAATTTCCTTCATGTTAAGACATTTCTCACTTTCCTTTTTTCTATATTTATGCTTTTTTCCTTTACGTTAGCCAGTGTGCCCCTCACCTCCAAGGAACCATTTTCATCTATTAATTAGTTCTCTTATTTTTCTGGGATTTTAATTTCTGCTTTAATATGTATTACTGCTTTCCTTAAGTTATTTGGTTGACTTTGTTCTTCTAGCTTTTTGAGCTGGGGTGTCATTCACTTGTTTTATCTTTATGAATATAAGTATTTGAGGTTATGAATTTCTCTTTGATCACTGCTCTAATGTCTGCCAAAAATTCTCATATATAGTGCTTTATTTTTTTAAGAAATACTCCTGTTGTGGTTTTTATTTCCACTTTCACCTGACTGTTTTTTAACCGAGATTGTTTTAATTTTCACCTGTAAAGGCCTTTAAAATATTTTGTCATTTCACTGTATTGTGATAAGAATTATAAAGTCCTCATCAGTTAAAATTTTTTTCTCCCAAAATATTAAACTAAAATTGACACGAGGAAGATGAGATATGTTCACCTGGTAGTGTCTTGTTGCCCTGGCATACAACCACACATCACTGACAGCATGTTTAGTAATTTTTGGTCATAGTTTTAAAGGGTAGAATCAGTTCTTCTCGTAGGTATTCAAGTATTATTTTCTTATCAATATAATAATAGTATTTGATTAAAGTAGTCTGGATACATCAAACCATATTGGTTCACTAGAATATCAACCTAAAATTATGTATATGCACTCAGTTCTCCTGTGGTTCAAAAATTTTATGATAATTAAATTCCTCCCTTTTTTTCCAGTCCCCTGGAAATTATCTGATTTCATGCAGTCTTTGTTTTACTGTGTGCTCAAGGTTACCTAATAGGTTATCAGCCTGCGTTAAGAACAAGGTGATGGCTGTAATCACCACAACGCAGTAAAGATCTAACAGTTAATAAGTGTTCAAGAAATAATTTTTAAATTGATGAGAGAGTAAATGAATATTTATTCATATAGATTATAACATAACTTATGATTACATATAGAACTACAGATTATATGTTCATATATGCATGTGTTACATGATATATTACGTATGAATATAATATATAGAACATATAGATTATAATTCACTTACTTTTGCAAAATAACATCACTCTGATAGATCTTCAAGTAGTTAAGTATGGATGTTTTCATCTTGCTACTGATACCCCTTTTGTGTCATACTCATCATCTAAGTTTAATGGGTTGTGCTTTATAGCTTAAGTACAGTGTGTTGGAAATTGCATTTTCAAGGGTGGGTGTCAGGAGACCTAGAGTTCCCCAGGCTAATGGAAAGGAAATAATTCCTCAGGCTGTCTTAAAATAATAAATCATACAGTCTTTCAGTTGATGGTACAAAAAAAAAATAAAGAACTCTTGAAAGGATTGATGATGGAAAGGATGGCTTTACAAGTCACCGAGTCTTTTCCTTAGGTGAGGGTCTCTGGATGGAATGTACAGTGGAGCACAGCTTTAATAAGCAAAACTCTGAGAGTTGTGTGGTTGTCTGTTACATTTGGTAAGCCTCCAGTGAACCATGCCTCCTGGTGTGAAAGTTCCAGGGCTAAACCTTAGAAGCCTTGTCAACGTCCGCTTTTCATTCTTGGAACCAGCCACCGTGCTGTAACAGCCCAAACCACATGCAGAAGCCACACTGAGGAGTAACAAGGCACTGCAGCAGTGAGCCACCTTGGATGTGTCACCCTAGCTCAGCCCCTAAATCAAGGGTGAGAAAACTATGGCTTTCAGCCAAAAGTGGTTTGCCATCTGATTCTGTAAATAAAGTTTTACTGGAACACAGCCATGCCCATTTGTTTATATATTATCTATGACTGCTTTCTCACTACAATGGCAGAGTAGAAAAGCCATGACAGAGACCTTATGACCCGCAAAACCTAAAATATTTACTATTTGGCCCTTTATAGCAAAGTTTGCTGACTGCTGCCTTAGATGACTGCAACCTCATCTGCCATCATGTGAAGCAGAAGAACTGCCTGGCTGAATCCAACCAACTCACATCGTGAGTGATGATCTAATTGTTGCCGTCTTAAATCATTAAGTTTTGGGATGGTTTGTTATACATCAACAACTGAAACAAACTGTAAAATCTAATATCTGTATTTTATAAGCTTGATGATTTCATGGTTTAAATTTTTCTTTTCTTTTCTCTTAACTTTCAGTAAGCTCTGTTGAAATTTTTCCTATGTGTCTTAGCTACATGTCACTGAAATTTCTCTCTCCAAGGTGAACACATTCTTTGTTACTAAATCCACTAGATGTCTTTCAGTCTTCGTCTCATTTGACTCTTGGTCAACATTTGACACTCTTGACCACCTCTTCGTTCTTTTTTTTTTTTTTTTTTCACCTCTTCGTTCTTGAAACATCTTCTCCCTTTTATTCATTTAAATCATAATCTCCTAATTTTCTTTTGTCTTTCAGGACGTTTCTTGTCAATTTCTTTTGTGGGGAGTGGGAGGGGAGAGGTGCGTGCTGATCTTCTGCCTAACATTTAATGTTCAAGTCCTCAGGATTCTCTCTTAGATTTCATTTGACAGTCAACTAATATATATTGAGCCTACTGTATGCCAGGCATTATTCTAGGCACTTGGGACACATTAGCAAACAAAACAAACAAAACTCCCTGCACTTGGAGAAATTTGTAAGTGTACACATAATAAAATAAATCATTACAAAACTAGACGTTAATAAGTGTTTTAGAAAAAATAAACAGAACAGGGGGGTAGGGAGTATAGGGTAGGGGGAGGTGGGAATTTAAAGAAAGAATAGATCAGAATAGGCATTTCTGAGATTATTATATTGGAGCAAAGCCTTAAAAAAGGGAAAGGAACTGACCTGTGGGTATCTAGAAAAGCATCCCTCTAATAATTAATGATGTTGAGCAGCTTTTCATGTGCCTCTTGGCCATCTGTACGTCTTCTTTGGAGAAATGTCTATTTAGCTCTTCTGCCCATTTTTGTATTGGGTTGTTCCATTTTTTTGATATTGAGCTGCATGGGCTGTTTGTATATTTTGGAGGTTAATGCTATGCCCGTTGATTCGTTTGCAAATATTTTCTCCCATTCTGAGGGTTGTCTTTTCGTCTTGTTTATGGTTTCCTTTGCTGTGCAAAAGCTTTTAAGTTTCATTAGGTCCCATTTGTTTATTTTTGTTTTTATTTCCATTACTCTAGAATGTGGGTCAAAAAAGATCTTGCTGTGATTTAGGTGAAAGAGTATTCTTCCTATGTTTTCCTATAAGAGTTTTATAGAGTCCGGTCTCACATTTAGGTCTTTAATCCATTCTGAGGTTTTTTTTTTTTTTTTTTTTTTTTGGCTGCGTTGTGTCTTCGTTGCTGCGCACGGGCTTTCTCTAGTTGCAGCAAGTGGGAGCTACTGTTGGTTGCGGTGCATGGGCTTCTCATTGCGGTGGCTTCTCTTGTTGTACAGCACAGGCTCTAGTTGCGTGGGCTTCAGTAGTTGCGGCACGTGGGCTCAGTAGTTGTAGCTCATGGGCTCTAGAGTGCAGGCTCAGTAGTTGTGGCATACGGGCTTAGCTGCTCCACGGCATGTGGGATCTTCCTGGACCAGGGCTCGAACCCATGTCCCCTGCATTGACAGGCAGATTCTTAACCACTGCGCCACCAGGGAAGCCCCTTGAGTTTATTTTTGGGTATGGTGTTAGGGAGTGTTCTAATTTCATTCTTTTACATGTAGCTGTCCAGTTTTCCCAGCACCACTTATTGAAGAGACTGTCTCTTCTCCATTGTATATTCTTGCCTCCTTTGTCATAGACTAGTTCACCGTAGGTGCGTGGGTTTATCTCTGGACTTTCTATCCTATTCCATTGATGTATATTTCTTTTTTTGTGCCAGTACCATACTGTCTTGATTACTGTAGTTTTGTAGTATAGTTTGAAGTCAGGGAGCCTGATCAAAACTACATGAGGTATCACCTCACACTGGTCAGAATGGCCATCACCAAAAAATCTTCAAACATTAAATGCTGGAGAGGGTGTGGAGAAAAGGGAACCCTCTTGCATGGTTGGTGGGAACGTAAATTGATACAGCCACTATGGAGAACAGTATGGAGGTTCCTTAAAAAACTAAAAATAGAATTACCATATGACCCAGCAGTCCCACTACTGGACATATACCCAGAGAAAGCCATAACTCAAAAAGACACATGCACCCCATTGTTCATTGTGGCACTATTTACAGTAGCCAGGTCATGGAAGCAACCTAAATGCCCATAGACAGAGGAATGGATAAAGAAGATATGGTACATATATACAACGGAATATTACTCAGCCATAAAAAGGAACGAAATGGGATCATTTGTAGAGACCTGGATGGACCTAGAGACTGTCATACAGAGTGAAGTAAGCCAGAAAGAGAAAAACAAATATCATATATTAATGCATATATGTGGAATCTAGAAATATGGTACAGATGAACCTGTTCGCAAGGCAGAAATAGAGACACAGACATAGAGAACAAACGTCTGGACACCAAAGGGGGAAAAGGGGGTGGGATGAATTGGGAGATTGGGATTGACATATATACAGTAATATGTATAAAATAGATAACTAATGAGAACCTGCTGTATAGCACAGGGAACTGCACTTTGCTGTACAGTAGAAACTAACACAACATTGCAAAACAGCTATACCCCAATTAAAAAAAAAAAAGGACAAGTGAAAAGCATCCCGGGCAGAGAGCACAGAAGTGCAAAAACCCTAAGGCAAGGAGCAAGCCTGGGGTGTCTGAGGACAGGAAGAATGCCCCCGGTGGTGGGATGCAGTGAACCCTAGGATGTGAGGTCAGAGAAACAACGGGTTCCAGATCCTGTAGTCCTTGTAAGCCACTGTGAAGACTTGGTCTTTTCTCAGGGAGTTGGGGGTGGACTTTGGGGAGTTTTGAGGAAAAGAATCAAGTCATCAAAAGGACCACTCTTGCTGCTGAATTGAGAAAGAATGGAGGTGGCCGGAATGGCAGCAGGCTCTGGGAGAGAGGCAGACGAAAGGGTGCCAGCAGAAGCCAAGAGGAGTGATTCTCTCCTCTAACTGGACACACTTTTCTCGGACAATCTGAGGTACTCATGCTGTCCTGGTTCCAATGATCATTCATGGGCTGATGCTCCCAAGTCTATTTTTTTCCAGCCCAAATCTCTCTCCTGAGTCTCAGACTCACAAATCCAAAAACCTACTGGTCATCTCCCCTTGCCGTGTTTTGTGGGTGCCACAGGCTCTGCTTTTTCATCTAAAACCTTTGTCTCCTCCGGTGCTCCCTGGATTTCACTACTGAAGCCATGCAGCCATGCCTTCTTATTAAGGCTTTGTCTTTAAGAGGCCACTGCTAACATATGTTAGTGGACAATCCGTGGTAGCACATAAATGTTTTGGGTTCCATTAACACATCGTTATGGTTTAGTTTATCAGATTTTCTGCCTATCGCACTGGCTTGAAGGATTGGACATAGAATAAGTAGGTTTTAACTGGGACAAGATGATGGAATGCTGCCTTAGATGACACTTGAAGGCAGGGTGCCATAGTGGTAGGGCACTGAATACCCAGAGGATAGAGGATCGGACTTAGAGTGGATTCCTTACATTTTGCAGTTTTGACCAATAGGCGCATTGCCATTGGGTAAGTAATTCTGAATTTGTCACTTTTGTTACAATAGTAAACTTACCATGTAGCCAGAATACAAGAGTGAAGGCTCCATAGATATTATAGAATTTTAATATGTGAATTCAGTTTTCTTCCATCTCTCTTGGGAATTTTTTTGTCCACTCCCCATTATAATTTTAGAATTTAGTATTCATCCTTTTGACTTTAAGCAAAGGAGTTATGGAAAATGTTTTATTAGAAGGGTGTGTGATTCCTTTTTCTATGATCTTTTTAAAAAATATATAATTTGTGTGTAAAGGAGCTTCAGAAATATCTTAATCTTTTTTGTCTAACTCTTATAAGTGGTTTTTAAAAAGTAATAATTTATACAAGGCAAATAAATCTTCCCAGATTATTTTTTTATCACACTCGTATGTGGGAAAGAGTCTTGTAAAAATCATTAGTGTGAAACTAGGCCAGTGAGAGCTATTATTTTTTATTAAAAAATCAACTTCAAAATGAATGTTTAAATGCAAGCTTAACATAGTTAAAAATGCAATTAAGTCTCATTCCTTGACACTTGAGAGCTCTTTTTATTTATTTATCATAGTCAACAAATATTTTTCAAAGGCTTGCTCTGTACCAGGCAGTATGTTTGTGCTAGGGGTAGCCGGTAAGCAAAACAGAGAAGGAAGTCGCCACCATGGAGCTTACTTCCATTGGGGGAGGTAGACAAAAAAATAGTACAAGAGAATTTCTGCCTGTAGTAAATGCTAGGAAGGAAATAAACAAAGCATGGAGGAAGAGAGACAGACAGACCTACCTAAGAGGCTACCTAAGGAGGGTCTCTCTGAATTTGAGTTGAGGCTTGAAGGATGAGGCCGAGTCCACCAGGAGAACTGTGAAGCGCCTTGGAGGGAGGGACCAGCAGAAGCAAAGGCCTAGAGGCAAGGAAAGGCTCAAGGTTCCAGAAGGAGAAAGGAGGCCAACGTGACCAAGAATGGCAGAGGTGGAAAGACGGGCGGGAGCCAGATTCTGCAGGATGTTACAGGCCTTGGTGAGGAATTTGAATTTTATTCTCAGTGTAGTAGGAAGACAGTGAAGGATTTATGCAAAGGAATGATGTGACCAGATGCTGTTCTTTGCTTTTTAAAAAATTGTGGCAAAATATACGTAACATAAAATTTACCATCGTAATCATTTTTTAAGTGTGCAATTCAGTAGCATTAAGTATATTCGTGATGTTGTACAACCATCACCACTATCCATTTCCAGAATTCTTCGTCATCCCAAACAGAAACTCTGGATCCAGTAAACAGTTACTACAGGCTGCCTTATATGGGAATCATTTTCTGTTCCTTTAAATTTTGCATGCCCATGATGACTTTTCTTAGAAACTCTCCCTAGGGAGAAGTCTTTCCGCCCAGGGAAAGCTATCATGGTGACTCCAGCAGTTCTGTCCCTAACCCTTATTATCCTCACAGCTGTAATCCAGACTGGAACTCACTGAAGGGCAGGCTAGTGCTTCTGTTTGAGTAGAAAGTAGCAGCTGGGTTTTAGACCAGTTCCGAGCAAATGATCTTCCTCGTCTCAAAAACCGGCCACACCACTTTGGAAGATAGTTTGGCAATCTTTCAAAAAGTTAAACATAAAACTACCATGTGCCCAGCAGTTCTACTCCTACGTGTCTACTCAGGAGAAATGGAAACATGTATCCACAGAAAGAATCCCACCTGAGTGTTCAGAGAAGCTTTGTTCATAATAGTCCCCAACTAGAAACAACCCGCTGTCCATCAACTGACGAATGTATAAACACAGTGTGGCCGGTGCATGCGACAGAATACTTTTCAGCCCCAAAAAGGAACAAACTACGGACACGGGCTGTGTCAGAACCTCAGAAACATGATGCTAAGTGAAAGAAGCCACACACAGGCGAGCACATATTGTATGAACATGAAATAACCAGAAAATGCAAATTTCTAGACAGAAACTAGATTAGTGGTTGTCTGAGGTTAGGACTGGGCACAGAGATCACCCGTAAGTGGGCATGAGGGGGCTTCTGAGGGGAGATGAAACTATACTTAAACTGACGGGTGATGATCGTTGCACCATTTGGTAAAGTTACTAAAAATCATTGAATTATACACTGAATACGAGTGAATTTTATGCTGTGTAAAACGTACGTGATCGGGGGCTTCCCTGATGGCGCAGTGGTTGAGAGTCCGCCTGCCGATGCAGGGGACGCGGGTTCGTGCCCCTGTCCGGGAAGATCCCACGTGCCGCGGAGCGGCTGGGCCCGTGAGCCATGGCCGCTGGGCCTGCGCGTCCGGAGCCTGTGCTCCGCAGCGCAAGAGGCCACAACAGTGAGAGGCCCGCGTACCGCAAAAAACAACAAACAAACAAAACAGGCAAATAACCCGTGGTCGTCGGGGTCAGCTCCCCCTATCAGAAAGTCAGCCCGCTGTTCTGGCAGCAACCCTTCCCTTAAAAACAAAAAACAAAACAAAACAAAAACATATGTGATCAGTAGCTTGGATAGAGTCTGATACTCAATGCTCACTGGAAGACAGAAGGTTCACCTGGACCAATATAGAAACCTTTTAACTGAGCAGAATGGGAAGGAAAATCTGTCCTAATATTGCTGATATGCCTTGCTTTATCTGTGACAATTCTATTTTGAATGGCTCTCAGTCTCTCTATTTTAAAGGGAATTAAAGTCTCTAAAGCCTTTATAAAAAGCCATAATTACCTAAGGTTTTCCCTATAACTGTGCAATTCTTATTTCCTTCAGCTTTTCCTACTAGGACTTCAGATCTGAAATAATTTCTGTTCCCTGAACTGTTATGTCTGTTCCCAAGTAAACTGGTTGTATCAAAGATTACTACTGAATATTTCATTTTTGGTGGCTTTGAGGAATTTGTTTTTTAAATTCTCAGAGAAGCTTTTGGTCCTCAAATGGCTGAAAGTTTCTGATCGAGATAACTTCACAAGATAACTTGGCCAGTGTTTGTTCAAATCCTGTGCTTGGCTGTTTTTGGAAAAATATCTTCAAATTAATTTTTGTTTACAGGGTATGGTTAGGAAAAGAATAACTATGTTATAAACATCCTTTTGAAAAGTAGCAATTTAGGAAGAACCTAAGAATCAGGACCTGTGGCGTGACCCTGGGTAAGTCTAATTACCTCTGTTTTCCCTCTTTTCTCATCTTGTACCCTGGGGACAGTATGTACCTTAAAGACAGTGACATAGAGAAGCACCTAGAGCAGTGACCGCCAGCTAGGAAGCACTCCATAGGTGTTTTCTGTATTCCCGTGGAAAATGACCATCGGTAGTAGTTTGTATGGTATTCCTTTGGATGTTTTTATTTTTGCACGATCATTTCTTTTCAAGAAGCAGAATGAAAACCATTGTATATCTTGGTTTTTGAAAGAACGAAGCCATCATCACCATCTACATTATCATCGTCGGCAACAAACACTTATAAATGCAGGGTGGTGTTGTGGTTAAAAGAGTGGGAGCTGGGTCAGCCTACCTGGGTGTGAAGGCCGGCTCTGCCGTTACCAGCTCAAGTGACCTTGGACAACTCTCTAGCTTCCCTCAGCCTTGTTTTCATTAATAAATTGGGACTCATAATGGTACCTTTGTCATAGGACAGAGATTAAATGATAGAATATGTGAAAAGCACAACACTGTAAAAATGGGGCCAAATGATGACCCTTAGTAATTGTAGATGCTTCGACTCTGTATGAGAGACCATCCCCGTTCTTGACCAGCCAGCAGTCTCTGTTTGCACTTGAATGCTAAATTTTATGTGACTTTAATCAGTTTAGAGTTGCTAAGAGCTCAAATTTCCTTACTGGGAAATAGAAATTGCTATTGTAGATTTAATGAAAGACAGAGACGTGTATTGTCTGGCTCTTCTGTCCTTTGGATTTAAGGAGGTGTGTACAGTAGGTGAGTCCAAGGAAAAGATCTGCATTGGGCAGTGTTCGTGTCTTCGAACCTCCTCTTAGCAATATTCTCTCACTTCCCCTCATCAAATTTGAAACCTCTTCTCTGAATGTCTAGGGTCTTCCTATTGCCTCCTGTGGTAGATTGAAAAACGTGGCAAAGATATTTGACAGCTGCTCTCGTGAAAAGGGAGAGACTGCTTGTCCACACTTTGAATCTGGGCTGGTCTAGGCCCTTGCACTGACCAACAGAATGTACCAGAAGTGACTGTATGCAAGTTTAGGAGCCTTAAGAGGCCTTTCCTCTTCTGCCTTTGCCTCTTGGAACCCTGCCCCGCAACCAGCATGCTCTGAGAGATCATGAGAGGAGAGAGGCCCAGGACATTGCCCCGCTGAACCCACTGGAGTCCAGCGCCAGCTGACCCCCTTGCTGAGTGCAGCCATGGGAGTGAGCTTAGGCGAGACCTGTATGAGCCACAGAGTTGTGAGAAATACTAAACCGTTGTTTTAAGCCACCAATTTTAGGGTGGTTTGTTACACAAAGAGTGTATAACTAATACTCCTGCAAACTTCCCAAGACGTCACCTCTACCCCACCCACACGCCCCACGCACAGTCACGAGCGTCTCTCTGACTTGCTGGGCTAAATCAGTGATGCTTTGCTGTGACCCCATCCCTGTCTTAACCCCACAGTAAAACTTTCCTCTAATGTGTCCTGGCCTTTAGGAGCCTTGCAGTCAGTTAATGGGTTTGAAAGCAAATTCATACTGTAATTCATACTGAGACCCTAGGAACTGATATTTGCTTAATGTTTTACCGTGCTTTTTTTTTTTTAAATTAGGTTATTTATTTACTTTTAAAAATTTATTTATTTACTTATTTATTTTTGGCTGCATTGGGTCTTCACTGCTGCGCAAGGGTTTTCTCTAGTTGCCGCGAGCGGGGTCTGCTCTTCGTTGTGGTGCACTGGCTTCTCATCGCAGTGGCTTCTCTTGTTGCGGAGCACGGGCTCTAGGCGCGTGGACTTCAGTAGTTGTGGCTCACGGGCTCAGTAGTTGTGGCGCGCGGGCTCAGTAGTTGTGGCGCGCGGGCTTAGTTGCTCTGCGGTATGTGGGATCCTCCCAGACCAGGGCTCAAACCCATGTCCCCTGCATTGGCAGGCAGATTCTTAACCATTGCGCCACCAGGGAAGCCCCTGTTTTACCTTGCTTTAACCCACAGGAGTAGCTCCTTGCAATGAAGAAATTTAAGACCTGAGGCAGGCGAGGTCCTGGGAAAGATCCCTCTCGTAAATGGCTGACTCCTTGTCCTAGACGTAGAATCTTTAGGTATATGAAAGCTAAGTAAGGCGCCTCCCACCTCTGGACTCTTTTCACCTGCTTCCAACATTGCACTTCTTTTGAGTAGGACAGTGGTTTAAAATACCCATTCTTGGGTCCTGCCCACCGAGGTACTGAGATTCTGATTCAGTGAGTCTAGGTGTGGTGTAGGTGTCTGTATTTTCATTGATGTTTAGTGACTCTGAAAATCACACACACACACACACACACACGGAGAGAATTCAGCCCAGTTCAGCTGAGGAATGAATGGGTACCAGTGGAAGCAGCCTGATATTCACATCACATGGTAACATGGCAGAGGTAAATGGGGTTAACTTTATAATGTGTAACTATCCCTTGTTATTGATTGAGGAAGGGAATTATACCACCCAGTCTCATCACTCAGAAATCTTGATCTTCTAGAATGTAGGATGGAAAGGGGCTCTGAAAGATGATCTGATCCATAGGCAGAAACAATCATGTCTGCCTAGACATAGGAGAAGCTATCCTATTTCTAAAGGCTCTGAAAGTTGGCAATTTTAAAATCTGGTTTAATCATCCATTAATCCCCAGATCTGGAGTTTACTACCTTTTGTCAGTAAAAGTTGAAGCCCAGAAATTTATTTTTTAAATCTTTACATTTTTTGTGCGTTTTACAAATTCACGTCGTACAAAATTCAAAAAGGACAGGAGTGTACAAAGTGAACATTTCCCTCCTATGCTTTCTCCCCCTTCATTCAGTTCCCTTCTCTGGGGCCCAATACTTAAAAAAAAATTTTTTTTAATAAATTTTATTTATTTTATCCTTTTTTTTCTTTTTTGATGTGGACCATTTTTAAAGTCTTATTGAATTTGTTACAATATTGCTTCTGTTTTATGTTTTGGTTTCTTGGCCGAGAGGTATGTGGGATCTTAGCTCTCTGACCAGGAATCAAACCCACACCCCCTGTATTGGGAGGCAAAGTCTTAACCACTGGACCGCCAGGGAAGTCCCTTATCTCATTTATCGTATTGTTGGCTGTGTTGGGTGTTGTTGCTGCGCGTGGGCTTTTCTCTGGTTGCGGCGAGCGGGGGCTACTCTTCACTGTGATGTGCAGGCTTCTCATTGTGGTGGCTTCTCTTGTTGGGAGCACGGGCTCTAGGTGCATGGGCTTCAGTAGTTGTGGCACATGGGCTCAGTAGTTGTGGCTCGCGGGCTCTGGAGCACAGGCACAGTAGTTGTGGCACAGGGGCTTAGTTGCTCCGCGGCATGTGGGATCTTCCCGGACCAGGGCTCAAACCTGTGTCCCCTGCATTGGCAGGGGGATTCTTAATCACTGCTCCACCACGGAAGCCACCTAATACTTTAAAAAAATTTTTTTTAATTGAAGTAAAACATATTTACATAAAACATAAAATTCATCGTTTTAACCGTCTTAAAGTATATAATTCAATGGTTTTTAGTATATTCACAGAGTTTTGCAAATATCAACCCAATCTAATTTCAGAATACCCCATCACATCAAAATGAAACTTTATACACCTCCCAATTCCCCCTCCCCCAACTCCCTGGCAACCACTGCATTGGACATTTAATATAAATAGGATGATACAATGTGTGGCAACTTGTGTTTTAGGCTTCTCTCACTTAGCGTAATGTTTCCAAGGTTCATCCATGTTTTAGCGCGTATCAGACCTTCATTCCTTTTTATTACTCAGTAATATTCCATTGTATGGATACACCACATTTTTTATCCATTCATCCACTGACAAACATTTGGGTTGTTTTCTGCTTTCAGCTATTATAAATAATGCTGCTGTGAATGCTGATGTGCAAGTTTGTGTGTAGGCGAATATGTTCCTAGGAGTGGAATTGCTGGACCAATGGTACCTCATTAACTCTTGTTTTTTTGGCCGCTTTGGTTCTTCGTTGCTGTGCAAGCTGTGCGCAGCTTTCTCTAGTTGTGGTGAGTGGGGGCTACTCTTCGTCGCGGTGCGTGGGCTTCTCATTGTGGTGGCTTCTCTTGTTGCGGAGCGTGGGCTCTAGGCGCGCAGGCTTCAGTAGTTGTGGCACATGGGCTTAGTTGCTCCGCGGCATGTGAGATCTTCCCAGGCCAGGGGTTGAGCCCGTGTCCCCTGCATTGGCAGGTGGATTCCTAACCACTGCGCCACCAGGGAAGCCCTATGTTTAACTTTTTGAGGAACTGCTAAGATGTTTTCCACAGTAACTGCACCATTTCCTGTTCCCACCACCAGTGTATGAAGGTTCCAATTTCTCTGTATCCTCACCAACACTCATTATTTTCTGTTTTTATTTTTTTATTGCCTTCCTAGTGGGTGTTTGTTGCTAGTGTATGGAAATACAATTGATTTTTGTATATTGATCTTGTATTCTGCAACTTTGCTGAACTTTTTTATTAGCTCCAATAGTTTTTCTGGTGGATTTTATTTTTTTTAGTGGTTTCAATATAAAACATCATGTTTTCTGTGAATAGATATAGTTTTACTTCTTGTTTTACAATCTGAATGTCTTTTATTGCTTCTCTGTGCCTAACTGCACTAGTTAGAACTTCTGGTACAATGTTGAATAGAAATGGCGAAAAGTGCATATCATTTTCTTTTTCCAGATCTTAGGAGGAAAGCTTTCATTGAGTATGGTGGTAGCTGTGGGTTTTTCACAGATGCAGTAGGAAGGTTTGTGTGTGTTCTTTCAGGGATAGTATATTCATATATTAGAAAATATATTAACATAACTTTTAGCCTATACACACTGTCTGCACCTTGCATTTTTCAGCTAAAAATATATCTTGGAGATCTTTCTAAATTAGTGCTTGAAGAATTTCTTCATTTAAACAAAAATGGTTGCTTGGTTTTTTCATTGTAGGGACACACCATCATTTATTTAATCAGCCCTGTATTGAAGGATAACCTAACTCTCAGCAGTGTTGGTCATATGAATTCAAAATCAGCAATCATTTATTTAATCCCTAATATTTATTTAACACCTACTATTGTGTAGGGCACAATAAAAGTTATTGAAGAAAATAGAGTCTTTCATTCACCTCATTTTCCTACTTTTGTTATAGAAATACTTGAGCAAAAAAAAAATAAAAAAGCTAGCCTAACCCTATTTCTTCCAACTTTCTAAATTTCAAACACATAGAAGAGTTGAAAGAGTTGTACAAGGTAACTCAAATAATAATTACCGAGGATAATCAATTGTTAACATTTTGCCATCTTTATCTATGACAATGTGTTTATTTGCTCTGTTTGCTGAATCATGTGAACGTAAGCTGTGGATTTCTAGACAATTCACCCCTAAAAATAAGGATATTCTCCTACTTAACTACCATATTATATCACACAGAAACTTAACTGTTCATTCCTAAATATCATCAAATACCTGATCCTTGGTCAGTTTTTAAAATTTGTCCCTGCAATGTCTTTTTTTTTTCTTAATTAAGATCTAATCAAAGTCTACACAGTGCATTTTGGTTGTTATCTCTGTTAAGTCTCTTTTATCTAGAACAGTTCCCGTATCTTTTTTTTCTTTTAATAATATTGACTTTTTGAAGAGACTAAGCTAGTTGAGTTTTAGAATGTCCCACATTCTAGCTTTGTCTGATTGTTTCCTCACGGTATTGTTTACCCTGTTCTTTTATTCCCAGTATTTTCTGTAAATTTAGAGGTTAATCCTAAAGTTTTGATAAGATACAGGTTATCTTTGGGACAACATTTAGTAAGTGAATCTATATACTGTTGCATCCTATCAGGAGGCATATGACGTCATTATTCTCCTATTAGTGATGTTAAGTTTGATCACTTGTTTTCGGTAATGTCCTCTAGAACTCTCCATTGAAAAGGTACAATTTCCCCTTTAAGCTCTGATAGTTACTCCTTTAGTCATTAGAGAATGTCAAAGACTTGTGTTTGGAGGAGAGGTGGTGGAAATCTATTTGCTTCTTTTCTTCCTTATATACCTCAATTCCAGCTGTTGGTTTAGACAACTTTTAGTTACAAATAGAAATCTAATGGCAGGCATGCAATAGATCAGGTGACAATCTATAACCTGGAGTAGTAGGGCATGATCAGCCCCTTACTCTGGGATCAGTGGAAACGTCACTGCATTAGAAATCAAAACCAGGGATCACAGTTTCAGTCTCTAATCTGCCACGAACTAGCCATGTGACCTTAAATCATTTAACTTCTCTGGGCTCCAGTTTCTTCATCCCTGACTCCAGATGGTCTTTAGAGTTCCCTATGGCTCTGGTGATGCTATGCTTTTACTCCATTTCACTTAGTGAAAAATATTAGATCACATTTACTAGATGTACAATGTGGGAGCTTTTGTTTCTCTCAAAAATTAAAACACTTGGGAATTTCAATTAATTCCATGATTAGGGGGTGCCTACTCCATGTAGGTGTTCACTACATATTCTTGTGAATCAGGATACTAGTTTTGATTAGTGGACTTTTGGTTTTATTATTATGTTTTATTTTAATTTTTTCCTTTTCTTTTCCATGACCCAAGAAAATTGTTGGGCAGCTAGGTTACTTTTTCTTTGTCCTATCGGTTGAATTGTGTCCCTCCACCAAATTTATATGTTCAAGTCCTAACCCCCAGTACCTCAGAATGTGAACTTATTTGGAAATAGCATTGTTGTAGATGTAATTAGTCAAATTAAAATGAGGTCATCAGGGTGGGCTCTAATCCAATATGACTGGTATCCTCATAAAAAGGGGAAATGTGGACAACAGAGACATACACACAGGGAGACTGCCATGTGAAGATGAAGGGAGAGATTGAGGTGATAAATCTATAAGCCAAGGAACACCTAAGATTGCCAGCAAACCACCAGAAGCTAGGAGAGAGACCTGGAACGAATTCTCCTTCATATCTTTCAGAAGGAACCATCCCTGCTGACACTTCGATGTTGGGCATGTAGCCTCCAGGACTGCAAGACAATACATTTCTGTGGTTTAAGCAAACTGATACACTTGGTATCCCTGATCTGCTAATCAATTCCTTGAGGAATTATAATAACCTACAGGGAAAGTAAAGAAATCACAAGCTTTTCTCTCTTTCCTTTAAACCATTTTTGAAAATTGAAGTATAGTTAATTTACAATGTTGTGTTAGTTTCAGGTGTACAGCAAAGTGATTCAGTTATACATACATACATACATTTCAGATTCTTTTGCATTATAGGTTATTACAAGATATTGAGTATAGTGCCCTGTGCTATACAGTAGGTCCTTGTTGGTTATCTATTTTACAGATAGTAGTGTGTATATATTAATCCCAAACTCCTAATTTATCACTCTCCCCACCTCCCACAGGCTTTTCTCTTGTACAGATGTCAGAACCCTTACCAGGCTGAAAAATATGTATGAATGTATATATGTATGTATGTATGTATTCACGCAAATTCTGTATCAGACCAGACACATTTTCTGAACCGTTCATGGGGTAATTTGCTGCTATTGTGTCTCTGGTAGGTTTTGTGCATCTGTACATGTGCACATGTGTATATTCTCAGGCATGTATATATAAATGTCAGCCTTATCCTTTCAATACGTTCTGACTCTTGATACCAAGGAGACAGACTAGAACTCATTATTCTCTAACTGAATTTAAATATCTTAGTTGTTTCAGCATACATACGGTCACGTCCCCAACACAAAAAAAATTATAATCAGACTTTTGAGTAAAAATCTTAATAATTGCTCGCAATTCCTATATGTAGCAAGATACCAGCCATGGAAAGATATAAAGGAAGCCAGGTAAGTAGAAAATTCCTCTGAAGAATACAAATGATCTGCTAGAATTTTCCATTCATTTCCACGTTTTGCCAGAATCTTGGAATGTGGACCTCTCGATACATGTTATACTTCAATAGGTAATTTAAAAAGCACACAGATGCAAAAAATGCTTTTGTGTGGTTCAGATGAGTGGCTTCAGAAAGCTCTATGGATGTAGTGGTTTTATGAGCATTTCTTCATCTATTCTAATGGTATAATTTGTTCTGCTTTGGAGGAGTTTCCTCACCTGTGTCCTGATGACCACTATGGTTCCTTCCGCCTATAAAATGCTATCGGTCTAACATAAATGATAGCAGAAGTAGTTAGTGCTAGCATGAATTTCTCAAATGTGACCTTTCAAGGTTGACATTCTGACATAAGCCTTCATCAGTGATTGTTACTTAGCCACAAAATCATCTTGCAAACGTAACAAACAAATCTGGCTGTTGTTATAAAAAATTTAACTGTCTGTGTCTTTGATTATGTACTGTGATAAGAACAGAGTGCTTAACCAGAGAGTTGGTGGATATGAATAAAAAAAGGGACAATAATGGAAGTTTTATACTTACTGATGAGAAGTTCAAGTATATCTGCATGTCTGCAATTAATGCCTTGTGTAAATGTAAGCAAAATGCATTTATCTACCTGAAAAGAAGCTCATCTTGCAAAAATAAAGATTTAGAATAGTTCTGTTTTGCAGTAGAAAGACTGGTGATAAATGAGAAACGTGTTCATCATAAAGACGACTGTGGTTCAGACTAGTCCAGATGCCACAGGGTCACTACCAAACTCTTACACTCGTGGTTGAATTTAGAGTGGTTTGCTTAGGCACATGGTTTGGAGTGAACAATCATTACCCAGACGTTATACACATGTCTCAACTTCTGTAGTGGTATAGAAAGAACGGAGACCTCAGAATCTCTTCTTCCGATTCACAGTGTTACAGAGACAAACTAATGGAAACCAAAATGAACTCCTACGAGCCCAAAGAACACAACTTTGTCACAATCAGCCTAAAATACTTTGCCTGGTCTCGTGGAAGTTCTAGTAAACAGTGCAGGAGGCATTCGTCCAGGGGTAAAATGTATTCCATAAAAATTGTCCTTTCATTGGACTTGAGGATATGGGGAGGGGGAAGGGTAAGCTGTGACAAAGTGAGAGAGTGGCATGGACATATATACACTACCAAACGTAAAATAGATAGCTAGTGGGAAGCAGCCGCATAGCACAGGGAGATGAGCTCGATGCTTTGTGGCCACCTAGAGGGGTGGGATAGGGAGGGTGGGAGGGAGGGAGACGCAAGAGGGAAGAGATATGGGAACATATGTATATGTATAACTGATTCACTTTGTTATAAAGCAGAAACGAACACACCATTGTAAAGCAATTATACTCCAATAAAGACGTTAAAAAAAATTGTCCTTTCTTTAGGGATACTTCTGGTATGATAAGCACTTGTCTCACAAATCGTTCCAAAAATGACTCCATAGTCCATGATTTATCTTTTCAAGTGTGCATCCTAAGAGCCGAACCCTGGCAATTCCATTTTCAAACCCCAAAGAGACATAAGCAGGACTGTGAATTATGTCACCAACCTGATAATAACCAGTGATCCAATTTAATCTGTTTCCAGATTTTGTAATAATGATTCGATGTTACAATGTTTGGCTTCAAAAATGACATAAATAACATTTTTTACTGCCAATGTTTTTGTGATCTCTTTTCATATCTGTCAGTTCCGATTATTCAAGATATCTATCAGTGTATATCAGGCATTGAGCCACTTATTTGATTTTACTTAGATCCAACTGCTTCTTTGAAAACCTATGCTGAATTGGGTTCTTGAATTATGATAGTGAGTTTCTCAAGTTCACATATCTGGCAAACAGAATTGTTTTCGTATTTATTAATCCATTTTTAAAAAATAATTTTATGGCTAGTGTGGGCTGCCAAACACAAGCTCAGTGAAACTTTACAAAGATGGGGAAGGTTTAACTATTTAATGTAATTAATTATTCCTGTTTTGTTCACAGTGACAATCTGTCTTAAGACACCCTAAGACATGCCCTGGGTGTAGGCTCTTTTCCGCCTAGACTCTCCAGTGTTAGCAGATGTGCAGGGACTCAGGAAGACAATTATTGATAAAGTACCAGCTAGTTCCCCAAAGACCCAAGGCTTGTATACATCCCAGCAGCCCATAAGCACATCCTTCTTCTGACCCAGCAATAGGAGAGCGCAGAGATGGGAGTGCTTCTTTGCCATCTACTCACTGGAGGATGTGCGTCCACACTTCTCCTTAAGGCTTGGGTGATGTTTGCAGTATGTGTGTGCATGCACCCTCCTGAACCTGGTGTGGATCTTCCAAATGATCTCCCCTTCCTTCCTTCAAACCTCAGCTTGAATATCCCTTCTGCTAGGAAGCCTTTCTCCATCAGCCTAACATGGGGCATGGGTTAGGGTTGCCACATTGCACAACTGTAGAATATATATATATTCTTTTTCAGGTTCTTTTCCCTTATAGGTTATTACAAAATATTAGGTATAGTTCCCTGTGCTATACAGTAGGTCCTTGTTGTTCATCTATTTTATATATAGTAGTGTGTATATGTTATTCCCCAATTCCTAATTTATCCCTTCCCCTGGACCTTTCCCCCTTTGGTAACCATAAGTTTGTTTTCTATGTCTGTGAGTCTCTTTCTGTTTTGTAAATAAGTCCACTTGTATCATTGTTTTAGATTCCACGTATAAGTGATATCATATGATATTTGTCTTTCTCTGTCTGACTTACTTCATGTAGTATGATAATCTCTAGGTCCATCCGTGTTGCTGCATATGGCATTATTTCATTTTTTCAATGGCTGAGTAATATTCCATTGTATATATATATACCACATCTTCTTTATGCATTCCTCTGTTGATGGACATTTAGGTTGTTTCCATGTCTTGGCTACTATAAATAGTGCTGTAGTGAACACTGAGGTGCATGTATCTTTTCGAATTATGGTCTTCTCTGGATATATGCCCAGGAGTGGGATTGCAGGACCCACGTGCCCTTCTTATGTGCTACAGCTTCCACTGACTTTACCCTGCTGAACTGTAACTGTTCCCTTGTCCACCTTTCCTCCTGAAGAACAGGGACTGTATCTTAGGTGGTTGAACCTGACAGAGTATGTGCTCAGTAAAGGGTAAACTGAGTTGTTAAGTTCTGTGGCTCTGGATCCCGTATCCCCCGATGTGTGGACCTGAGCAAGCAGTCGCCATAGTCTTGTTTTGGAAGAGAGGTGCTACCCGCGTTAGAGGTCTCCCTATTGCTCGTCATTTATGAGCGTTACCTCCTGCCAGGCCCCAGTACCCTGTGTACCTTCTGAGAGAACAGGGCTGCCGGAGGGGTTGGAATGGGAGAGAGCGGCTGAATAAACTCAGGTGCTCCAGCCTTGGTTGGTACCATGGTTTTTTAAAAAAGCGTGTCCACCCCCTTCCACACCCCTTATCTTTTCTAAGGTAGACCTGTCAGTTGTAAATTCGAGTTTTAGTGGCAGAAGATTATATAATCCGTAAGGTCTGATTTGTTATTTATTCATTTAATATTTTCTTTATATATATATATATATATATATATATATATAAAGAATCAAAATCATTGAAATCAAAAAAGATGGTTCTGCTTTGTGGAAAACAAATCCTTATGCTATAGTACATTTTTCTATTAAAAAAAAAAGAAAAACTGATTTTCAGAGTTCTGCCAACAACACTCTAAGTGCTAGATTTGCAAATAGGCTTATATTCGTATTTAGAGAATATGCATATTCAGAGACATATTATTCAGGAAATATTTGGTTATCTTCAGACTTAGTAAAACTTATGGCTAAAAATAAAAGGGGTAAAATATAAATAGTGGGGAAAGTTAGGGAAGATGAACAGCAGCCATTACAAGAATAGAAAAGAGAGGAAGAGGTAAGGGGAACTGTGTGTTATTTTCTGTTTTGGTTTATGTCTTCACCACTATCTGAAATTCAATTCAACTGAACAAATATTAACTAGGTACCCAGCATGCAGAGGGTCAGAAGATGCAATGTCAGCCTCCATGTTCTTGGAGTTGAAGAGACAGGATATAATGACTGACTCCCCAAAATTCTTTCCTTCAGGTTATGAAACCATGGTGTAGTTTAGGGTTTGGACTCAGTTCCATGGTAGCCCCGCCCCCTCACCAAAGAATTGTTCAGACACCCAGGCCTAAGCCTGAAATAAAATTCCTCCAGCCACAATGGTTGGTTCAGGAATGATTGTGTGACCCAATTTAGTCCAATTAGATGCCAAAGGCAGTTTTCTGAAGGCGCCAGGGAGACTTTCCTGATTCCTAAAACAGAGAATAGACAGTAGGGTATTCTTCCCAGAGCCCCAACTGGGTATGAATAGGAGACCCACAAGCACTGCAGAATAAAAGTTGTGAACAGAGATCAGCAGAGTCAATAAAATCTCAGAGAAATGGGTGGAGAACACTGATCAGGCCTAGCCTGAATTTGCACTAATGCTTCATTTCATTTTAATTGTATGAATCAACAGAGCTTTTTCGATTGCTTAGGGCAGTTTGAGTTGGCTTTTTGCATTCTAACCGATGCACTTGGTAAGCACACTGATATTTATAACGCTTGTCAGAATATGATCAGTGATATAAAGTTTATGCTGAAGAACAAAGCAGAGTCCCTCGGGGAGGGGATCCCGTTACTCGTAATTGTGGAGTAAAATAATATGAATATTATCAATTAGAAATTAAACTAGGTTTACAAGAAGGAATTAACACACGACAGAACAAATAATAAACGTTAAATAAGAGAAACCTAAGTTAGAAATGAATCATAGAATTTGAGATTTAGAAGAGATCTCAAAGCTTAGATAGGAAAACCCCTAGATTTCCTGTGTACAAATAGGCCCCGAGAGGCTAAGTGACTTGCCCCAAGTCGCAGAACTGAGTTGCAAGGTTGAGAACCCAGTTTTCTTGAATTCCAAATGGGGTTCTTTCTGCTGCATTCACATAGTTCCCTCTCTAAAGATAGGAAAAGAAATAGGAAAATGGTATTTTAAAATGTCAGCATAGGAAGAAAAGTGAGGAAAATGCTGCATTTTCATTTAATGGGGATTTAGGAAGCTCATAATAGAAATTTTGGATATTTTATTTTTAAATAAGACCCTGGCCTTTACTAAAAGGTTGAGCATATGATACAGCGTGGAACCACCTGGGGTAGCAATGCTATGTGCTCCATGTAAAGCCAGGCGGGGCTGGTTCAACCCACTCTCACCCCAAACCCGTGACACCCCGCCCCGCCCCCCGAGCTGTCAATCATCTGGCTCTTGATAGAGTTAGACTCTACATTCTTTTACAAGATCAAAAACCATTCCTTAAGAGGTCAGGACAATAGTGTATTCAGCTTGGTGTCTTTGTGCTGAGGGACGTTTTTTTGTTTATTCTTCCCACATATTAAGTGAGGTAGGAGATTCCAATAGAACTGTAAATGCTAAAACTGCAATAAAATGGATCTCTTGAGTTAGACCTGTGTTCTGGTCTCAGGTGTTCTATTTTAATTGCTCTAAGATCTTAAACACGTTGTATAACCTCTGAGTTTCCATTTCCTCGTCTGTTAAACTAACAACTGCCTTGCCTATCTTTCAGGGTTGTTATGAAGATCAAAAAAGCTCATGACTGTGAAAAGCAGAGGGTGATTTCTACAGCCCTTCATGCCCCTCAATTCAAAGATTAGGGGGCCGGGAGCAGCTGAGTGACTCCCAGGTCTGTTAGTGACAGACAGGTAGACCAACCCCTTCCTGAGAATGGTGAGATTCGACCTCCAGGATAGAGACTCATAATTACATTCGAAACAGCTACCAGATTTGCTAGATTTATTCAACAACCACCTAACAAAGCTATATATGAACACTGGATTCTACCATTTCTCTTAAAATGATGCCCCAAACGTAATAAAACATTACGTAAAATGCCAAGAGAGATCGGTATGAACAATCTAGCAGAATGAAGCCCATTTTAAAATCAGTTTCTAGCACTGTTTTGCTTTTTTAGCTAAAGAAAAGAAAAAACACTCAGAGAGTGACTAGGAAGTTCAGTGAAGGAAAGGAAAGTGATTTCTTGTGGACCTGCATTAACAGTACAGACACTCAACACGGCATCGTCTTCTCCAGACCTTTCCCAAATTCTCCTTTTCCCTGAGTCTGTGAACCCTGCAACTTGAATACTCGAGGTCTTTACTCACATGTAGCCAGTCTCCTGCGTTAACAATTTAAACGATGTCTTTCCTTAGCCAGAATGACTGTGAGATCTTGTGATCTACCATATTGACATTCTTTCTATACTCTATGTGTTTGTCTGTTTGCCACTTTCACAGAAGGATTTGAAGCAATTTATACAAATATATGCTCTGTCCAAGAATAAAACAAAGTGGAGTGAGTTTGGGGAAAGAAAAAAAAAATATGGATAAGGAAATGTGATGAACTGCCAGATATATATACACAGTAGCCCAGCTCAGTTGCCAGCAGTGTGGGGAAAAAAGAAAAAAAAAAAAAAAAAAAAGACTCTAAGCTTTTCGAGAAGCCAGAGCAAAGACAAATCTTTGCTACCTGGTGATCGCCATTTGGTTTATAGTCAGCAGCCTGTGCCGGGCTGGAGAGAAGCAGCAGAAGGCAAGCTTGGCTTACAGCCAATGCAGCATACTCTTAGGGAGCCATACTAGCGAAAGCATTAAATTGCACCCTGAACTCTAAATATTCACTTTTAAAACATCCATCTGTCCACCACCCACGAGCCCAGTGGAGTGGCTGCTTAACTTCTCCAGTGAGTACCCGATCTACAGATTCTCCTACCCTGAGCAAATTGGGTTATATCCAAATTCAAAGGCTGCCTTTGCTCCCGCGGAAGCCACTTAAGCGTCTGCTGCCCTTGGTAATTCACTGCCCTAGGCAACTGCTTGTTCCATCTCTGTTCTTTTCCCAGCCAGAGTCATTGTTCCAACTTATTTGTATGAGTCAGTGCTTCTCAGATACCCAGAAGCCTATTCCCAGAGCTCACTCATTAGTCAAGTCTGTTTTTTCACTAATCAATTACATTCTTTTGTAAAACTAGCTAATCTGAAGAAAAGTGAGGTAGTTAATTTGAGAAAACAAGTGTTGAAATTGTTGTAGTATCATGTTTTCATAGAAAGTGCTTCTCTAAATTAGAGTTGAGGTATATATGTGAATGATGCAAGTGGTCATGGGATTTTAGGAACGGGTCTTTATCCTTGTGGCCATCTCCCTAGATTTTCTTCTCTCTTCCAGTGTACCTTTTTAAAAATTTTTTGTTTTATGTTGGAGTATAGTTGATTAATATCGTTCTGTCAGTTTCAGGTGTACAGGAAAGTGTTTCAGTTATACATATACATGTATCTATTCTTTTCCAAATTCTTTTCCCATTTAGGTTATTATAGAATATTGAGCAGAGTTCCCCATGCTATACAGTAGGTCCTTGCTGGTTATCTGTATTTTAAATATAGCAATGTGTACACGTCAATCCCAGACTCCCAGTCTATCCCTCCTCCCGACCTTTCCCCCCGGCAACCATAAGTTTCCAGTGTCCCTTTTTGACAACAGTGCTATATAAACAACCTTGTTCCTAGTTGAAAGAAAGACCTGTGAAATGACAGGCCTGTGGCTGTGCATGGGAGGGTAAGATTGAGACACGGGAAGTAGACAAAGAATGGGTGACACTATTTGGGCAGCTTGATTTAGCTGTGTCTATAATCATTACTTTGTGATCATTTTTATCACCATCTGCCTAACAGTGTTTTTAAAACCAGAGCCTTAATTCAGCCCCTACAGAGTGTTTGTTTTAAACTATTTGGTCTATCTAACAACTGGTGAGAAACTATCAGAAACTCGCGGAGAAGATTCTTTCATTCATTTACACAGACTTGAATGTTTCAATTGCATGAACACATCACTTTTATTTTAGTCACAGCTTTCTTCTCTTGTTTTGATCTGCTGTTTGACTTTTTGCCTTGCCAACCCAGATTCAACTGTCTTCAAAGATGTCTTTAGCGATCATTAAAAAAATCAGCTCTCTTTTCTTTGGATAACTCTGCAACCTGGAGAATTAAAACAACATTGTCTAGTTGTGCTGTTGACTCATGTGCAATCTTCAGAAAAGTAAATCACTTTCCTGCGGCTGATTAGCTTTTGTAGCAAGGTTTCCATGAACATATGCTCTTTGGAGACTAGCAGTAATTCCATCTGTTTTTCTCTTCTATCCTTTGTAATACAGAATGTGGAGGATCTATAGGAGCTGTAAATTACTGAAATTCTCTATACCTTTAAGAATGCATTTCCGATTCAAAAGATTTTCATTAGTTTTGATAAACGGTACACTTTGGGAAAAGAGGCTATTTTTTAATCTGTAAAACTGATAGGTTTTATAGATTTGGATTTCTATGGAGTCTATTTTTTTCTTGTCCATCTGTTGTCACAAACTCACAAATGAGAAATAGCAATTATTGTGAAAGCAGAATAACCAGTATAGTCATCTCCAGTTTTGGAACAGGTTGTACTACTTTGTATTTGTCTTCACCTGCACATGTCAACTTTAATGCTTCTCTGAGGTAGATAATTTTATGTTATTTTATAGATGAGGATAATGAGGTACTGAGAGGTTGATGAAGTCCTGGTGTCATATCACCATGCCACAAAGTAAGCTTTTAAAGCTCAGATTCAAGGATCAGAAGTATGATTTGCTGCCAAACCACATCAGAAAAGATTCCCAGATTTTGACACCAAGGTTGTGTCTATTTGACATAAGGATATGCAGGTTGACTGGGTCAACTTTTTCTCCGCCTCTTGGGTCCTCCTTCCACTTCATCAAATACAACGTAGGCTCAAAAACAAGAGCCGTGACGCTCTCCCAAAAGTTTTATCTTTAAAACAGGGATTATAAGCCTAACACTTATAGAGTTGTTTTGAGGAGGAAACGAGAAGATGTACAGGCTTTGTTACAGACGCTGGTACTTAGTAGGTACTCAATAAATGTTAACTACTATTATCATTATGATCAGCTCATAGAAGAAAGAAATGGAGGACTTCAAAATCCCCGACTTGGAGCAGATTAAAAGAATGTTTGTAATAGGGTGTTTACTTTGAAAAAGAGAAAGTTTCAATTGTTTCTTCCAAAAGCTTGGAAGAGCTAAAATACTCTTCTGTAGACGCACAATGCTTGGAGCCAGGAATTGTCATGTATTACTTTCTACCTATTATCGATTCTTGTCGTCTACTCTCATCTATATATCTACTGTCTGTCATTATCTATTGATTTTCTGTCAGTTATCTATCATCTGTTATCATCTATTATCCTATTACGCAAGAATAAATTTTTATCCCATAACTCTCCCATTTACCCACAGCCAATTGACAAGGGTCAAAGACCTATCACAGGGATAATAAAGGAGAAATAGCAAAGTGGTAGCTTGCAACCACTTATGAAATTACCAATATTTGGTGATTTTTGACCTACATGAGTAGCAATTTCATATGACTCAACCTAATAGACTATGAATCCAGACGCACCCAGGCTACGAATTAAAACCTAAGAGACAATGTATTTTCTATTGTTTTTTTCTGACCTACTTCCAAAGCATATGAAACAAACATATAGCAAAAGATTTAAAAAATTGAATAGGAAATAATGATTCACCAGGGTTGTTCAACGTTTAGAGAGTACAAATGAATTCAGCACAATTTCAGTTTATTGCACTTGCCATCTTCAGAAGCCATTTTAGATACAGGAAATGGCATTTTCTAAATATAAAACAGAAGTAAACATTAACAAAAATTATGGCTATTTCTAGCATGAAAGCCCACTGTCTTTTAAATATTTCTTTTTAAATTTAAGTTTATTTATTTTTTAATTTATTTATTTTACTTTTGTCTGCGTTGGGTCTTTGTTGCTGCGCGTGGGCTTTCTCTAGTTGCAGCGAGCCGGGGCCACTGTTCATTGTGGTTTGTGGGCTTCTCATTGCGGTGGCTTCTTTTTGTTGCAGAGCACGGGCTCTAAGAGCTTGGGCTTCAGTAATTGTGGCATGCGGGCTCGGTAGTTGTGGCTCACGGGCTCTAGAGTGCAGGCTCAGTAGTTGTGGCGCATGGGCTTAGCGGCTCCGCGGCATGTGGGATCTTCTGGGACCAGGGCTTGAACCCGTGTCCCCTGCATTGGCAGGTGGATTCTTAACCACTGAGCCACCAGGGAAGTCCCAGGACAGGGTTATTTTTAAAACCAAATTTTCTACTGCGTTAGACGATATATTCTTATTATGTGTTAAATAGCTCTAATATTAAAGAGTATTTTTACAAGATAATTTTATACCTTCCTTCTTACTGTTTCCTGCTTCCTTAATTGGTCACCTCGCTAATGGAACTCTCTCTTTGAAACATTGTGGCTTCCCTGTCAAAAGGGAGAGGCCAACAGGCTATAAGTAATGCCGTCTTCAAGGCTGGGATTATTATGCTTCCGTCCGTCTTCCTTTCCTATAAGCAGTGCTACCGTCCGTTATAGGCTATACATGCTCTCCCAGGACAGGCTGACCTTCAGTATGCTAATGAAATCAAGACATGTCTTTCAGCACGCAATTAAATTTCAGTGAAGTTCAGAGGTTTTCAGATGTGACATCTTAAAGACAATTTCATCTGCAAAATTTTACAAGTCACAGGCTGGCAAATTATCAGCTGTACGGAGTCAACACTGTCCTCAGCTGTATCTTCTCAGGAAAACAGGCTGAAGTATTACTAACAGGAGGTTTTCTGAGAGGCTCCCTATGGCACCTTTGTTGAAAAGATATTAAACCAAACAGCTGCTGATATGGAAACTGGCTGTTTGAACTCTAACTCAGTATATGTTGACAGGGGAGCCTGTGAGGTCTGACAAACATGATGCAGGAGATGACTAAACATTTAATACTTATTACTCTGCAGTATTCCTGGGGCCAGGGAGGTAGCAGGGATGGCGCTGTGTGGTGCTAAACCGAGACCCAGGTCAGTGAGACTTGAAAGGAACCATTCCTTTGTCCTCCTTTCTAGAGATTCAGGCATTATAAATATTAACTTGTCCAAGATCCTGCTTCAGAGCAATCCTTGACAGGACGAATGAAACATTTTGCAACACCTTAAAAAGAAACGATCTTATCACTGCTGCAGAGCTAGTTTTATTATCCCACTTCCTAAAAAAGCCAAGAGACCTCAATAGCTCTGGCAGAATCTTTGTAAAGGTGATGGAATTTGGCCTTTTAATGACGCAAAAAGATGCACGCGTGGATTTTGCAAGGTCATACTTCCTCGTACATAAATGCTGGGTTTCACCTATGTTTGAACTGTTTGGGCTTTTAAAATACAATAAATACAGATACTATCGTATGGAATTTCTTTTAAAAGCACAAAAAGTTAAGAGTATAGAAGTGTATTTGGGTTATGTGGCACAGTTGGTCTTTCACAATTTTAGAAAAATGAAAGAAAGCATTCTCATTGCAAATACTGTTATTTTTAACCAGTACAAAAGTCATCAGTTGTGCTAAAATTTCCATAAATGCAAAACAAGTGTGTTCCAACATAATTCAAGACCATGGATGACAATCCAAGAAATACTTACTAAGCCAGCGGTCAGGCAGACCATGGCCAGAGGGTCAAATCCAGCTCCCAGCTGATCTGGGAGTTTAGGATGGTTCTTATATTTTTAAAGACTTGTCACAAAGAAAGCAAAGAATAATCAATCGCTACTGTTCATGGCTGGCAAAGCCTAAAATATTTACTAACCAGTCCTTAGCAGAAAAACTTTGCCCACTCCTGTAGTAAGCAGTTTGCTATGCTGTAAGCAGAACCGTGACTTCCATCAGACCCTGCAAGATTGAGTAAAATCTTCCCTGCCCCTTAATAGTTTATAATCTACACATAAGGGGCATAAGGCCAGTAAACCCGATTGTAAAGTAAATGGCGTCAGATAAGGGCTTCAAAGGAAGAGACACCAGGCTTGGTGGAGAAATAGGGAGTGGTTTCTTGGGAGGTGATTCAGATGAACCCTGCAGATAAGAGATTTTGAAGGAGAGAGGTGGGTGGAGTGAAGAGGGGGTCAGAGAAACCGAAATGCAGGGAGTGCTCTGGAACCTTAGGGCAAGTCACTTGCAGAAGCAAGTGGCTGGAGGGGTGGCCTCCCAGGCAGGAAACCCAGGCAAGGGTATAGCACAGGCCACGGGTAAGGAGTTGGTAGGGAATCTAGACATTCATCCTCTTAGAGGCCCAAAGGACAGCAATTCACGCTTTTACTTTGGTGTCTGATGTAACTGTATTCTCCTATCCTGACAGGGAAGTGTTGGATTATACTCAGTGACAAACGAGAGAAATAGTCCCTCTTAGCCTGAGCATCTAGTAAATGAATGGCTTTGGCTGTAAGTCAATGAATAACATTAATATATGCAGTTACCAAGTCACCATTAATAAAGCACTGCACAGTTTCAATCTACTCATCAGAATTCTTAAAAGTCCTATTTTTAAGGCAGTTCAAACCGAGGTGAGGCAGCCGAGGCTGCCAGGAACACGGAGTCCTGCCTCTGAGGGCTTCCCTGACTCAGTGCGTGACCTTCGGCAAAGTGCTCAGCTCTATCTCAGCTGCCTTGGCAATAAAATGGGGGTAACAGATCTTGACCACCTCACAGGAGTGTGACGGAGAGCAATAAATGTCCACCAAAAGCTTTCAAGATAAATGCTCCTGGAAACTGAGTTGTGAAAAGTTCTCTTTCAAGAGTTCAGGGGAGAAAAAAAAAAAGATTATAAAAATCAAAATAGGACGCTGTTTATAGCTTCTAAGAGTCAGGAGCTTTGCAACACAGAAATGATCGCTGATGGAAGATACAGAGCCTACAGATTGCTGAGGGTGCCCATAAACCACCAGGAGAGTCCTGTTCTGTAAGTTAATATGAGGGAAGAAATTGTTTTCGTTTAAGGTGGGAGAGGATACTGAAAATCAGACAGCACTGCCTTGCACAAGACAGCCACACGTGGCTGCATGATCTGTACTTCCAGAGCTTGGAATATTCTGCCCACTTCTCCTGTGTGTTATTCAGTTATGAAGGTACACTTTCTTTTCTCTTGAGACTTTCATAATGTGTCCTAGAGAGAGACTGTGGCCAGTCTAGGGACAGAAGGGCTGCCTCGTAGCTGGCAGTCTGTCACTGACCCTTGGAGTTTGAGGGAGATGCTATCAGGTTGAAAATACTAACATTTCAAAAGAACGTTGAAGAACCGACCCCTAGGTATGCCCACACCACAGCTAGAGCAGACTCCTGGGGGTAGAAGACCTGAGCTGCTCTGCTCTGTAGAGTTCACGGTGAAATATTTCTAGGATTCTGCCAAGAGCACGCTCCTTTTTTTTGTTTTTTTTTTTTTGCGGTACGCGGGCCTCTCACTGTTGTGGCCTCTCCTGTTGCGGAGCACAGGCTCCGGACGCGCAGGCTCAGCGGCCATGGCTCACGGGCCCAGCCGCTCCGCGGCATGTGGGATCTTCCCGGACCGGGGCACGAACCCGCGTCCCCTGCATCGGCAGGCGGACTCTCAACCACTGTGCCACCAGGCAAGCCCGAACGCGCACCTTTTTATCCTCTCCTCCTCCTCTTCCTCCTTCCCTCCCCCATCTCTCCTTCCCCTCACTCTCTCTCTCTCTCTTCCTTTCTTGCTTAAAGAAATCTTGATCTTAGAGTTGACCAAACAGGAGAGATAGGCCAAAAGAATTCAACTTGCAATTTGCAATCTTGTTGGGAGGACAGCAGCTCAAAACCACAAAGCCCTGAGTTTGACCCTAGCACTCTGTGGCTACAGATGACTCATCTTGATAATTATCAGACTGAGTCTTCTCTATTGGTTTGATAACACCTGATGAGTGGAAAAAGAACTTCAGTCAAATATGCACCCCTAATAATCGCTCTCCTTATTGCCTTTATAGACTCGTTCTCTTAATTTTCCTGGTATGTATCAAACAATAAGATATCCATGCAATCCTTGGGTGCTGCTTGAAAAAAAAAGATAAACTGTTCTCAAATCTTTGGAGAATGTTGCCTGAGTGACGAAGGGAACAGCAAGGCAGAAGTACCAGTCGGGGGTGGCTGGAATAGGAGGAAGTGCCCTTTAATGAAATCTTGATTTTCTATAGCTTTTTTAATAACAGGATTGCTAAGTAGGAACGTCACTGGAACTCGAGTGCAGCAATTTTGCCCCCTTTTTTTTTTTTTTGTCGCTCTCAGTTTACTGAGGCTCCCTGCCACCTCATCTGTCTCTAACTTTTCATCACTTTTTCCTCAAAGTAAGGAATGTGTCCCAGAAAATGCACCTCTGTGACTTAGCAACGCGCCAAAGTGATCTGAGCCTTCCCAGTGTTCCAAAGGAAGCAATGATTTGAATTCAGCTGCTCAAACAATTAGTCTCTAAGCAGGCAGCTTGAAAATTCATTAAAGTAATGGTGTAAAAGTTCTGGAGGGGAAATCAGCTTGTTGGTAATTGTTTTAATCTTTCAGTTAATTAATCGTTCGTTTGGTTGCGTACAGTCTTTTGAGGCTGACGCTCTGCTAAATTAATCTTGATGTTAAAGTAAGATGGGAACAATATCAATTTCTGTTCAGTGAAACTATGTACGTTCTGACATTGAATTGTACTTGCAGATCCATGGTAAAAATCACGTTCGAATGAACCACAATTGCACTCCAACAGTGTGTATAAGCTATACACATACACATATATAACATATACATAGATATCAATAACTTACATATGTAACTTATATACATGTCTATAATATATATTTAGGTGTATATATATGCACCAAATAATTACATTATTTACAGCAGCACTATTCATTATAGTCAACAATTGGAAACAACTCAAATGTCCATCAACTGTAGAATGGATAAATAAATTGTGACATACTTATACAATGACCTATTACATAGCAATGAAAATGAATGAACTACTGCTACAAAAACATAGAGGAATTTTACAAACAAAACACTGAGCAAAGGAAGTCAGATGCAAAAGGACACAACTATAAATCCATGTGCATGAAGCTCACAAACAGTTAAAATTAGTCTATGGAGCTCTGTTCTAATAGAAATCTGAACAGTGGGTGTCTTTGGGGAGAGGATACAGTGACTAAAGGGAGGACAAGGGAGCTTCTGAGTTTTGGTGATGATTACATAAGTATATTTGTTTGCGAGAACTCATTGGGCTGTACAATAATGATTTGTCAACTTTTATGTATGCGTGCTATACTTCAGTAGAAATTTACTCAAAAACCTGCAGAGTCATTATTATCTGTTTTGCTTGAGTGTAATTTCACTTTTCATCAGAATGAAAGAGATCAAAATTTTGTGAATGCTTTCAGGCTGCAAATAAGAGGAGACCCAACTCAAAAGGGTTTAAACAGGGGTTGGCAAACTTTCTCTCTAAAGGGAAAATAGTAAAGATTGCAGGTTTTTCAGGCCGTGTGGCTTCTTGTCAAGACTACGCAGCTCTGCTGCAGTGGAAGAGCCGTCACAGACAACACGTGAACAAGTGAGCGTGGCTTTGGTCTAACAAAATTTATGTGATCGTGGGGCCGTCTCAGAATTCTGCCTGCCACGAGCTCTAACGTGAAAAATTAAATCAGGTAATAGAAATAGAATCAGGCAGTAGAAAATTACACATTCAGAAGAAATGGGCTTTCTTTGGCATTCTCCTTGCTTAGAGGATTTATATTTAAAACCCAACTCCATAAAAACAAAGATAACATGAAAGTCCTGAAAGATCTTTAGCTATTTGCTGTAGCAGGATTGTCAAAATACCAAGTAAAATACTGAACTGTTTTCAGAAAAACGATCAAAATGGCAAAGGCTTTTATTTAAAATTTTATCTATTTATTTCCGGACTAAGTGATACATTCACAGGGTTCACATTTCCGAAGATAAAGGAATGTGCAGTGACTGTCTCTTTCCCAGTTGTCTCTTTTCTGTCTCATAACTGATGACTGCAGGTCCTCATTTACCTTTTTCTGTGCAATAGATCATGGAAATCATTTCACATCAGTACATAAAGGGCTTCCTCATCCCTTTTAACAGCTACATAATATTCCATTATATTCGTGGAACTGATTTATTTATTTCCTATTAATACGCACTTAGATTATTCCTCATCTTTTGCTATTACAGAAAATTATGTATTAAATAACTTAGTATCCAGATTATTTCACACATGCTTGAGCACATAGGCAGGATAAATCCCTGCAAGTGAAATTGCTGTGGCATAGTATACGTCCATTTATAATTTTGATATATATTGCCAAATTGCCTGTGATAGTGTTGTAACGATTTAAACTTTCAGCAGTAAGACTGGAGTACCTATTTGACCATGTTCTCTCCAACAATGAATTTTACTTAATCTTTCTCAATCTGATAGGTGAAAATGATATCTTATTATGAGTGAACTAGAGCTTTTTTCCACTTATTTCTTTTTCTGCAAACTGTCTTTTTTAATGGAAACATTGATCTTTTTCTTATTAATTTGTAGGAATCCTTTATCTGTTATAAAAATGGCCTTTTTTAAAAGTTTGTTGTTTGTCTTTCAACTTTGCCTGTGTTTGTTGTTGTTGTTTTGCCATACAGAAATATTTGACTTTATGTATAAATCAACTTTTTTTATGGATTCTGGCTTTTTTCTATATTTCAAAGGGCCTACTGTTCTCTAAGATTATGTAAAAAATTATCTAACAATTTATTCTGGCATGCTCAGGATTTTCTTTATTTCTAAAAATGTTACACCACCTGGAATTTATCATGGCAAAAGGTATAAGGTTTGGATACAACTTAAAATTCCCCCCCCAGAGGACTGCTCAGTTGTTTGCACACCATTTATTGGATAAGCCATCTCTCTCCACTGACAAAAGATGCCATTTTATCTCATACTAAATGTCTTTTTGTATCTGAGTCCATTTCTGTTCCACTGAGCTGCCTGTCTGTTCAGGTACCATGCCTTTTTAATTATTGTAGCTTTACATTTTACTATCTAACACAGCTAGGCAACCCTTGCTTCCCTTTTTCAGGATTTTCCTGCATACACCTGCTTGTTTATTTTTCCATATTAATGTTATAATCAACTTGTATCATTTTAAAAAAACCTTTTTAAAATTGAGGTGTTTTTTTTTTTACATGTATAGGTAATTTAGGAAGAATGACATTTTTGTTTTATTTTTTTTTTTTTAATTTATTTTATTTATTTATTTTTGTCTGTGTTGGGTCTTCTTTGCTGTGTGTGGGTTTTCTCTAGTTGTGGCAAACGGGGGCTACTCTTGGTTACGGTGCACAGGCTTCTCATTGTGGTGGCTTCTCTCGTTGTGCAGCATGGGCTCCAGGCGTGTGGGTTTCAGTAGTTGTGGCACGCGGGCTCAGTAGCTGTGGCTCGCGGGCTCTAGAGCGCAGACTCAGTAGTTGTGGTGTACGGGCTTAGTTGCTCCGCGGCATATGGGATCTTCCCGGACCAGGGCTCGAACCCGTGTCCCCTGAATTGGCAGGCGGATTCTTAACCACTGTTCCACCAGGGAAGCCCAAGAATGACATTTTTATAAAGGCTTTTTACCTAAAATCATGGATATCCTTCCCTTTGTTCAAGTCTTCTTTTTGAACCTCAGTAGCTTTAAAAGTTTGTTCTTAGGGATTCAATCTTTTTGTTGCTAATACAAATGGGGTCCTTTTTTCCATTATATTTTCTAAATGTTGTTTCAAGGACTTTTAAAAGCCAAAGAAAAAATTTATTCTTATCTCAATAAATGGAATTTTCTAAACCATAGTAAGTAACCATAGCACTTGTAAATTAATTCTGTTCAAAATAGTTCAAAAGGAAAAAACAAATCACAAATTCATACAAGTGAAAGGATATTAGGAACAGACTAAAATATCTTTTAAAAACTGCTTATTGATTCACATATAAAATGAATAAATAGAATCCATATAATTTTCTTGTTCTCACAAATCACTCACTGTTCATCTTTTGCCTAGTAGGGCACGCAGATTGTTTTTGCTCAGTGCTGCTTACAGAGCTCTGCTAATTACTTACCTCTCCCCAAGTGTAGGCTGGCAGCTCAGCTATTCTGATTCTTTCTCACCTAGATCTTAAGAGACAAGCACTGCTGGGGACTAGAGCTTGAAACTCAAGCAGAAGAGACAGATGATGCCTCCCTGCTTTCCCCACCTGCCAGTTCCCCTCAGCACAGCCTGGGGAAGGAACATGTAGCCAGGAAACCACAGTTCTACCCAAATCTGAGAACATTTCCAAGGTTAGCTGGAAAGAAGAAAGAGGGAAGTCTTTTTAGGGGACCTCCATTTTGGTAACCTGGGAGGATGCAGTATGGACGAGCAAGTTGTTCTAAGAGGGGAGCCTGGAGCTTGGAGGTCGCTAGGCTGTGTAGCCTTAGGGTGGAGTTTTCCTTTAGTGAGTGGTCACATTCTAGTCTTGGCTCTCATTCTTAGAACCGAGTTGGTTGGCTCTCTGACTTTGGAAGAATCACAGATTGGGCTGCGAGAGGAAAGAGTAGGGTGACTTCTCACCTCTCCTTTCAGGCAGGGGAGGAACTGGAGGCCATAATTTCCCCTTTCTGACACCTGAACAGCGTTCTTATAGGCAGAAACCCTACCGATCCCATTGCTTGGGTTAACTGGTGGCCTCTGTATTTATTGAAAGTCAATCAAGAGGTCTTCTGCAGAATAACAAGGAGGAGAAAGGTTACGGAGTGTCCATCCCTGTCTCTGCCATGTACATGGATTCCCTTATTTTAATCCTTACAACAGCCCTGTAAGTTAAATATTTCTGTTATTTTCAACTCACAGATGAGGAAGGTCAGGTTCAGGGAAATTAACTAAGATGGCAAAAGACAGAGTCAGGATTTGAAATCAAGTGTCTGCCTTTGATGATCAAGCTTTGTACCGCTATACTTGGCTCTTACGAAAATTAATGGTACGCCTCAATATTTGGAAGTAAGGATGAGCAAAGGAGTTAAAGTTGTTTCTATATACTGAATACTTCTTCCTGTACTTTTACATATTAACATTTATTTTAACATGTGCGTTTTACATATACTGGCAGGGCTCCTGTCAATGAGAGTAGTTGTAAACTCCACTCAAAGGCATATAATATTTTGTTCAAGTGATAGATATACTCACAAAGACACTGAAACATAAATAACAGATCAGCTAGCATGTCTGTTCTACAGTGCTCTGAAGACTGTTCTACTTGTGACTATAATTGTGTACTCATAGTTTATTACATTCTTCCAGAGATGTCAGATGTGTGTGTATGTGAGTGAGTGTTTATGAATAATATGATTTCCTTGTGGGTGAGAATTTCACCCTCTCTGTGATTCCTGTACCCTAACCATATTGCTAGGCAACACTAAGAAACACACAGCCCACATTCTCCTAACTCCTTTTGATGTTCCACAAATGGACTTTTGCTTTTCTGTGCAAGTAGAGTCACACCAGTGGGTTTAGAATTTCAGATTTTTAAGTCATCAGGTGTCCACGCAGATCTAGACCAAGTGACCATAACTCTCAGAAACTGGCAGAAAAGAGGAAGAGCTGGCATAAGGGACATGCACATATTTGTTTTAAGTCTTTAGCTGATAATTCATTAGTGAAATCAAATGTGATTCTTGTAGGTGACATGAAGGAGAGAGAGGGTGCTGGCTTCCTTCTAAAGTACTCCTAGGACTTGGAGCATAATTGTGTAAGGAATACTCTTCATGATACTGGTGATGTCAACATACCCAATTCGCCAGATGCAAATCGGGTGCACATCTCCTCGGTCAACATAGAGACTAGTATTTTCAGGTCCGGCTCTAGAGCTTAGCAGAGCACAGTGAATGGATCCTGTGTCACAAGCTAAAGTCACTTAGAGCCCTTCTGCTCTCCATTTCTAGAGAAAGGTCAGAGAGAGGCTTCAGTAGGCTGAAAAATGCCAGAATTGGGCCTGCCCTGGACAGCTGCTTAGCACTTCATTAGCACATAAAAGATCTTTTGGGTTTTCCCCGTCCTCTCAAGCCACATCTCAGGGAACCACAGGAGGCAGAATTTTCAGGTCTTTACACGTCTGACCGACATGACTGAAGAAGTAGCGCTGCCCAAGTCAGAAAGTCTGTGACGGCACACTGAGCTGACACTCAGCCTGTGAAAGCAAGTATCACATTACAGTACCTTAGTTGTAGGCTTAAGAAACTGCAACATTTTTGCCAGTTGGGAGATAAAAATGAAATGGAAATGAGGCCACTGGTAAGAACTAAACGTATGGGAAAATATGGTTGTATTAGTTATCTAAGTCTGCGTAACGACTTCCCCCAAAGCTTAGCAGTTTAAAACAATAATAAACATTCCTACAAATGGTTTCAATAGGTCTGGAATGGAAGAGTGCCTTAGCTTGGTTCTGTGTCATGATCTCGTATGAGCTCGCAGTTAAGATGACAGCCAAGGCTGCAGTCGTCTGAAGGCTTGACTGAGGCTGGAAAATCCACTTTCAAGATGGTTTAATTGCATGACCTGCAAGTCATTGCTGGATTTTAGCAAGAGGATTTAACAGCTAAACATGTGGCTTCCTACGTGTCCTCACAACAGGGTAGCTGCCTTCTCCAGAGTGGATGATCCAAGAGAGAGCAAGACAGAAGCCACGATGTCTTTATAACGTAGCATGAGAAGTCACACTCCACCATCTCCACAATATCCTACAGGTTATACAGGTCACTCCTATTCACTATGGGCAGGGACAACATATGGGTGTGAACACCAGGAGGTGGGAATCACTGGGGCTGGCCGTCAAGTGATAGAGATATTTCTGTGCATACAAGATTGAGAAGAAATTCATGTATTGATTGAGTGATTGACTGCACTAGGGCAGTGGTCTCAATGCAGCGGCAAGCAGTGCTATAACCGACTCACCTGAGGAGCTTTAGACATGGTTTCCCTGCCCCACCCTAACCCCCAATATTCTGATTAAATCAGAGATGATACCCAGATTTGGGAACTACTGGATTACATGACCACCAAGGTCAAGTCCCACCTTAATCCTGTTCGCCAAACTTTCCTGATCGTTTACCTAGTGTTACCTGGGGAGTTTGTTAAAAATACAGATTTCCATGCTCCACCTCTAGCTACATGAATCAGAATCTCCAGGGAGGGGCCTAAAAATCTGTATTTCTGCATGATTTTTAAAATTCTTGACCAGGTCATATATTGAACATGATTAGAAATCCCAAAATATATAAAAGAATGTCATCGAAAAGTCTCCTTCCCAAGCTTGTCCCCCCCACATCCCAATTCAGCTTCTGGAGGAGGTGATCAGTGTTACTGGATTTTTTTGGTATGTGTATACTCCTCCAGCAATATGTGAATACATAACACATGTAAGGTAAATATATGTACTTTCCATTTATATGTGTGTATGTATATATATATATATATATGTGTGTGTGTGTGCGTGTATTTTTTAAAGAAAAATCCAAAGAGTAAACAGTGAAAAGCCAGTTCATTCCTGGTGCTGATCTCCATTTCTCTTCTTCAGAATCAGTCAGATTCAAACACTTTTCCCAGTGTTTTGTGTGTCTCTTTCAGAGATAGAACTCTGTCATCTTAACAAGTGACTCAAGTCATTCTTATAATCTGGTGGGTTTGCGACACCCTGATCTTTCCAAGTAACTTGAAACAGCTAGAAAACTTCACTTGGTTACGCTTGAGTTGTATGAAATGCATTTAGTTGGATTCTATCCTGGATGTTATACTTAGTTTTGTGGATTTAACCATTATTTTAAAAGGCCTACTATGTGCCGGGCCCAGGCGGCGGTGAACAATGAACCCAGCTCACAGGCGCTCACAATCTGATAGAGGAAACCCGAGTGTTATGAGGAAGGTGTGTGTGTGGACCACAGCAGCCGCTGGCACTGGAGGTGAGGGTGGCGTCCTGAAGGAAGGGCTTTCCACCCTGAGTCAAAAGGGATGATGAGGGGGTGCAGACCAGGCAAATGGAGAAGGAAAGTATTCCTGGCAGAGAAAAAAAGAAAGACGCAAAGGCTTTAAGTTTCGGTCCAGTCTGCTGCTCTCGGCAACCGAAAAGTAAAGCATTGTGGTGTTTGTGTGCAGGAGAAGTTCAAGATAAAATGAGGGAGGTAGGGACTTCCCTGGTGGCGCAGTGGTTAAGAATCCGCCTGCCAAGGCAGGGGACACAGGTCCAACCCCTGGTCCGGGAAGATCACACATGCTGCGGAGCAACTAAGCCTGTGCGCCACAACTACTGAGCCTGAGCTCTAGAGCCCGTGAGCCACAACTACTGAAGCCCATGTGCCTAGGGCCCGTGCTCCGCAGCAAGAGAAGGCACTGCAATGAGAAGCCCGCACACCACGATGAAGATTAGCCCCCGCTCGCCGCAACTAGAGAAAGCCCGCGCACAGCAATGAAGAAGACCCAACGCAGCCAAAAATAAATATATAAATAATTAATTTTAAATATATGTATTAAAAAAATGAGGGAGGTAAACTGGGATCAAAATAAGATGGGAAAAAATATGACAGTTCTGAAAGTCAGGCATTAAGCTTGGGAATGATATAACCAATGTTTAAAGGAAATGAATTGGAAGGGAGTGCGAGTGGAGTCAGGGAGATAACTGAGGAGACCGTTGTCAAAAGAGACGGGACTGGCTTAAATTAGACGGCCATGGTAGAGAGGGAGAAGACCGCAGACATTTTAAAGTTACTTAAAAGGCAGATTCAGCAAGAGTTGGTGATGGATTGAAAGGCCTGTAACTGGGACAGCCCCAGATTTCTACGATGGGCAGTCAGGTGTTTTCACTTCAACCGGGAACACAGGTGGGAAAGCGCTTTGGGAAAGGGGATTTGGGAGAATGAAGGATTGAGTTTGACATTTTGAGTCCGAGGAAGAAAGGAGAGCTAAATTAAAGTCTGCAGTCCGACTGAGAAATGAGTCGTTTGGTGGTGGCTGGTGGCAGGACAGGCATCTCCTAATTCCTCTTTAAACCTTACTGAGTTTGCATCTCGGCCTCCACCCCTGCTTTTTCCCTGCCCCCCACACTCCCGATGCCCCTCCTAAAGCAGGCTGAGCCTAATGGCCTTTTCCTCCTCTCTGCATCCTCCAGAGTGGAGGGGTCCGAAGGGTGGTCCTGCGTTATAAGCTGCCGTGTTTACAAAATTCAGGAGCCCGCGTGTTAGGTTCTGTAAAAAGAAAATACTCTTAAGGTGCTTATAAACCATCACCTCATGGTTCCATGTTTACCAGAATAGTGTACAGCACGGATTCTGACTCTCTTTAGTTTCTCATTTACTCTGGGTACTAACGATATACCTCTTTAGTACTGCACTGGCCACCGATTGCAGTGTGGATGTGTTTGTAATAATGTAAGCCTGCAGTCATAGTTGCCTTTGCCATTTGCACTTATTAACTCCTTTCGCTGGAATTAATAGAGCTTAAGCAAGTTAGATATTGGAAAATACGCACCTTTGCTTTGTGCTGTGAACAACCAGCCAGAGGCATTTCAAATTGTGAGGGTGACTAAGAAAATAAGATCTTTGCTATTGTGCAGAGAAATCTGAAGAATTTTATCCATCCTTCGGTTCTCTCTAAATGGCTCATTGTATGCTATCTGTAACGGCTCTAGGACAGATTTCTCTCTGAACTTCACAGCATGGGTGGAAGAGAGTAATTTGGCCTTTATTTTTTCCTGGCAGTCGGTGCCGGTCCATTTATATGGTATGTTCACAGGAGAGCTGACAAGTGTTGAAAAGTTTTATTCGATATGCATTTTTTTTTTAAAGTAGAAACAAATCCGTAAAAATAGGTACGTTTAAGCTAGTTTTCCTAGTTATTCTTAAGAGCATAACCAGTTCGGTTTCATTAAGGAGTTCCACCTCAAATAGATTAACTAGCTATGTTAAACAGTCTGGGCTATGTTTAATATTCATGATAAAACCGTGTACTGTATGAACAGTTTTTAATGATATAAATGCAAAATCACATTATTTTTCTGTGTAACTTGTAAAAGCCATTCCTTCTAAAATGGGGCTGCTTATGCTAATTTGTTATAGTTAGTGAGTTGCAGGCAGCTCTGTGAATTTACTTTTCTTGGCAGTTCTAGAATATCCTGCCATAACACATACTGAAAAACTGTTTGATGGGTTATGAAAATCTGGATGTACTAAAGGTACATCTTGTGCAAACCATAAAATAAATACATGATTACATTTAAAAATCTGTTATCTTATCAGGTTAAGGAAATTGTCATTATAACAACCAAAGGAAAATTAAACCATTTTCAACGGAAGATATACTTTCCCTTTGTACATCCTGTAAATATTTTTAATATCCAATGCTGGCTCAATTCCGCTGGTCTTTCCGGAATAAAAACCCAAAAAACCTGCCAGCTGGAGGTAAAATGGATTCCATCTAGAACGTACTTTGGAGATAGGTAACACCTCATGGCTTTAGTTGATATTCTGAGTAAAGTGTAAGAAATGCTAGTTGTCAGGATTATTGGTGTAAAATATATTTTGAAATTTTCAGCATTATTTCTAAGCAAGCCAGCCAAGTTCCATTATTTCAAGGATGTTGAATTCTGGGTCTGTCAATATTACTGTTGCCTCTGATACATGATTGCTTCATTAGTAATAAATGAATAGGCTATGTAATTTGGTTTGGTGCTGTGCTAGCTATACCTTCCCAACTCCTTTGAGACAGCCTCGGCCTCCAGGAGCTTAGATTTCTAACACTTGAAAAGATGTCGAGGAGAAACAAAGGCAATTCATTTGTTCACTTATTCAACAAATGTATATTGAGAATGTACTATGTACAAGGCCCCTTGTTACACTTTCTTCTGGCCTGGGGAATACATTGTGGCAAATAGGAGAGATTTGGTTCATATCCTTGTAGTCTATCGGGGAGACAAAACATGAAATGACACATCATACAATTAATTATTTAATAATTACAGAAAGTGTTTCAAAAGATATCTGGAGGCGGCTGGAGGAACAGCCTTCTTTTTAAGGGAGTTCTTGAAGTTTAAATTGTGTTTGGAATGAACTGGGACAAAATCTTAATTGTGTCAGGTTAAAAAGGTTATTGTATTTAAAGGTAAAGAGTCAAAAGATCTCTAAGATAAATATGGTGTAGTTTGGTGATAATCTTATGTAGGCAGGAATATGTCTGTGCACGTGCCGAAGACAATTTCCTATCACTTGAGGAAATGATTTTTAATCTTAGGGTAAAAGTAAGATATTATATTCCACTTAAGAAGGAGGAAAAATGGATAAGAAATGCAGATGGCCAATTAACTTCTTCAGTCAAACCTCATACACATGATAAAAAAAGTAAAGTTTAATGTTAAAAAAAAAACCTTTAACATGTTTATATATTTGTAAAAGCTTCAAATTGATTAAAATTCTTCAGTGACAAGGTTAGGTTCCTTGATCAGTGAATGTTCTCATATATTTCTAAGCAAAATGGAATGATTTTATTTGAAGCTGAGATGTAAGGACAGAGTTGTACAAGGAAATCCTAAATTGACTAAGAAAAGTCAAATATATAATTTAAATGATTTTTGCAATTTACTCTTTCAATAATAAAATTCAACCAAACCTAATTAATTTTCAATTTGTAGCACAACGTGCAGTTTTAGAAAATATGTCATTAAAGAGATATACAACCACGGACTTCCCTGGTGGCGCAGTGGTTAAGAATCTGCCTGCCAATGCAGGGGACACAGGTTCGAGAAGATCCCACATGCCACGCAGTAACTAAGCCCTTGCGCCACAACCACTGAGCCTGCGCTCTAGAGCCTGTGAGCCACAACTCCTGAAGCCCTCGCACCTAGAGCCTGTGCTCTGCAACTAGAGAAGCCACCGCAATGAGAAACCCGCGCACTGCAACGAAAAGTAGCCCCCGCTCGCCGCAACCAGAGAAAGCCTGCGTGCAGCAATTAAGACCCAAGGCAGACAAAAATAAATTAATTAATTTTAAAAAAAGAGAGAAATAACCAGAAGCAAAGTAATCATCTACTAGGCTTAGATTGGGTAAAAAGATTAATATACGCTTATTCAGTACTATTTGAATAGGTAATATGCACATTATTTTTTTAAAAACATGAATTGTACATTTATTTGGTTCAACAAACATTTTCTTGAGCGTCTACTAAGTATTAGGTTTGATGAGGGGCACTGGGGATACATAACATCTGCCCTTGGAGAAGTCTCAAGCATAGCAAGTCAACTCTGTACCTTGTAATATTGTGGAGGGTGCAGAGCACTATGGGGGAGGAATTTTTAATCCAACTTTTAGGTAATAAGTACATTATTGAAAAAAAATCAAGGAATCCAAAAATTAAATATCTCTCGTCCCATCCCGTTCTCCATCCACCTAATTCTCAACCATCCTAGACCGCACACAGAGACGGCACACCCTGCAAGTTATTATTACTTGTGTGTGTGTATACATGAGTTCTTTAGCACATATGAGCAAATTTCGATATGGTCTTGTTTCTTTTTACACAAAAGGTAAAGTCCCGAGTACACTGTTGAGCCTTCACTTTTTTCTCACTTATTTCTTGGAGATCTTTTTGTATCAATATGCAAATCCTTTCACTTTTGTTTTCTCATGTACAGCTGTATCATATTACACTGTATGGATGTACCATAATTTATTTGACATTCGGGCTGTTTTTAATAAACAGTTCTGCAGTGAACAACCTTATGGGTGGTTACTTCCCAAGTATACCCAGAAAGGTAGAATTGCTAGTCAAAGATACAGTCATTAGTCATTTTAGTAGCTGTTGCAAAAATGCCCTGTGTTTGCGCTAATTTAAAGATTGCACTCATTTACCCTTCCATCAGCAATATATGAGAATGTTTATTTTCCATTTGGTGTTATCGATCTTTTAGATTTTTTTGGTGAGTGATTGGAGAAAAACGGTATCTCAGTTTTTCATTGTTTATCTCTTTTAAGATTTTCTATTGGACTGTTAGTCCTTTTTTCCCCTTATTTGAAAAAGCTCTTTTATATTAGGAAGGTAAGATCTTCATTAGTAATATGAGTTGGAAATGTTTTTATCTTACATTCTCATTTGTTTTTTGACTTGCTGGGGATGGCTTTTGACACAAAAGTTTTATTTTTATGTATTTGAATTTATCAGTATTTTCTTTTATGGCTTTTGGATTTGACTCATTGTTGGAAAGGGCAACTCTACTCCAACATCGTTAAGAGAGCATCCTGTTTTTCTTCTAGGGCTTGAGTACTTTTCATTGTGTGTCTTCAAATACTTTATCCATTTGGAATTTTTCCTGGAGTAAGATATGAATTTTCCCCCTAAAATGTTACCCAGTTATCTCAATGTCAAGTATTGAATTGTCCATGTTTCCACACTGTTTTGTGATGTCATTTTCATCTCATATCTATTTGGAGCAATTTATGAACTTTTAAAAATATACATATTTTTATACATTTCAACTCTTAAAAATGTTCCCATGCTGTTTCTGTGTTCAGGCTCCTTTTAGGTAACTTCAGTGTTTACTTTTTTTTTAAATTTTAAATACGCTTTTTTCCTCTTAACAAAGCTTTGCATTAGTTGCTTCCTTGAGCAACATCTCTAGAAATTTACACAGAATAAAAAATGTGTTTGCAATTATGTGAAAATATTATTCGCATCAGAACTAATTCTGCAAAAGCTGAGTTCTTGCGAAAAAGAAAAATCTATTTCAAGTGAACTTCCCTCAGTCCCAGGGAACCTCCATATACTCAGGTCAGAAATATTTCTTTATTATACATAAGGTATTTTAAAGTATTTAAAGATGGATCAAATGGGCAAAGAGTTGGAAGAAAGGGTTTTAGATCTACCTCAGAATCTCTTGGTGAGGTTACTTAGAGACTTATCCTTAAATCACATTTATTGCAGGCTGGTTTTGTCACTTTTTAAAAATATTTTTAAATTGGAAACAACAGCGGGCTGGTTATATAATACTTGTAATGGCAGAATTTTAGGGAAAATATCAGGTCTGCAGGCTTTAGATAATCACATGCAAAGTCACGTGTGAAAGTAGGAAAGGGGGAAGAGCAGCGCTATGTCTGATTATTTACTTTCTGGGGGTGCACACAGATTATTTCTGGTTTAATCTGGAAGATTATATAGCCGAGAATAAAGATCCCATAGACATTCTGCAGACGCCAGAATCTCACCAGTTGGTTTTAAACCTGAGACACATAGGCTGCATTAGACACTGGACCACCCGCTCATGTCCTATTCCTGACTTTCTTGAATCAAATAAGGTCTTTTTGAAAAGCTTGAAATTAGTATTCATATAAACAGGGAAATGCTGAAACCAGCTGGCATTCTGTAAATGAAATCACTAGAACAGGAACTTGGAACAGTTTTTCTTCCTGATGATTTTGCTAGGTCGTCACCATAAATGGCCCCAACTTGGGTCAACCCTCTGACTCTTCCTGGGGAAGACATCCACCTAAGTATTTTACAGGGTTTATTAAGTTATTTTAAAACATATACTGTGTTTAATATAGACATGGCTACCTATAAAAATAAAACATCTATTTGGCAATCAGGGAAGAATGACATAGAATGCTAGAAAAAAGAGGAAGCAGTTTCATTACTATCGGACGTGGAGTAGAACTTAGTCTCAGCTAGATCTCATTTAAGAAATGGAAACAAAAAAAGAAATCCAATTTACTTCCTAAGTTTGTATCAGAATATCTTTTCTTCTTCAGGATATTCATCCTGAAATTTAAATGAACACATCAAAAATGCAAGTCCAATCTCCTCATCGGAAACTTAATATCGCTTGAGAAAAATATCTCATTAACTATACCCTGAATAGTTTTTGCCCATAACTAATAACATGTGTAAACAGAAATACAGGAAGTCAAAATTAATTTTAAACATACTCAGTGAATGTACCGCTCTCTATTTTTCATAATCTAAAGGGAGAAAAAAAAATGCGTTACTGAGAAAATATCCAAATTTCTCTGAAAGGAAGTTTATTGAGTATTAGCACTGAACTCCTTTCTTGTGTGAAATGATTGACCAGTGTGTGAATTTTTTTCTGAGAGTAAGGATATAGGCATATCAAAATCGGGATTAGGAGGCTGGATGATTTAAGTGCCCTGTGTAATTAAATGTGCTTCTATGCTCTAAAAATAGCATTTTGTTGGGCTTACCGATACAATAGTGAGATAACCTATAGGAGGTAACTTGTGATGTGATGCTATGGTCACTATGCAGTTGATAAGAAGCGTTGGTTGATGGTTACTGTTGATGAATGAAGAAATTATTGGAAGAAGAGGGAAGGAGAGAACAGCTGTAAAGTTGCTAGCATGAGGCAAAGAATGAATGAAGCAGTGGATAACGGTGATTATTTGGTGGTAAAGCACTGAAGGCAAGGATTATAGTTTATGTTCCTTTTTTTAAACTTTAGCACCTCATAAGGCTTTCATTGTTTGCTAATTGTTTGCTAATTTTGCTGCCTGAGCAGTACAAATCTCCCTGTTTGATTCCTTTTTAGTGGTTCTTTATTAAAACTGCCTATGAGAAATGAAAATTGAAAAGGCTTTTTTTCTTTTTTCTTTTTTTTAAGGAAAGGAAGACTGGGATAAGGTCAAATTACTGTTTGGTTAGTGTATAATAGGAAATAATTACATTAATTGAAAACTTCCTTTCCTGATATTTCAGACATTCTAGGGTTTGTGTTTTTTAAATTAATGGATGTATTAAGCACCTTCTGTGCTTAAGGGGTAAGACTTGGTGCCTGTTCTTTAAGCAAATTATTTCGTTTCAGTGACAAAGTTCATGCTCCCTTATGTGTAACATAAGTGTAGTATAGTTAAGTCTATACTAAGTGTCTAAGAGGATTCAGGTCACAGAATTACATGAACCGTCAGCGCAGGAAAGTTTCCTTGAAAGAGATTAAGGTCAGTTCTTTCTCTGCTTCCACGTGTGGCCCATAACTGACCAGGAATCAGAGAACTGGATTGCTCGTGCTTACAAAAGAACAAAGGGTAGGATTAATGGGATTGGGGAACTTTGTTCACAATCTTGGGAAGAGTGCTTAACATGTCACTGGGGGCACTTTGAGGGTGTGGGGTGTTTGTGTGTGTGTACCCCACCACGATCATATTTTTTCCTGGAATTTTCCCTTTCCGAGTTAGTAGCTAAAGATGCCATAGAAAGAATCGAGGGGGGACAGAGATGGTTTAGGATTACATTTGAATGAAAAAGTGGTGGTTTCAGAGGGTTCATTGCTGCCCCTGAACCTGGGGAAGGGCCTTCCCCCGGACCCTGTCTGGGGAAACCATATGAACATGTTATTCCTCTCAGTGTGAGTGAAGTTGACATTAGAAGGGAATTGAAGAGAGCTCAGGGAAAGACAAAACGGGCCTCCGTTTTTGATAGGAATGGAGATAGGGGCAGATACATTTGACGTCATTGGGAGATTCTTTCGCCTCTGAACACAATCTCAACCGGCTCCTTGGAAGTCTTTCCAGTCCTGTGGCATCCTCCAGTTCCTGCCTTAGATTTCTGCTTTCCAGCAGTTACCTAAAAGCACAGCCAGACATTCGTGACTGCTCATTTCTAGCAATAATCTCCTCCCTTGAAAGAGCCCCTCGTGGCGAGAGTCCCGTCTCCTGCTTTCGACACACATGCCTGCCTCAAATGTCCTTCTGACATCCAAGTTACAACTCTGAATTGTAGGAATTCTCTGACCCTCTGCTCTGATCCCAGAATGAACACTCGCCTGGATCAACACTTAGGTCATTCTTTACAAATGAATTCCTTCTGCATCACCCCATGCAGACTGCTATACCACTGAAACCTTTCTCTTAGACCTGGAACTGCTAGGAATGAACGTTTCTTCAGGGATCTTAGCAAATCTAGAGTCTCCAGGTGTCTGCTAAATCCTACCTCTGTTGAATCATTTTGTTGCTTAGCATGCAATTCTATTAATTTGTCTGATCTAATTATAGCTGAAAACCTATGACAACTTGCTATGGTCAGTATGTCATCCTGACCCTTACTTAACAAATATCAGAGTTCTAACTACGTGCTGGTGCTAAAAGGCTCTCTTCTTCCTCCGAGAAGAGTGCTTTGATGGCCTTCTTTATTGGGGAAATGAAGGTTGCTGCTATACCAACATGCTTCTATGTGTGACTTGCCATCACATTTGTATGTCTTAAGACTTTTCTTTATTTTCCAGATATTCTACACTGATCATATGTCACTGCCCTCTAAAAAGTCATCTGAATAGAAACATCATCCCTCCCCCAAATCGACAGATAGAAACTTATAAAAATAACATATGGAGATGTTCACATACACATATACACATACGTAACTTTTAAATAAAGATTCATGACTAGGAAGTTTTGATAATAGTGATATTTGACACTGACCTAGTGTTTTACCGTTTAACAGCTGTTTTCGTATATCTTGTATTGGAGGTCGACTAGCTTAGTAGTTAGAAGTCAGTTCACATCTTGATATGGCGTGGGCTGGGCGTTGAACTTCTCTAAGCCTCAGTCTGATCTCTGGGCCTATCTCATAAAGTCATTATGAGGATTTGGTGGAATGACGCTTGTAACGCATGAAGAGGATCTAGATCATGGGAAACGTTCAATTCACGTTCCTTATTGTCTGATTTCTTTCCCCCCACAAACATTCTTGTGCAAAAGTAGGGCATGGGGGATTATCTTCATTTTACCAAGGAGGAAGATCGTGCTCAGAGAGATTTGCTGAAATGACAAGCAATTCTTTAGTTCTTAAACTGAGTTCCAATTGCAGTCTTATTGCTGGCCTGGAAAGGGCCATCAAGTGAGTCCCCAGGGACCTTTCTCTAGGGTGGAGCAAACACACAGGGAACCTGAAACACCCATTGAACCACTCTTGTGGGGTTAAGAGAACCCCTACGGATCTGACCCTGTCAGCTCCTCTATAGGGTTGTAGAGCTAATGGCCTCAGTTCAATTTGAGTTAAATGTAAGAAGCCAGGTTCAAATCATTCTTTACTCTTTTTTGGGGGTGCAGGTGGGGGAAATGATGAAAAATATATATATTAATTTCAGTAACCTTCTCATTTCTAAATGAAACTTACTTGCCTGAGAATTTCTGTGTGTAGTTGCTTTCAAAACTCAGCTGCCTTAGAACACTCTATGACATAAATCACAGCAAGATCCTTTTTGACCCACCTCCTAGAGAAATGGAAATAAAACCAAAAATAAACAAATGGGACCTAATGAAACTTAACAGCTTTTGCACAGCAAAGGAAACTGTAAACAAGACGAAAAGACAACCCTCAGAATGGGAGACAATATTTGCAAATGAAGCAACTGACAAAGGATTAATCTCCAAAACTTACAAGCAGCTCATGCAGCTCAACGTTAAAAAAAACAAACCACCCAATCCAAAAATGGGCAGAAGACCTAAATAGACATTTCTCCAAAGAAGATATACAGATTGCCAACAGACACATGAAAGAATGCTCAACATCATTAATCATTAGAGAAATGCAACTCAAAACTACAATGAGATATCAAAACTACAATGAGATACCGGTGATATCACACTGGTCAGAATGGCCGTCATCAAAAAATCTAGAAACAATAAATGCTGGAGAGGGTGTGGAGAAATGGGAACCCTCTTGCACTGTTGGTGGGAATGTAAATTGATATGGCCACTATGGAGAACAGTATGGATGTTCCTTAAAAAACTAAAAATAGAACTACCATACGACCCAGCAATCCCACTACTGCTACTGGGCATATACCCTGAGAAAACCATAATTCAAAAAGAGTCATGTACCAAAATGTTCATTGCAGCTCTATTTACAATTGCCAGGACATGGAAGCAACCCAAGTGTCCATTAACAGATGAATGGATAAAGAAGATGTGGCACATATATACAATGGAATATTACTCAGCCATAAAAAGGAACGAAACTGAGTTATTTGTAGTGAGGTGGATGGACCTAGAGACTGTCAAACAGAGTGAAGTAAGTCAGAAAGAGAAAAACAAATACCGTATGCTACCACATATATATGGAATCTAAAAGAAAAATGGTCATGAAGAACCTAGGGGCAAGATGGGAATAAAGATGCAGACTTACTAGAGAATGGACTTAAGGATATGGGGAGGGGGTAGGGTAAGCTGGGACGAATTGAGAGAGTGGCATGGACATATATACACTACCAAATGTAAAATAGATAGCTAGTGGGAAGCAGCCGCATAGCACAGGGAGATCAGCTCAGTGCTTTGTGACCACCTAGAAGGGTGGGATAGGGAGGGTGGGAGGGAGGGAGACACAAGAGGGAAGAGATATGGGGACATATGTATACGTATAACTGATTCACTTTGTTATAAAGCAGAAACTAACACACCATTCATTGTAAAGCAATTATACTCCAATAAAGATGTTAAAAAAATAAAACAAACAAAATTCAGCTGCCTTGGTTAACATGGCTTTGCAAAAGGGGCACACACAGAAGCCTGGAACCAACGGTGGGATGCTGGCCGGCCCTTGCCTTATTTGGGCAGGTGTGTTCATCCAGCGACTTTATGTGAGACAGGGCTCCTCTTCTTAAACTACTTGAAAAGTGATGCATCTCATCAGCTTGTGACAAAGATGCGCTCTGTGATTCTTCTTAGCAGTTTCATTTCTTTTACAAGATAAAAGTTAACGCCTCACAGCACTTTTTGTGTTAACCATTCTTGGACAAGTAACCCAATTTTCTTTTTCCTAAAATATAGTTTTAAAAACAAATTCATTTCTTTTACAATGAACTGAAATGTTAAAATGTTTCGGCTAGGAACAGTGTCACCCGTCCTTCTGCTGTGCTTCTTGCAAGAGTATTCTTGGACTGCTCAGCTTTAAGAGAGATAGACTATGTCAGTGAAACATTCCCAATAAGTAAAGGGTAATAACTCACATTATTAAAGATATTTTGTTCACTGATGGATTCTGTTAGTGGTAACTTTAATTTATAGGAGTGAAATGTTAGGAGTCAGTTGACCAGCAAAATCTCTGAAATCACCTTGTTGAGAAGACTATCTGGTAAACTTCAAAGTGGAATCTACAGAGAATGTATGGAAAGCTAATGTTAAAAGCTTCATAAAATCATAGCTTTGAATTATGATGAAAACATAGTTTAGGAAAATAAGCTGGAAAAACTAGGTTTAACGGTTGGACCACAGATAGAAAAGTATTTAATATAGGCATAATAATCTGCCAAGAATATATGGATAATTTCTCCTGGATATTTATTTTTACTTCTGACAATTTCAAAAGAACTACAAAATGCCATAGAAAAATATAACAGCTTTTCTCTGATTGGTACATGTCCCAGGGCATGTTTTTGCAATAATAGAAATGTTAGTTTTGCTGTTCACGCAAAGAAATTCAGCTGCCTTGGTTAACAAACCAAGGTTTGTTGGTTTGCAAACCAACACTCATGACCATTTGAGTGTTGCTAGGCAACAGTTAAAAAGGCACCACATACCTTTGGTGTGACATTGCCAGGTGTTAAAAAAAAAAAAATGATACCAGGTTAGCTGAGCTGAGAAGCTAGAAATCCATTAGGAATAAAAGATTCCTGAACGAATCCACACTGAACGTGCCTGCAGGCACGTGGATGTAGAAACATAAGTTATTAGTAGTCATCCACAACTTGTTACAGAACAGACAGAACTAATTTTCTTTAAAATATGTGGTCACAAGAGCAACCTTGCCATGGATACCCTACTTGTTTCAACTGTAAGCAGTGAATCGACTTTTTTTAAGAGGTGAGGGGTTTACAAAACAGCCGTAATAGTAGATTATTCATATCCTCCTCTCCCCAGTTCTGAAAAACCTGGGGAAGGAGATTAAACTGTAGCCTCCAAACTAAGACATCTATAGGAAAAATGAATTAACTCTCATAGGGGTTGCAAATTGAAATAACTCTTTTTTTTTTTTTTTAAGCCAAAGCTCCTGGAATTAGTTTTTCTAGAAAGGGTGAAATTTAGATGCAGAGTTTAGAAGCTGAGGCGGGGTTGTGTTTTCCAAACATGTCCTTCCCTCATGCCCTTCTAACAGTGTGACGATGGCATCCCTCCATCAACAGGTGGGGCCTATGTCCCATTTCCTGGAATATGGGTGGGCCAATGACAGGGCAGAAGGGATGTCACCTGACTTCCAAAGCTAAGTCATGCAAAGTGACAAAGCTCCTGCACCCGTGAGAGTACCAGCTAGCCTGAAGCCACCTCGCTGGAGAGACCACATGGGAGGCTCCTTAGCGACAGTTCTAGCCTCCAGCTGTTCGAGCCTTCTTCCCACCACCAACCTCCAGACACAGGAGAACCCGCCTTCAAACCATCCCTAGCTGATGCTGAGTGGAGCAGAGGCCAGCTGTACCCGCTGAGCCCTGCCCAAATTGCAAAGTACTCAGCAAAGTAGTGTTACGCTGCTAAGTTTTCCGGTGGTCTGATGCGTCATTAGAGAACATGAGGATTTGGAGAAAATTTGTTAGAGTTAAATGCTAAGTAAAAGTTAATACACCCATAGCAAGGTTGTTTGACCAGCAAATCAATAAACTGTCATTTGCAGTGTTAGTGTCAAGTTTGAAGCAGAAAACCACCTTGTCTTGATGAGAGCTGTTGACAAACATGGAAGCGTTTGGTGGACGAGCTTCCTTGATATTCTTCTGAAGCCTAACCATAGTCTAATGTCTTGATTTCTTAATTATGATAATCGAGTGAACAGAGGAAGGCAGAGGATGTCGTGGTCTTTTAGTGTCTGCTTCTCGTGATTCTCTGGGTTAGGAATGGGGAGAGTACTCAGCTGGGTAGATCTTCTGCTCCATGTGATTTGGTGGGAGTCACTCACTCAGCTGCCTTCACCTTGTGGCTGGGCTGGGTTGGAAGGTCCAAGAAGACCTCTCTTGCACATTGCCTCACCACTCATGTGCTGTGTCTCATCACTCAGCCACGTAACCCAAGCTTCTTTAATGCATGGAGGCTGACTTCCCAGAGCGGAAAGCAGGAACTGCCAGACCTCTTAGGGCTTGAGCGTGAAAGTCCGAGAATGTCACTTCCATTGCATCCTACTGGTTAAATGAAGTCACAAACCAAGTCAAGGGGAGGAAAAAGGGACTCTACCTGTAGAAGGATGGCGTGTCGTGCACATACAGGGTGGGAAGAAATTGTTGGCCATTTAGGAGACAAACGGGACGAGTAATTGGCTCTGAAGACGGAGAGAGGGGTTCTAATCCTAGCTCTGCCACTAACTAGCTGTGTGGTTTTGGCCAAGTCACCTGTTAATGCTTAACCTGTTTGTTCACATGCCAGGTGTGGAGAATGAGTCATGAGCTCCAAGATCCTGTCTAGTTCCAAAAGTTTGCCTCTAATCAAGACAGAACCTACATTAGCCTAGAAAGTGAGGTGGGGGGGAGGGTATATAAACAGGAACACAATTAATGAATTATCCAGTTGTTCTCCTCTGGGCTGTTGTTAGCCTGTGTTTAACCTTTAGCTCTGGACGGGCTAACTAATCAATCACCGTAGGATCTCAGCTTTTGAGGCTTATTCTTCTATCTTCAGGACTTTGCTCCTGGTACAACCTACCTTCCCCTTCCACCTCTTCCTCCTTTTCAGCCTCACGGGGTGGGAAGTCAAAATGCTGTTCAGTTTTACAACTGAGTTTTTATCTTTTACAAGGAGCAGGAAGCATTAGGGCTCTGAAGGGAGCTGGAGTAGGGACCCTGGAACTAGGAGTTGACAAAATAGTGTAGCCATTTGAATACCTCTCTGAATATTGTGTCGAACAGTCTGCACCTGCTGCAAGATGAGACCTACCCCCTCACCCCCAAAGTGAACTGAAACAGGTTTTTTTGTGTTTTTAAAAATCTTCAACTATGGGCTTTATACTTGTGAAATATACAATTCCTTCAGCAAGCAGTCTCAAACCCTTGATTTCAGGAGAACTACAGGTTGCCACAAGGACCCCCCAGACTAGATCTTTGATCATTATTTGGGAGGTTCAGGATGGAAAAGATCTACAGTGGGTACACAGGGTCTTTACCTTAAGGAGCTCATCATTTAGTAAGTTATCAGGTGCCTTCCAATTTGAAGGCCTCAGTTAGACATAGCAGGTGAGCCCTTACTGGCTATACCTGCTCCAGGAATTTCCACAACAGCATCCAGATACACGCAGAGCCCTGTGTATCCTACCCCGTTACTCCTTTACCCTAGTCCGTGATTTTTCAAGTTGGGGGCAGGGTGGGGACACTAAAACAATGTGCACTGAGATCTGCTGGATCCCAGATGATCATTCTGGCACTAAACTCTCACCCCTCCCTACATCTTTCTACTTTATTGCCAGAACTCTTAGGACTCCTCAAATGAGAAAATAGTCATGTTTTTTGGTCACCATAAGCAATATACAAATCCTCATGCTCAAGAATGCAGCTTATCACTACTATCAGAATAATCTGCTAGATCTGCCACCCACTCCATGTTTTTGGTCTTCATTCTTTCTCCAAGCTCTCTCTGTTATCTCCACCAACTAGGATCTTCTTATCCTTGCTTCCTTAATATCCCACACTGTCTCCCCTCACAACCTATTTCCAGTGCTTCCATTGCTTCCATTCTGTCAAAATTTCAGTTTAGGCCCCTACAAACCCAAATGCAGGAAGGATACTCTTTCAAATGTTATGAAGAAACATGTGATCAAAATCAATCCATGAACAGTCACTTTTCTAAAATCTTTGGGGGAGAGGTGGCAAAGATGAACCAGAATTTTAAGACCTCAAAGCAGTAATGCTTTTTGTCATTGGTTCAATTCTCATTGTTCCTTAATCCTTCTCCTATTCTCTAGTAACCAGGAAATGAAATTTGGGGGTAGAGGAGCAGATCTGAAGCTATTTCCCCATTATATTTGTACCCAGGTTATCAACCTAAAAAAACTGTCCACGGGACAAATATGACAAATGGGGGACAGATGTTCACCTAAGTCCTGTATCAGGAATGCCCCAACTTAGGCCATGACAGCTTCTAAGTCGTGTTAAAAACAACAAAAAGCTAGTTCTCAAGGGACAGATGTCTTAATCGAGGGACTCATGCCATAAGAGAATACACAACTGACACAAGGCACATATTTCAGGTCTTGAATCCAACATCGCAGTCTACATCTAGCCTTGTATTTTTCTTCGTATGACCGTACACAAGAAGGCTGCACAAGAACACCTGTCATTGGGTTACGTTAATGGAAGAAGTCTAAGTGTCACTAGAGTTGTATGCCTGACCTGGACTGGCCTCTAAGGCAGGCCGATGGCCGGGTGGGTGCCTTCGGAAGAGAGCATCACTCTGAGCCTGCTACTCCTACTGGAAGAGACTCTGCCCACAGAATGCTCTAGAGATGATCATTACTAAAGGGTGTGCTGCTCTGAAGGAACTGTTGAGGTTCATGACATGAAGGAGTTAGTGAGGGTTCCAGAGATTTGCATTTAGACATGAAATGGGCAAATCTGGAGCAGTCCTTTCTGACCTTCCTCTGACAACCCCAAAAGGGCAGAGTGTGCAGCCCGTGACACCCACTTCCTTCCTTTTCCGAGTTAACGCCCCCTCCCCCATCCAGGCCTGCCCGGACGCCCCCGTCCCCCGCCTTCCAGTAGAGCTCGCGGCCTTGGCCGCGCAACAGTCTTCCGACCCCCTCCAAATCCCGACCTGGCGCACGCGCACACAGCACGCGGCCAAGTAGGCGCGGCCGGCTGGGCGAGAGGGGTAATGAATCGGCCAAGGCTGCAACGCTCCCTCGAGGGGGCTGGGCAGCGAGGGGGCGTGGCAGCGAGGGGCGTGGTGAGCGCGAGGCCCCGCCTTTCCATTGTAGGCGGCGGGGCCAGGTGCAGGCCCACGTGAGCAGCCGGCCCACGGGCTCTAGGGCCCGGGCGCGCAGGCGCACAGCAGGGCTAGGGCGAGGTCGGAGGCGGCAAAGGGGTGAAGGCGGAGGAGGTAGTGCCTGGGAACAGGCAACCTGTGTCTGGCGCGGTGCCCTGCAGCTGGTGGCGGGTGGGGCCGGCGGGCGGGCTACCGTTTTCCCGTGTCGACGGAGGCTGCTGACGGGAAAACGATCCGGGAGGGAGCGCCTCGGCCCAGGTCCCTTCCCCTGAAAACCTGCGAGATTTCAGGGCCGAGTAAGCCAAGCAGAAGATCTGGGCAGTGTTAACAAACGGACGTTGAGATTCGCAGAGATCAGCCTTCGAGGCCTCTGTCTGCCCGCCACCGGCTCTGTGACGTCTGGCGTGTCACAGCCTGGCCTCAGTTTCCCCACCCTTCTAGAGGGCTTGCGGCTTGCGAGTGGCCCCGAAGAAAAGAGTTAACGTCACAAATACTACCGGCCTAGTGAGTATTTAGAGCATCTGAGTCACGCCCTTGCCCTCATTTCAACAAGATGAGTTACACGGCGGTTTAGTGCCAGGGCCCCTGTGTGAGCTTGGGCCTCAGTTTCCTTTGTCAGCGCACAGAATGTGCTTCGAAGGTAACGAGAAGGGAGTGTGGAGCGTTGTCCCTGGCACATGGTGGGCACATAATGCTAGTTCCAGGTGTCAGGCAGAGCAAATGGCTTCGACGTAGAGTTTATTTTAGAGTAGCCAGGCTGTCTGGGGGATGCAACCACAGACCATGCGAGCCAGGGTGCATACCTGCGGATAGCGGTCCGTTTCTACTCTGTCAGCTAGCCAGGGAGAAGGGATACACTTAATATTTTATTAAGTACACTCCCATTTATCCCTGACTTAGAAAAGGCTTCCTTGGTCTAATTTTCCCGGTCTCTCTAGTTCGTAGTGTTTTAGAAACGCTAAAGGAAACGTTTCATTGGTTGTTCTGAATTTGATGTTACATTTAGTTCTTTTTATTTTTTTAAAATAATTTTTGGCTTTCGTTGCAGTGCGCAGGCTCTTCGTTGGGGTGCGCTAGCTTCTCCCTAGTTGTGGCGCGCAGGCTCTCTAGTTGGCGTGTGCGGGCTCTGTTGCCCTGCTTTATTGCCACTCGGCATGTGGGATCTTAGTTCCCTGGCCAGGGATTGAACCTATGTCCCCTGCTTTGGAAGAGGGATTCTTAACCGCTGGACCACCAGGAACGTCCCCATTTAGCCCTCTTATGATGATGGTGATGAAGGAAATGTGATTGATCTGTATTTGGCGTGGTTATTAGTATCCTGGATTAATTTGGGATAAAATTGTCAGTACTCAGCAGGAGAGCTGGCAAAACCTTATGTTCAGCTGTTACTGGGGCTCCATGTTGAAAGCTTAAAAAATATTCGTGCTCTGTGCTGTATTACCTCCGTCGTCTCAGTAATACCCCAGCTTCCATTGTCTCTAGGGTGGTCCTTGAAAGCTTTTGTTAATTTTTATTTTTCAGACATTTTGACCTCAATCTCACCTTTTCCTACCAGTAACCACTTAAAGATTCTGTTGCTGCAAGAGTTCAGGGAAAATCCATTTGTAATATTATTTGGAGAAGGGTGACCACACCCTGACTTCTACCGTGTTGAGCAAATCAAACTACTGTTCTTACTGGAAAAAAACCTGCAGCTGAAGCTGGGGTTAGGGATAAAGAAACCCAGCTGGATTTTGCCCCTCAGTACTAGTGAGAGTTTCTGTTTGTGGTGTGTTTATCATAAAACATACTTTGCAAGAATGTGACTAGCTTTTTATAAGTCTACCGTGACTATACATGGTTTATGATGCCTAGCATCTAAGATATGTACAAATAACTAATAGATCCTGACCCCCTTAAATGACTGACGGGTGTTTGCAAAAGTCAGTATTCTGCCCACACAATAGCTCCTTGCTGGAAAAAGTATTTGGTTGATATTATCTATAACTGATACTTTTAAAATATAGTACTGAAAGCATATGAGAGATTTTGGGGTTTGACTTTTTCATTTATTTTCATCTTCTCATTTCAGTATTTTAAACAGTTGTAGAACTTATGTGCTGGTATTAACAGCTTCTTGAATTTGGCTTAAAAGAGCTAGTTGTCCTTGGTCTCACTATTTCAGTTCAACATACATTATTTAACAGAGAGTATAATATGCTGAATAACTGAACTGCAACAATCATAATAAACATTCATTGAGAATGTACCATTTCCATTTATATTTATGTTTATCATATATGTACATTTATTTCACCATTTTGGACACTGGGGAATAAGACAATGTTTATTATATGTTTTCACCTCGGGAATTTATGACTTTGTTTCCTCTCTTTTTTTTTTAAGAGAAAAGAATCTTTCTGAAAAGTGAAGCCTTTTAATTGTGGTAGAAATCCTGAATATAATGTTTCATTGAGAAACAGTACTCTCCTTTAAAATTTTTGTTGTTTTTTCTTTGTTTCAAATGAAATAACGAACTCTTACAATGTTAGTGTGGCCCTTAGCCAAAACCAATCATTTCTTACTTTAGTAAAGGGATCAAGAATTTTAATTTAATACATAGCAAGTATAATACTTAAGGATCTGCTCATAAAATTGACATTGGATGACAAAGGTTTTAAAACAAGGGTTTTAGACTTCAGAACAGGAAAGGTAAATTTGTGTTTATCCTGTGCCTTATTAAAATATTGGAAATTAATAGTAAAACGCAGTGATGGATTAAAAATAAGCCATTAGACTTTGGGCAACATGGATTAGTCAGTGATACATATATGTATATAATGATATGTATGTATATGTACCATTGTTTGTTTTACAAAAGTCTTTCACTTTAATCTCCTCTCATCAGTTCTCCTATATCACTTTCATATAGGTATTGCTTAAGCCATTAAAGAAATGAAGAAAAAGTTTCAGAAAAGGAAAAAAAAATTCAGAGAAGGTGAAAGGAAATTGCCTAAGGTCTTCTGAGTCCAAGTCCTATAATGCTCACACAATAAAAAAAAGACATGGTGGGCAATGAATATTTTTGATTGAGCCCATTGTCAGTGCAGTCAGTATAGTGGAATTACAATTCTTTCACTGCGATTGACTCCTCTGTTCTAATTTTTACCCGTTTCTATTAACAAAGTAAGGATTTCTGAATTTAACAGTAACAGGAATAGAATGGTGAACAAGATGTAAAGCAGCCCCAACTCTCATGGGAGTTACAATTTAGAGAGAGGTAACAGAGAGCAAAATAACTTCAGATTGTTAAGTGCTAAAGAGATAAAGAGCACATAACCCAGCTTAGGGTGTCATGGAAAGATCCCCAGGAAAAGGGTACCTTAATTGTTGTCTGAAGGATAAGTAAAAATCAGGTGAAGGCAGGAGGAGATGGACAGTCTCAGTAAAGGAACAGTGTGTGAAAAGACGTGATGCAGAAGAGTGCATCCATTGTTCTAGGACCTGGAAAGTACAATGTTAATCATTATAGACGTAGGGGTGTGTTGGGGGCAGTGGCTTTGGTGAAAGAGGAAAGTGTGAGAGATGAGGATAAATAAGGAAGAAGGAGTTAAAGGACTTTGAATCTGTGAGTAAAGGTTTTGGAAAGTAGGGTAGAAGAATGCTGGGAGCTTTGAGACTGTGAGTAGGAGGAACAACTATTAGGAGACCATTGCAGAAGTCCAGGTAAGAAATGATGGTTGCCTGGAAAAGGGTAGTGACACTGCAGATAAAATGAGGATGGAAAGGGAAGATAACTGAAAAAATACGTATGAGTAGAATTTTTTCTTCAAAGAATGGTTTATCGTCCTAGAACATAATTAGTAAAAACTCAAGTTGCATACTGCAGAACGTGCATCTTTTTAAAAAAATACTGAAGTATAGTTGATTTACAATATTATATTAGTTTCAGGTGTACAACATAGCATTTCAATATTTTTATAAATTATACTCCATATAAAGTTATTATAAAATATTGACTATTCCCTGTGCTGTACAATATATCCTTGTAGCTAATTTATTTTACGTGTTGTATTTTGAACCTCTTAATCCCCTGACCCTATTTTGCCCCTCCTCCCTTCCCTCTCCTTACTGGTAACCAGTAGTTTGTTCTCTATATATGTAAATCTGTTTCTGTTTTTTTTTTAAAATTCATTCAGTTTTATTATTTTAGATTCCACGTATAAGTGATAGCATACAGTATTTGTCTTTCTCTGTTGACTTACTTCACTAAACGTAATACCCTCCAGGTCCATGCATATTGTTACAAATGGCAGATTTTCATTCTTTTTTTATAGCTGAGTAATATTCCACTGTGTATATGTATGTGTATTTATATATATGCCACATCTTCTTTATCCGTTTGTCTCTTCATGGACACTTTGGTTGCTTCCATATCTTGGCTATTCTAAATAATGCTGTGAACATTGGGGTACATGTATCTTTTCGAATTAGTGTTTTTGTTTTGATATAATTTCTATTCTGTTAAATTTGGGGGGACTTGTTCTGTGGCCTAGCATATGATCTGTCCTGGAGAACAGTTGAAAAGAATGTGTACTCTGCTGTTTTGGGATAGAATATCCTGTCGATATCTGTTAAGTCCAGCTGGTCTAATGTGTCATACAAGACCACTGTTTCCTTATTGATTTTCTATCCGGACGATCTGTCCATTGATGTAAGTGGGGTGTTAAAGTCCCCTACTACTATTGTATTATTGTCAGTTTCTCCCTTTATGTCTGTTAATACTTTATATATTTAGGTGCTCCTATATTAGGTGCATATATTTTAATGAATGTTGTATGCTCTTCTTGTATTGATCCCCTATCATTATATAATGCCCTTCTTTGTCTTTTGTTACAGATTTTGTTTTAAAGTCTACTTTGTCTGATATGAGTATTTGTTACAGATTTTGTTTTAAAGTCTACTTTGTCTGATATGAGTATTGCTACCCCAGCTTTCTTGTTGCTTCCATTTGCATGAGATTTCTCTTTCCATCCCCTCACTTTGAGAGTGTTTGTGTGTGTGTGTCTTTACGTCTGAAATGAGTCTCTTGTGAGCAGCATATAAATGGGTCTTGATTTTTCATCCAGTTAGCCACCCTATGTCTTTTGATCAGAGTGTTTAGTCCATTGGCATTTAAAGTGATTATTGATAGGTATGTAGTTATTGCCATTTTGTTACTTATTTTCTGGTTGTTTTTGTAGTTCTTCTCTGTTCTTTTCTTCTTTTAGTTTTTACCCTTGTAGTGTGATGATTTTCTTTAGCTGTATGCTTGTGTTTCCTTCTCTCTAGTTCTTGGGTATCTATTGTAGGTTTTTGATTTGTAGTTACTGTAGGGTTCATATATGTTGACCTGTAACTATATCTGCTTGTTTCAAACTGATAGTCATTTAAGTTCAAACACATTCTAAAAGATATACTTTTTAAAATTCCCCTCCCCCACGTTTGGTGTCATATTTACATCTTCATGTTTATCCCTTAACTGCTTATTGTGGTTGTAGTTGATTTACAGTTTTTGTCTTTTAATCTTCATACTAGCTTATTTAAGTGGTTGATCCACAGCCTTTACTGTATGTTTGCGTAGGTCCTGACCTTATCGCTTCTCTTGCCTTCCTACCTGACTCTGTGTGGATCTTTCTTTATAGCCTTTATGCCTGTCTCCAGTTTGCTTTCAGTGATAATTGCTCTGCATGTAAATGTATTCTTGATGTGTTTGTGCAGGGAGGCAAGTCCAGTGTCCTCCTACTCTGCCATTTTGACCTCTTATGTATGAGTAGAACTAATGCAGTTTTGTGATAGCTTGGATGAAGGGAGACGAGAGAGTAATGCCTGGGTTTCTGTTTTGGCAATTGAGAGAATAGTAATACTACTCACTGAGAGGAGGGATACAAAACAGGGGGTACAAATTTGAGAGGAAGACTGTGAGGGGAAAGATAAGAGTTCAGTTTTAGACAGATTGAGTCTAAACATCAAGCTGAAGATAATGACTTGGGAGGTTTGAGTCGAGGCCAGTGATTTGGAATTATTGGGGGGGATAATATTTGCTTCTCATTACGATTGGGAGAAGATTAGAAATACTAAGAATACTTCAAGCTCTTTTTGAAGCAAGGAATTATGTTTAATTTACATGACAAGTCTGTAAGCAACCTCTAGAACAAGGAAAAAATTGCATCACAAAGAATCAGAGCTAGTGGCTTGAAAAGTGCCTTAATGTGGAAAGACACCTAATTTTCTTTTAAAAAATGAGCACTGGGAGGGCCCGGTGGGATGGAGGCTGGGAGACTGGGGCAACTGACCTGCAGCTCAGCGGGAGGCAGGTGCCTGGAGATGTGACTGGGGCCCACATGGCCAGGTTGCCATCCCAGAGCAGGGCTGCCACACCCTGGCCCTCCCTCATTCTGCATGAAAAACCAGCTCCATGACCCCCCAGCACAGGTGCATTTTTTAAAAAACAAGTACTTAGAGAATTACCTTTCAAAAAAGTACTTCAGGGATTGTTAGATTGGATTTTAAAAAAATCAAGAACCAACTCTATATGCTCTCTACAACAAACTCACCTTAAATATAGAGACATAGATAAGTTAGAAGTAAAAAGATGGGAAAAACATATGCCATGCAAAACACTAATCAAAAGAAAGATGAGGTGGCTCTATTAATACCAAAGTAGACTTCAAGAAATACTGCCAAGGAAGAAGACGGGCATTACATAATGAATAAGGGGTCAGTTCATCAAGAACACTTAACAGTCACAAATGTGAATGCACCTAACACAACTGAAAGAGCCAAAGGTGACATAGACAAATTCACAGTTTTAGCTGGCAAGTCCAACTCTCCTTTTTCAGTAATCCATAGAACTAGTAGACAGAAAATGAGCAGGGATGTAGAGACCTAAACAGCCCTATTAGCCAACTTGATGTAACTGACTGTTAGAGGATACTCCATCCAGCAGTAGCAGAATACACATTCTCGTCAAGTGTATCTAGGAAATTCCCCACGTTAGATCATATTCTGGGCCATAAAACAAATTTCAACAAATTTAAGAAATCATATAAAGTATGCTCTCTGATCCCAGGAGAATTAAGCTAGAAATTAATAAAAATATCGGCAATTTCCAACTATTTGGAAATTACACAGCACACTTTTAAATAACCCTGAGTCAAAGAGGAAGGCATAAGGGCAATTAAAAACTACTTTGAATGGAATGACAGTTAAAATGCAGCACATGCTAAAGCAGTGCTTAGAGGGAAGTGTAGCGTAAAAGGCATATATTAGAAACAAAAAAGGCCTGAAATCAATCTTAGCCTCTTAAGAGGCTATCTTAGCCTCCACCTTAAGAAACTAAAAAACAGAAGAGCAAATTAAATCCAAAACAAACAGAAAATAGGAAATAATAAAGATAAGGCCATGAATAAAGTTGCAAACAAAAATAGAGAAAGTCACTAAAACCAAAAAGTGGTATTTGAAAGATAAATTTGATATACCTCTAGCTAGACTTATCAGGAGAAAAGCTAGACTTATCAAATCAATATCAAGAATGAAAAAGAGAACATCACTACAGACCCTACAGACATTAATATGATAGTAGGGAATATTACCAACAATTTTCTATGTTAATAAATTTGATAAATTAGATGAAATGGGCAAATTCCTTGAAGGACTAACTACCAGAACTTACTTAAGAAGTAGTAAATAACCTAACAACTTTCCCACAGGAAAAATCTGGTGGCTTCACTGGTCAATTGTACAGGTATTTAAGGAAGAAATGATACCAATTCTACACAAACTCTTCCAGAAATAGAAAAGGAGAGAACACTTCCCAACTAATTTTATGAGGCCAGCAGTATACCTCACACGCATTAGGATGGCTACTATCAAAAGAACCAGAAAATAATAAGTATTGATGAGTATGTGGGGAAATTGGAACCATTGTGCAGTGTTGATGAGAATGTAAAATGATGTAGCTGCTATGGAAAATAGTATGGTGATTCCTCAAGAAAATTAAAATTGGAGTTACCATATGATCTAGCAATTCCACTTTTACATCCCAGGGATGTAATACACATTATATAGCAAATAATACTGTAATAATTTTGTATGGTGATAGATGGTTACTAGACTTATTGTGGTGATCATTTCATAATGTATTTGATTGTCAAATCACTATGTGTACACCTGAAACTAACATACTATTGTATGTCAACTGTATTTCAGTTAAAAAAAGGAGGGGTTTGAAGAGATATTTGTACACCCCTGTTCATAGCATTATTCGTGATAGGTAAAAGATGGATGCACCCCAAGTGTCCATTGATAGATGAATGGATAAGCAACATGTGGTATATGCATGCAAAGGAATATTATTCAGCCTTGAAAAGGAAGGAAGTTCTGGTAATGCTACAGTATGGATAAAACTTGAGGGCCTTATGCTAGATGAAATAAGCCACTCACTAAACAGCAAACACCGTATGATTCCACTTATATGAGATACCTCGCGTAGTCAAAGTCATAGAGGCAAAAAGTAGAATGGTGATTTTGAGGGGCTAGGAACAGGGGGAATGGGGAAATATTGTTTAATGGGTACAGGGTTTCAGTTTTCCAAGAATAAAGGAGCTATGGAAATGGATAGTGGTGATGGTTGAACACATATTGAATATATTTAATAGCACTAAACTGTACACTTAAAAGTGGTTAAGATGGTAAGTTTTCTGTTGTCTATTTTCTCACAGTAAACAAAATTGAACAAAATTCAGTATATAAAAAGTAGAAAATATATCGTGACCAAGTGGAGTTTATCATAAGATGCAAGATTGGTTCACTATTCATAAATCAATCAATGCAATTCACCATATCAACAGACTAAAGAAGAAAAACCATATGATCATCTCAATAGATGCAGAAAAAGCATTTTAAGAAACATTTATTATTCATTCCTGAAAAAACTCTCAGAAAACTAGGAATAAAAGTGAACTTCCACTACCTGATAAAGGCCGTGAATGAAAAACCTACAGCTAATATCATACTTAATAGTGAAAGACTTGAATGCTTTCCCCCTAAAGTCAGAACAAAGCAAGGATGCTGGCTCTCACCACTCTTATTCGTCATTTTCCTGAAGGTCCTAGCTAGTGCAATGAGGCAAGAAAAAGAGGCATACAGAGTGGAAAGGAAGAAATAAAAATGCCTTTATTTGTAGATACCATGACTGTCTGTGTAGAAAATCCCAAAGACTCTCCAAAAAACTCCTGGATATAGTAGGTAAAATTAGGAAGGTCACAAGATCCAAGGTCAATATATGAAAACTGTCGTACTTTTCTAACAGCAAACATTTGAACTTGAAGACTTTTTAAAGTGCTCTTTAAAATAGCATTCAGGGAATTCCAGTGGTCCAGTGGTTAGGACTTGGAGCTTTCACTGCAGTGACCTGTGTTCAGTCCCTGGTCGGGGAACTAAGATCCAACAAGCTTCAAGGTGTGGCCAAAAAAAAAAAAAAAAAAAAGCATCCGAACTATTTAAATACTTAGGGAAAATATAACAAAATATGTGTAAGATTTGTATGTTAAAAATTACAAAATTGATGAGAGAAATTAGAGAAGACCTAATATCAGTAGTGAGATATTTTGGGTTCATAAGTGGGGAGACTCAATATTATCAGAATGTAATTTCTTCCCAAAATGATGTGTAGATTCAATGAAATTACAACCACAATCTCAGCAGCCATTTTTTTTGTGGAAATTAATAGGCTAGTTCTAAAATTTATATTGAGAGGCAAAGAACATAGAGTAGCCAAAACAATTTTTTAAATTTAATTTTTACTTTATATTGGATTATAGTTGATTTACAATGTTGTGTTAGTTTCAGGTGTGCAGCAAAGTGATTCAGTTATACATAAACATCCATTTTTTAAATTTTTATTTATTTATTTTTGGCTGTGTTGGGTTTTCGTTTCTGTGCACGGGCTTTCTCTAGTTGCGGCAAGCGGGGTCTATTCTTCATTGCGGTGAGTGGGCTTCTCATTGTCGTGGCTTCTCTTGTTGCGGAGCACAGGCTCTAGACGCGCAGGCTCAGTAGTTGTGCCTCACGGGCTTAGTTGCTCGCGGCATGTGGGATCTTCCCAGACCAGGGCTCGAACCCGTGTCCCCTGCATTGGCAGGCAGATTCTTAACCACTGCGCCACCAGGGAAGCCCTATCCATTCTTTTTTAGATATTTTTCTCATATAGGTTATTACAGAATATTAAGTAGAGTTCCCTGTGCTATGCAGTAGGTCCTTGTTGATTATCTGTTTTATATATAGTAGTGTGTATATGTTAATCCCAAACTCCTAATTTATCCGTCCCTCCATGTTTCCCCTTTGGTAACCATAGGTTTGTTTTCGAAGTTTGTGAGTCTGTTTCTGTTTTGGAAATAAGTTCATTTGTATCATTGTTTTTAGATTTCACATATAAGTGATATCATGATATTTGTCTTTCTCTTTTTGACTTACTTCGCTTAGTATGATAATCTCTAGGTCCATCCATGTTGCTGCAAATGGCATTATTTTATTCTTTTTATGGCTGCATAATATTCCATTGTATATATGTACCACATCTTCTTTATCCATTCTTCTGTCCATGGACATTTCAGTTGCTTCCATGTCTTGGCTCTTGTAAGTAGTGCTGCAGTGATCATTATAGAGTGCATGTATCTTTTTGAATTATGGTTTTCTCTGGATCAGTGCTCAGGAGTTGGATTGCTGGGTCATATGGTAGTTCTATTTGTAGGGTTTTTTTTTTGTTTTTTGTTTTGGTTTTGTTGGGTCTTCATTGCTGCACATGGGCTTTTCTGTAGTTGCCACGAGCAGGGGCTACTCTTTGTTGTGGTTCACGGGCTTCTCATTGTGGTGGCTTCTCTTGTTGTGGAGCACGGGCCCTAGGCACGTGGGCTTTACTAGTTGCAGCATATGGGCTCTGTAGTTGTGGCTCACGGGCTCTAGAGCGCAGGCTCAGTGGTTGTGGCACATGGGCCCAGTTGCTCCGCAGCATTTGGGATCTTCCTGGAGCAGGGCTTGAACCCATGTCCCCTGCATTGACAGGCGGATTCTCAACCACTGCGCCACCAGGGAAGTCCCCACTTTTAGCTTTTTAAAGAATCTCCATACTGTTCTTCATAGCGGTTGTACCAATTTACATTCCCACCAACAGTGTAGGAGGGTTCCCTTTTCCCCACACCCACTCCAGTATTTGTTATTTGTAGACTTTCTGATGATGGCCATTCTGACCAGAGTGAGGTGGTACCTCCTTGTGGTTTTGATTTGCATTTCTCTAATAATGAGCAGTGTTGAGCATGTTTTCATGTGCTTTTTGGCCCTCTGTATGTCTTCTTTAGAGAAATGTCTATTTAGATCTTCTGCCTATTTTTTGAATGGGTTGTTGGTTTTTCTGATATTAAGCTGTGTGAGCTGTTTGTATATTTTGGAGATTAATCCTTTGTTGGTAGCTGCATTTGCAGATATTTTCTCCCATTCTGTGGGTTGTCTTTTCATGTTGTTTATGGTTTCCTTTGCTGTGCAAAAGCTTTTAAGTTTCATTAGGTCCCATTTGTTTATTTTCATTATTGTAGGAGGTGGATCCAAAAAGATACTGCTGTGATTTATGTCATAAAGTATTCTGCCTGTGTTTTCCTCTAAGAGTTTTATAGTATCCGGTCTTACATTTAGGTCTTTAATCCATTTTGAGCTTATTTTTGCGTATGGTGTTAGGGAGTGTTCTAATTTCATTCTTTTACATGTAGCTGTCCAGTTTACCCAGCACCACTTACTGAAGAGACTATCTTTTCTCCGTTGTATAGTTTTGCCTCCTTTGTCATAGATTAATTGCCCATAGGTGTGTGGGTTTATTTCTGGGTTTTCTATCCTGTTCCATTGTTCTATATTTTATTTTTGTGCCAGTGCCATACTGTTTTGATGACTGTAGCCTTGTAGTATATTCTGAAGTCAGGGATCCTGATTCCTCCAGCTCCGTTTTTCTTTCTCAGGATTGCTTTGGCTATTTGGGGTCTTTTGTTTATCCATACAAATTTTAAAAACTTTTTGTTCTAGTTTAGTTCTGTGAAAAATGCTGTTGGTAATTTGTAGGGATTGAATCTGTAGATTGCCTTGGGTAGTAGAGTCATTCTGACAGTAATCATTCTCCCAATCCAAGGACATGGTATATCTTTCCATCTGTTTGTGTTGTCTTCTATTTCTTTCATCAGCACCTTACAGTTTTCAGATTACAGGTCTTTTGTCTTCTTAGGTAGGTTTATTCCAACGAATTTTATTCTTTTTGATGTGATGGTATATGGGATTGTTTTCCTTAATTTCTCTTTCTGATCTTTTGTCGTTAGTGTATAGAAATGCAAGAGATTTCTGTGTATTAGTTTTGTATCCTGCAGCTTTACCAAATTTATTGATGAGCTCTAGTCGTTTTCTGGTAGCATCTTTAGGATTCTCTATGTACAGTATCATGTCATCTGCAAACAGTGACAGCTTTACTTCTTCTTATCCAGTTTGGATTCCTTTTATTTATTTTTCTTCTCTGATTGCCGTGGCTGAGACTTGTAAAACTATGTTGAGTATAAGTGGCGAGAGTGGACATCCTTGTCTTGTTTCTGATCTTAGAGGAAATGTTTTCAGCTTTTCACCATTGAGTGTGATGTTAGCTGTGGGGTTGTCATATATGGCCTTTATTATGTTGAGGTAGTTTCCCTCTGTGCTCACTTTCTGAGGAGAATTTATCATAATTCGGTGTTGAATTTTGTCAAAAGCTTTTTCTGCATCTATTGAGATGATCATATGGTTTTTATTATGTTTGTTAATGTGGAGTATCACATTGATTGATTTGCAGATATTGAAAAAGTCTTGCATCCCTGGGATAAATCCCACTTGATCATGGTTTCTGATCCTTTGAATGTATTGTTGGATTACGTTTGCTAGTATTTTTTTTTTTTTTTTTTTATTTTGGTACGCGGGCCTCTCACTGTTGTGGCCTCTCCTGTTGCTGAGCACAGGCTCCGGACGCGCAGGCTCAGCGGCCATGGCTCACGGGCCCAGCCGCTCCGCGGCATGTGGGATCTTCCCAAACTGGGGCACGAACCCGTGTCCCCTGCATCGGCAGGTGGACTCTCAACCACTGCGCCACCAGGGAAGCCCCGTTTGCTAGTATTTTGTTGAGGATTTTTGCATCTGTGTTCATCATTCGTATTGGTCTGTAATTTTTGTGTGTGTGTGTGTGGTATCTTTGTCTGTTTTTGGTATCAGGGTGATGGTTTTGGTATCAGAATGAGTTTGTGGATGTTCTTTCCTCTGCAGTTTTTGGGAATAGGTTCAAAAGGATAGGTGTTAACTCTTCTCTAAATGTTTGATAGAATTCTCTTGTGAAGCCATCTAGTCATGGACTTTTGTTTGTTTGAAGTTTTTAAATCCCAGTTTCAATTTCAGTACTTGTGATGGGTCTGTTCATATTTTCTATTTCTTCCTGGTTCAGTCTTCGAAGACTGTACCTTTCTAAGGATTTGTCCATTTTACTGGCGTAGGGTTGCTCATAGTAGTCTCTTATGATCCTTTGTATTTCTGTGGTGTCAGTTGTAACTTCTCCTTTTTCATTTCTAATTTTATTTTATTTTTATTTTTTGGGAGGGGGGTTTAAAAAATTTTTTTTAATTGAAGTATACTTGATTTACAATGTTGTGTTAGTTTCTGGTGTATAGCAAAGTGGTTCCTATATATTTGTGATATATATATTATATATTATTTTTCATATTCTTTTCCATTATGGTTTATTACAGGATATAGAATATAGTTCCCTGTGCTATACAATAGGACCTTGTTGTTTATCTCTTTTATATATAGTAGTTTGTATCTGCTAATCCCAAACTTCTGATTTATTCCTCCCCCTCCATTCCCCCTTTGGTAACCATAAGTTTACTTTCTATGTCTGTGAGTCTTTATTTCTAATTTTATTGATTTGAGCCTTCTACCTCTTTTTCTTGATGAAGCTGGCTAAAGGTTTATCAATTGTGTTTATCTTCTGAAAGAACCAGCTTTTAGTTTTATTGATCTTTGCTGTTGTTTTCTCTCATTCCTGTGAGAAAACCTCAGCAATGTAATTACTTTCCTGTTCGTGGGTTGCCCACCCAGCGGGCATGCGATTTGATTGTATTGCGAAGGCACCCCTCCTACTGTCTTGTGGCTTCTTCTTTGTCTTTGGATGTAGAATATCTTTTTTGGGTAGGTTCTAGTCTTTTTTTGTTGATGGTTGTTCAGTAGTTAGTTGTGATTTTGGTGTTTTCATGAGAGGAGGTGAGCTCAAGTCCTTCTACTCTGCCATCTTGTCTCCAATCATGCTGTTATCTCAATCTCTAATTGCTTTTTATTAAATAAGCTCTTTCCAGTGTTTTTCAAACCCCCTGCTGGCTCATGATGAAGCTTTTTTGGGTCCTCTTTAAAGATGGGTGTCCGCTGTGGTCAATCAGAGCTACCTTGTTTCTTTTTTTAAAATTAATTAATTAATTAATTTACTTATTTGGTTGTGTCGGGTCTTAGTTGTGGCAGGCGGGCTCCTTAGTTGTGGCTCGCTGGCTCCTTAGTTATGGCAGTCAGGCTCCTTAGTTGCAGCAGGCGGTCTCCTTAGTTGTGGCATGTGAACTGTTAGTTGAGGCATGCGTGTGGGATCTAGTTCCCAGACCAGCGATCGAACCCGGGCCCCCTGCCTTGGGAGCACGGAGTCTTAACCACTGTGCCACCAGGGAAGTCCCAACCTTGAGGTTCTTACGTACTGGGAAGCTGGAGATCTGGGATGGTGCTGAGCCTCAAGAATGGCCCAGAGTGAAGATTCCAGTAGGCTGTTCTGGATTTCTCATTATTTTTTTGTGGACTCCATAGTTTGGCTTCTGTATCCACCACCCTAACCCAGGAGAAACTTCCCCAAACTCACTGTACCCGCAGTGCAGAACAGTATACTTTCTCTGCTCCTCGGAAAGCTGAGGTAAGATTTGCCATTGGAAAGATCACAGCTTCTGGGCTGCTGTTTTTCTTTTTTTTTTTAAGTATGGTAAGAACATAAAATACAGAAGATGAGATCTACTCTCTTAATAAATTAGTATACAGTATTGTTAACTACAAGCACAATGTCGTGTAGCAGATCTGCAGAACTTTTTTATCTTTTACTACTGGAAGTTTATACCCATTGAATAGCAACTCCCCATTTCCCCTTTCCTCCAGACCCTGGCTACCACCATTCTTCTTGTACTTTGATGACTGACTACTTTAGATAACTCATACAAGTGGAATAATGCAGTATTTGTCCTGGCTGGCTTATTTCATTTTGTATAAGGTCCTCAAATTTCATCCATGCTGTAGCATACAAAACAATATCCTTCTTTTTATGGCTGAATAATATTTCACTGTATGTATATGCCACATTTTCTTTATGCATTCATCTGTTGACTAATATTTAGATTGTTTCCACCTTTTAGCTCTTGTGAACAGCGCTTCAGTGAACACGGGAGTGTAGATATCTCTTTGATATCTTGAGTTCAGTTCTCTTGGATAAATACCCAGTAATTGGATTGCTGGATCATATGGTAGTTCTATCTTTAATTTTTGAGAAACCTCCATACTATTCTCCGTAGTGGCTGCACCATCTGACATTCTCACCATCAGTGTACCAGGCTTACAGTTTCTGTACAGCCGCACCAACACTTGTTATTTTGTTTTCTTGATAATGGCCATCCTGAGAGGTGTGAGGTGATATCTCATTGTGGTTTTTTGATTTGCATTTCCCTGATGATGAGCATCTTTTCGTATAACTGTTGGCTATTTGTAGATCTTCTTTGGAGAAATGTCTCCCCAAGTCTTTTGCCCATTTTTAACCAGTTTATTTGTTTTTTTGCTGTTGGGTAGTAGTAGTTCCTTATATATTTTGAATATTAATCTCTTATCAGTTTGCAAATACTCTCTCCCTTTCCATAGGTTGCCTTTTCACTCTTGATTCTTTACTTTGCTGTGCAGAAGCTTTTTAGTTTGATGTAGCCCCACTTGTCTATTTTTGCTTTTGTTGTGTATCCTTTTGGTGTTCAAATCAGTGCCAAGACCAGTGTCGTGAAGATTTTCCTCTATGTTTTCTTCTTGGAGTTTTAGAGTTTCAGGTCTTGTATTTAAATTTTTAGTACATTTTGAGTTGATATATATGTATGGTGTAAAATAAGGGTCCAGTTTCATCCTTTTGCATGTGGCTATCCAGTTTTCCCAGCATCGTTTGTTGAAGAGACTAACCTTTCCCCGTTATGTATTCTTGGTGTGCTTGTCAAAGAGCAGTTGACCATATGTGAAGACAATGAGAGATTGGTGAGTGGAAAGACACATAGGCCAATGGAATAGAATACAGAGTACAGGAACAGACCACACAAACATGGTCTGATTTTGGACAAAGATGCCAAGATAACTCTTTGGAGTAGAGATAGTCTTTTCAAAAACTTGGTGCCGGAATAATTGACATCCATATTTTAAAAAATGAACCTTGGGCTTCCTTGGTGGCGCAGTGGTTGAGAATCTGCCTGCTAATGCAGGGGACACGGGTTCGAGCCCTGGTCTGGGAGGATCCCACATGCCGCGGAGCAACTAGGCCCATGAGCCACAACTACTGAGCCTGCGCGTCTGGAGCCTGTGCTCTGTAACAAGAGAGGCCCGCACACTGCGATGAAGAGTGGCCCCCACTTGCCACAACTAGAGAAAGCCCTTGCACAGCAACGAAGACCCAACACAGCAAAAATAAATAAAATACATTTTAAAAAGAAGAAAAAACCTTAAAAAAGTTTTAAAAAAATGAACCTTGTATGTATACAAAAATTAACTAAAATTGTGTAATAGATCAAAATGTAAAATTTAAAACTACAGCACTTCTAGAACTTCCTGTTGCATCTGTTAGCCACATGTGGCTATTTAAATTTAAATAATTAAAACTAAATACAGTGTGACAATTCAGCTGCTTAGTTGTTCTAGCCACGTGTCAAGTCCTCAGTGGCCATGGGTGGCTAACTAAAGGTGTATTGATTAGCTCAGATTACAGCATTTTTCTTTTCTTTTTTTTTTTGAGCTTGGTGGGAAAGGCTTTTCTGTTTTTTTAAAAATACATTTCATTATTATTCTTTTACATCTTTATTGGATTATAATTGCTTTGTAATGTTGTGTTAGTTTCTGCTGTATAACAAAGTGAATCAGCTATATGTATACCTGTATCCATTCTCTCTTGCACCTCCCTCCCACCCTCCCCATCCCACCCCTCTAGGTTGACACAGAGCACTGAGCTGGCCTCCCAGTGCTGTACAGCAGCTTCCCACTAGCTCTCTGTTTCACACATGGTAGTGTATATATTGTCAGTGCTAGTCCCTCAGTTCATCCCACCCTCCCATTCCCTCCCTGTGTCCACAAGTCCATTCTCTATGTCTGCATCTCTATTCCTGTCCTGCCACTAGGTTCATCAGTACCATTTTTCTACATTCCATATATATACGTTAATACATAGTATTTGTTTTTCTCTTTCTGACTTACTTCACTCTGTATGACAGACTCTAAGTCCATCCACATCACTACATATGACTCAATTTCTTTCCTTTTTATGGCTGAGTAATATTCCATTGTATATATGTGCCACATCTTCTGTATCCACTCATCTGTTGATGGACAGTTAGGTTGCTTCCATTTCCTGGCTATTGTAAATAGAGCTGCAGTGAACATTGTGCTACATGATTCTTTTTGAATTATGGTTTTCTCAGGGTATATGCCCAGTAGTGGGATTGCTGGGTCATATGGTAGTTCTATTTAGTTTTTTAAGGAATCTCCATACTGTTTTCCATAGTGGCTGTATCAATTTACATTCCCACCAACAGTGTGAGAGGGTTCCCTTTTCTCCACACCCTCTCCAGCATTTATTGCCTGTAGTTTTTTTGATAATGGCCATTCTGACCAGTGTGAGGTGACACCTCATTGCGGTTTTGATTTGCATTTCTCTAATGATTAGTGATGTTGAGCATCTTTTCATGTGTTTGTTGGCAATCTGTATGTCTTCTTTGGAGAAATGTCTATTTAGGTCTTCTGCCCATTTTTGGATTAGGTTGTTTGTTTTTTTGATATTGAGCTGCATGAGCTGCTTGTATATTTTGGAGATTAATCCTTTGTCAGTTGTTTCATTTGCAAATATTTTCTCCCATTCTGAGGGTTGTCTGTTCATCTTGTTTATGGTTTCCTTTGCTGTGCAAAAGCTTTTAAGTTTCATTAGGTCCCATGTATTTATTTTTGTTTTTATTTTCATTACTCTAGCAGGTGGCTCAAAAAGGATCTTGATGTCAAAGAGTGTTCTGCCTGTGTTTTCCTCTAAGAGTTTTATAGTGTCTGGCTTTACATTTAGGTCTTTAATCCATTTTGAGTATATTTTTGTGTATGGTGTTAGGAGGTGTTCTAATTTCGTTCTTTTACATGTAGCTGTCTTGTTTTCCTAGCACCACATACTGAAGAGGCTGTCTTTTCTCCATTGTATATTCTTGCCTCCTTTGTCACAGATAAGGTGACCATATGTGTGTGGGTTTATCTCTGGGCTTTCTATCCTGTTCCATTGATCTATATTTCTGTTTTTGTGCCAGTACCATACTGTCTTGATTACTCTAGCTTAGATTAGAGGATATTTCTATCATCACAGGAAACAGTCTTATGCACTGCTGTTCTAGAAGAAAACATAGGAGAAAATCTTTGGGATCTTAGTTAGGCAAAGATTTCTTAGGACACAAAAATTGTGACCATAAAAAAAAAATGGATAAATTGGGTTTCATCAAAATTAAAAACGTAAGGTTTTTGAAAAGCTGTGCTAAGAAAATGAAAAGACAATCCACAGACCAGGAAAGAAATATTTTCAAAACATATATTTGATAAAGAATTGGCAACCAGAATATTAAAAATTTTTTCAAAATTCAATAATATCAAAAATTAAAAAGTGAGCAAAAAGTTTGAAAAAACATTTCACCAAAGAAAATATATGAATGGCATATTATTTAAAATTTCTAATCTTATATAGGTATGTTTTGTTGTATGTTTGTTCAATCAACAGTGGTTATCTGGTTGGGAAGCTTTTGATCCACTTTTGTTTTCTTTGTACCTCACTGGATCTTAACTTTTTTAAAAAAATAAATTAATTATTTTTTATTGGAGTAAAATTGCTTTACAATGTATGTTAGTTTCTGCTGTACAATGAAGTGAGTCAGATATATGTATACCTATATCCCCTCCCTCTTGGACCTCCCTCCCACTCCCCCCATCCCACCCACCTTGGTCGTCACAGAGCCCCAGGCTGAGCTTCGTGTGCTACACGGCAGGTTCCCACTAGCTGTCTATTTTACACATGGTAGTGTATGTCAAACCTAATTTCCCAATTTGTCCCGCTCCCTCTTTCCTCCACTGTGTCCACATGTCTTTTCTCTACATCTGCGTCTCTATTCCTGCCCTACAAATAGGTTCATCTGTACCATTTTTCTAGATTCCACATATATGCCTTAATATACGATATTTGTTTTTCTCTTTCTGGCTTACTTCACTCTGTATGACAGACTCTAGGTCCATCCACATCTTTACAAATGACCCAGTTTCATTCCTTTTTATGGCTGAATAATACTCCATTGTAAATATGTACCACATCTTCTTTATCCATTCTTCTGTTGATGGACCATTTAGGTTGCTTCCATGTCCCGGCTATTGTAAATAATGCTGTAGTGAATATTGGTGTGCGTGAATCTTTTCAAATTACGGTTTTCTCTGGGTATATGCCCAGTAGTGGGATTGCTGGGTCATATGGTAGTTCTATTTTTAGTTTTTTAGGAAACCTCCATACTGTTCTCCATAGTGGCCGTTCCAATTTACATTCCCACCAACAGTGCAGGAGGGTACCCTTTTCTCCACACCCTGTGCAGCATTTATTATTTGTAGATTTGTTGATGATGGCCATTCTGACCTGTGTGAGGTGATACCTCACTGTGGTTTTGATTTGCATTTCTCTAATGATTAGTGATGTTGAGCATCTTTTCATGTGCCTCTTGTACATCTGTATGTCTTCTTTGGAGAAATGTCTGTTTAGGTCTTTTGCCTGTTTTTAAATTGAGTTGTTTGTTTTTTTGATATTGAGCTGCATGAGCTGCTTGTGTATTTTGGAGATTAATCCTTTGTCCGTCGCTTCATTTTCAAATATATTCTCCCATTCTGTGGGTTGTCTTTTCATCTTGTTTATGGTTTCCTTTGCTGTGCAAAAGCTTTTAAGTTTCATTAGGGCCCATTTGTTTATTTTTGTTTTTATTTTCATTACTCTAGGAGGTGGGTCAAAAAATATCTCGCTGTGGTTTATATCGAATAGTGTTTTTCCTACGTTTTCATCTAGAGTTTTATAGTGTCCAGTGTTAACATTTAGGTCTTTAATCCATTTTGAGTTTATTTTTGTGTATGGTGTTAGGGAGTGTTCTAATTTTGTTATTTTAAATGTAGCTGTCCTGTTTTCCCAGCACCACTTATTGACGAGGCTGTCTTTTCTCCATTGTATGTTCTTGCCTCCTTTGTCATAACTTAGGTGACCATATGTGCATGGGCTTATTTCTGGGCTTTCCATCCTGTGCCATTGATCTCTATTTCTGTTTTTGTGCTGGTACCATACTGTGTTGATTACTGTAGCTTTGTAGTATAGTCTGAAGTCTGGGAGCCTGATTCCTCCAGCTCCGTTTTTCTTTCTGAAGATTGCTTTGGCTATTCAGGGTCTTTTGTGTTTCCATATAAATTGTAAAATTAGTTGTTCTAATTCTGTGAAGAATGCTATTGGTAGTTTGATAGGGATTGCATTGACTCTGTAGATTGCTTTGGATAGTATAGTCATTTTTACAATATTGATTCTTCCAATCCAAGAACATGGTATATTTCTTCATCTGTTTATGTCATCTTTGATTTCGTTCATAAGAGTTTTATAGTTTTCTGAGTACAAGTCTTTTTTCTCCTTAGGCAGGTTTATTCCTAGGTATTTTATTCTTTTTGTTGCAGTGGAAAAGGGGAGTGTCTCCTTAATTTCTTTTTATGATTTTTCATCGTTATTGTATAGGAATACCAGAGACTTGTGTGTATTAGTTTTGTATCCTGCAACCTTACCAAATTCATTGATTAGTTTTAGTAGTTTTCTGGTGGCATCTTTAGGATTCTCTATGTATAGTATCATGTCATTTGCAAACAGTGACAGTTTTTATCTTCTTTCTCAATTTGGATTCCTTTTATTTCTTTTTCTTCTCTGATTGCCATGGCTAGGAATTCCAAAAGTGTGTTAAATAAGAGTGGTGAGAGTGGACATCCTTGTCTTGTTCCTGATCTTAGTGGAAATGCTTTCAGTTTTTCACCATTGAGTATGATGTTGGTTGTGGGTTTGTCATATGTGGCCTTTATTATGTTGAGGTAGGTTCCCTCTCTGTCCATTTTCTGGAGTGTTCTTATCACAAAAGAATGTTGAATTTTATCAAAAGCTTTTTCTGCATCTGTCGAGATGATCATATGGTTTTTATTCCTTGTTAATATCATGTATCACATTGATTGATTTGCATATATTGAAGAATCCTTGCCTTCTTGGGATAAATCCCACTTGATCATGGTGTAGATACTTTTAATGTGTTGTCGGATGCTGTTTGCTAGTATTTTGTTCAGGATATTTGCATCTGTGTTCATCAGTGATGTTGGTATGTAATTTTCTTTTTTTGTGATATCTTTGGTTTTGGTGTCAGGGTCATGGTGTCTTCGTAGAACGAATTTGGGAGTGTTCCTCCCTCTGCAGTATTTTGGAAGAGTTTGAGAAGGATAGGGGTTAGCTCTTCTCTAAATGTTTGATAGAATTCACCTGTGAAGCCATCTGGTCCTGGACTTTAGTTTGTTGGAAGAGTTTTAATTACAGTTTCAATTTCATTACTTGTGATAGGTCTGTTTATATTTTATAATTCTTCCTGGTTCAGTCTTGGAAAATTGCACCTTTCCATGAGTTTGTGTATTTCTTCGTGGTTGTCCATTTCATTGGCATATAGTCGTTTGTAGTAGTCTTTTATAGTCCATTGTATTTCTGTGGTGTAAGTTGTGATTTCTCCTTTTTCGTTTCTCATTTTATTGATTTGTGTCCTCTCCCTTTTTTTCTTGATGAGTCTGGCTAAAGTTTTATCAATTTTGTTTATCTTCTCAAAGAACCAGCTGTTAGTTTTATTGATCTTTGCTGTTGTTTTCTTCGTTTCTCTTTCATTTATTTCTGCTCTGATCTTTATGATTTCTTTCCTTCTACTGACTTTGGGTTGTGTTTGTTCTTCTTTCTCTAGTTGCTTTAGGTGTAAGGTTAGATTGTTTGAGATTTTTCTTGTTTCTTGAGATGAGACTGAATTGCTGTAAACTTCCCTCTTAGAACTGCCTTTGCTGCATCCCATAGGTTTTAGGTTGTCGTGTTTTGGTGTCATTTGTTTCTATGTATTTTTAAAATTTCTTCTTTGATTTCTTCAGTGCTCTCTTGGTTATTTATTAGCACACTGTTTATCCTTCATGTATTTGTGTTTTTCACAAATTTTTTCCTGTAACTGATTTCCAGTCTCATAGCATTGTGGTCTGAAAAGATGCTTGATGTGATTTCAATTTTCTTAAATTTACCGAGGCTTGATTTGTGACCCAAGGTGTGATCTATCATGGAGAATGTTCTGTGTGCACTTGAGAAGAAAGTGTATTCTGCCACTTTCAGGTGGAATGTCCTATAGATATCAATTAAATCTATCTGGTCTGTTGTGTCATTTAAAGCTCATGTTTCCTTATTTACTTTCTGTTTAGATGATCTGTCCACTGGTGTAAGTGGGGGTGTTAAAGTCCCCTACTATCATTGTGTTACTGTTCACTTCCCCTTTTATGGTTGTTAGCATTTACTTTATGTACTGAGGTGCTCCTGTGTTGGGTGCATAAATATTTCCAATTGTTATATCTTCTTCTTGGATTGATCCCTTGATCATTACGTAGTGTCCTTCCTTATCTCTTGTAACAGTCTTTATTTCAAAGTCTATTTCATCTGATACAATTATTGCTACTCCAGCTTTCTTTTGATTTCCATTTGCATGGCATATCTTTTTCCATGCCTTCACTTTCAGTCTGTATGTATCCCTAGGTCTGAAGTGGGTCTCTTGTAGACAGCACATATATGTGTCTTGTTTTTGTATCCATTCAGCCAGTCTTTGTCTTTTGGTTGGAGTATTTAATCCATTTACATTCAAGGTTATTATCGATATGTATGTTCCTATGACCATTTTCTTAATTGTTTTGGGTTTGTTTCTGTGAGTCCTTTTTTTCTCTTGTGTTCCCCGCCTAGAGAAGTTCCTTTAGCATTTGTTGTAAAGCTGGTTTGGTGGTGCTGAATTCTCATAGCTTTTGCTTGTCTGTGAAGCTTTTGGTTTCTCTGTGGAGTCTGAATGAGATCAGTGCTGGGTAGAGTAATCTTTGTTGTAGGTTTTTCTCTCTCATCACTTGAAGTATATGCTGCCACTCCCTTCTGGCTCGCAGAGTTTCTGCTGAAAAATCAGCTGATAACCTTCTGGGGATTCCTTTGTATGTTATTTTTTGCTTTTCCTTTGCTGCTTTTAATATTTTTTCTTTGTTTTTAATTTTTGTTAGTTTTATTAATATGTGTTTTGTTGTGTTTCTCCTAGGGTTTATCCTGTATGGGACTCTGTGCTTCCTGGACTTGTGTAACTATTTCCTTTCCCATGTTAGGGAAGTTTTCGACTATAATCTCTTCAAATATTTTCTCAGACTCTTTCTTTTTCTCTTCTTCTTCTGCGACCCCTATAATTCAAATGTTGGTGCGTTTAGTGTTGTCCCAGAGGTCTCTGAGACTGTCCTCAATTCTTTTCATTCTTTTTTCTTTATTCTGCTCCTCGGCAGTTATTTCTACCATTCTGTCTTCCAGCTCACTTATCCGTTCTTCTGCCTCAGTTACTCTGTTGTTGATTCCTTCTAGTGTGTTTTTCATTTCAGTTACTGTGTTGTTCATCTGTATTTGTTTGTTCTTTAGTTCTTTTAGATCTTTGTTAAACATTTCTTTTATTTTCTCAATCCATTCTGTTTCTGCCTCCATTCTGCCTCCATTCTGTTTCCATGATTCTGGATCATCTTTACTATCATTACTCTGAATTGTTTTTCAGGCAGATTGCATATTTCCTCTTCATTTATTTGGTCTTGTAGGTTTTAACCTTGCTCTTTCATCTGTGACATATTTTTTGTCATCTCATTTTTTTGGATGGGTGGGATTGTGATCCTGTCTTACTGGTTGTTTGGCCTGAGGCTTCCAACACTGGAGATTTTAGGCTGTTGGGTAGAGCTGGGTCTTGTTGATCAGATGAGCACCTGTGGGAGACCTCACTCTGATGGATATTCCCTGGGGTCTGAGGTTCTCTGTTAGTCCAGTGGTTTGGACTTGGACTTTCTACCGCAGGAGCTCTGGCCTGACCCCTGGCTCAGAAACCAAGATCCTGTGAGCTGAAAAGGGTGGCAAAAAAAAAAAAAAAAGAAAAGAAAAAAGGAGCAGAACGATAGCAAAGAGGAAAAAATAAAATAAGATTAGAAAACTAACAGATATGTTAGAAAGAATAGAAAAATAAAAACTTAGATAAAACCACAACCAGAAGGTAAAACAGAACCACAATAGTTAAATTCAGGAGGGGGAAAAAGAAGCCAGAAAAGGCCTTGGCTGTGCTGGGTGGGGCTTAGGCAGGGGTGGGGTTTAGGCAGTGGGCAGGGCTTATGCTTAGGACCCACAGGGCCGGAAAAGGCCGGGTGGGGTGGGGGATGTTGGGGGGGTTTAGCCTTAATGCAGCAGGAGGGGCTCAAGAGTGCCTCTGGCCCTGGAGTGCGGAGGAGCAGGTCCAGGACCCCAGCAGGCTCACTGGGCCCGAGTGGGTGGGGGAAGTGCTAGGCCCGTTCCCAGCATCCTGTGATCTGGAGGGCCCCTCCCCGTTGACCTCTCTTCTTCCCCCCTCCTCCCTCCTATGCCCCTAGCACCTACGTGGCTGGAGGGAGCCTTGGAAATCAGGGGACCAGACCTGGAAGCCCAACAGTCTTCCCAGAGCCAGGTGGGTGGGGGAAACACCTGCGGTGCTTCCCCTGATCCCCTGGCCCAGGAGGGTCCCCCACATTTGCCTCTCCTCCTCTTCCCCCCTCCTCCCTTCCTCCTCTGCCCCTAGGACCAACGTGGCCTGGAGGGGGCCTTGAAGGGCGGGGACCCAGCCTGGGAGTCCAGGCTTCCCGGGGCTGAGTGGGCCTGGGAGACGCCCGCCACACCTCCCCGATCCTCCGGTCCTGGAGGCCCCCTCCCGCCCGCCTCCCTCCTATGCCCCTAGGACCAACACAGCCCACAGGGAGCCTCAGAGGGCCCGGCCCGGGAGCCCCGCAGGCTTCCTGGGCCTGATAGGGCAGGGGAAACGCCTGATCCTCTGAGCCCCCCAGGGCCTCTCCAGGCATGGGAACCCCTCCCGCCTCGAGCCACCCCTCAGGGGTGCTGGTCCTGTCCAGCCTCCATTTCTCCTCCCACCTCAGTGCCCCCATGTCCTACCCAGTCACTCGGGGGTTCCTCCCCTCTCCTTGGGCATAGGTGTCCCGCACCAGTGTCCGACAGGCACCCTAGTTGTGGGGAGACGCAAACTCTGCGTCCTCACCTGCTGCCATCTTGGCTCTGCCCCCTCTTAACTTATTTTTGAAATGCTAATCCTTACAAGTAAAACGTGAGGTAATAAAAACTCTAATTAGGGGTGTGTGTGTGTGTGTGTGTGTGTGTGTGTTTGTATAAAAGTAAACACATTTTTAATAGCTGTTTCTGGTTCTCCAAGAGTATCAATGGCGAAAGTAAAAGGAAGCCACAGACTGTCTTGGGTAATCATGTAGCTTCATCATTCTGTATGGTCATGTTAATTAACTGACTTGTTCAGCCTGTCTGGACCATAAGAAATTGTGACCTTTCCAATTGTATTCAAATCTGTCAAGCGTGAAAACAGGTGATTTGTTTTTCTTGTCTTAAACCTAAACAGCTGCCTGGTTTCTGCTTAGGCAAATGTGGTAGGCAGAATAATGGGCCCCTTACAGATGTCCAAGTCCTAATGCCCAGACCCTGTGAATGTATTACCTTACACGGCAAAAGGGATTTTGCGGTTGTGATTATGTTAAGGATTTTGAAATGAGGAGATGTCCTGGTTTATTCAAGTGGGACCAATGTAATCACAAGGCTCCTCATAAGGAAAGGAGGGAGGCATAGCATCGTAGTCAGTGTGATAAAGGGTGTGAAGGGACTCGACTGGCCACTTCTAGCTTTACAGATGGGAGTAGGCAACGAGACAAGGAACACAGGCAGCCTCCAGAAGCTGAAAAAGGCAAGGAAGTAAATTCTCTACTAGGGCCTCCAGAAGGAATTCAACCCTGCCAACCCCTTTTTTTTTTTTTTAAGATTTTTTAATTTTTTTGATGAAGACCGTTTCTAAAGTCTTTATTGAATTTGTTACAGTATTGCTTCTGTGTTGTTTTTTTTTTTTTTTTTGCGGTACGCGGGCCTCTCACTGCTGTGGCCTCTCCCGTTGCGGAGCACAGGCTCCGGACGCGCAGGCTCAGCGGCCATGGCTCACGGGCCCAGCCGCTCCGCGGCATGTGGGATCCTCCCGGACCGGGGCACAAACCCGTGTCCCCTGCATCGGCAGGCGGACTCTCAACCACTGCGCCACCAGGGAAGCCCTGTGTTGTTTTTTATTTATGTTTTGTTCTTTTGGCAGGGCACGTGGGATCTTAGCTCCCTGGCTAGGGGTAGAACCTGCACCCGCTGCATGGGAGACAAAGTGTTAACCACTGGACCACCAGGAAGTCCCCTGCCAACCCACTTTAGACTTTGATAGACAAGCCAGCACAGGTTTATCTGTTATAAGAATTGAAAGAAGGAAGAGAGATTGGGGTTGCCTAGTGAGAGGGAGGGGGCAGTGGGGGTTGGTGGGGTTGTGAAGCAGGACTCCTGGGGCCAGAGGCATTATGATTATTGGATAGTTATAAGATTAAATGGTCCGCAGCAAAAAGAGTAGTGACTGCCTGATCTTTGGTTGTCTGTGCAACTCCTTTTGGGCCACTGCTAAATAGTCCTTCCTTAGTGAAAGACTCCTAATTGGCCTTGGCTCCAAAACCCTCAAGCAGATTACGTGAAGGTTCACAATCTTTTTTTCCCCCTCAAGTGTTCTGAGCCCCTTTATTGGCAGGAATTGTGCTAGGTACTGAATGAAAAGAACTAGTTACAGACCTTACCCATAAGAACTCTTACTTTGCATCTCTTAGAACTCTTACCTGGTATTTACAGATCTTCCCCAAACAGGTGGACAGGTGGAGGCCCTAGCACCTTATCGGCAGGATTGCACCTGGCATAGTGAAGCGTTGGCCTAGAGAGGAAGGTATATGATACAGTCAGCCCTCCAATCTTTGGATGTGGATCCTGTGGCTATGGAACCTGAGTAAATGGAGGGCCGATTGTACTCCTTACGTAAAGGACATGAGCACCCGCGAATTTTGCTATACAGGGGGTTCCCCGTGGATATCGAAGGGTGAGTGTATACCGTCAGATGATCTGCCTTTGAATCCCAGGTCTGATGTTCTAGTTTGGCCAAATCACTTCACCTTTCTAAATTGATTTCTTCTTCTCTAAGATAGGGAGTTATCAGGAAGGGGAAAAAATAAAGCTATTTTAAAAGCTGGTTGCTCTTTGAGTTGAAAGCTAAAGACAGATGAATTATAGTCTTTTTTCGTTCTGTCAAGGTAAAGGGGTAATCTAGATGGGAGGGGTTGGGACCAGGGGGCTTAAATTGTTCTGTATAATAAAGAAACAAGAATTTTTAGCTTTTACTTGAAGCTGGAGGGAAAATTTTTTTTGTTTTTATTTTGCTTTTGTTTGGGCAGGGGTGGTGAGAGAAAGTGGGTCCTAGAATTAGGCTCGAGATGAGGATACAAATGGCTACTCCCCTGGCAGAAAAGGAAGGGGGTAGAGAGCTTCAATGTCTGATTCTCAGTTTTAAATCGTTTCTTACTGTTTACTTGTTATTTATTTATTTGTTAAAATCTTCCTCTACTAAAGGTCTGCTTTTCACAACACCCAGGTGTTAATGTGTTTTGGAGACAGAGTAGAGATGGCTGTGTCTACACTAGGGTGGAGGGGAATAGAGAGAGGGGAGATGATGAGAATTAGGTTGCAGTCAGGATTTCGGATGAGTAAGTGACAAGGAATTATTAGGAAGTTGTAAGCACTCACCTTAGGATCCTTGAAATTATTAAGGAAAGTCCTGGGCTTCGTACAGTTATGTGAGATAACGGTCTAAAATTTGCATTTGAATGTTAAGATGGTACAATTTAGGACCGTTTACATGTCAGGGATGATACCTACTTAACAGGGTTGGGAGACTTCTACCTAAATGAGAATGTAGGTAAAAGCACTTCATAAACTAAGGAAATACATCATCACCCCTAAGATAAAGTGTCTTCCCGTGAAGATTTTGTAAAAGGAAGTCACACGTAAATTCAACTCTGATCACAAATATGAGAATAATTATCCGGAAGTTATGAGCTCTATAATAGTTTCCTTTCTTTATGAATTCAGTTCAAACGGATAGTAAAAACAATTTGGATGTTAAAGATACAGTTTTTAAAAATGACTCTATATGTCCCAAACATATCATGTTAAGACTTGGGGGTTTAGGATCCCACTGTAATAACTTCAGGCCCATCTAGTAGGAACAGAAGTAGCTTTGGTCGTGCAGTATTTAGGTGACATTGTGGATCGGCCTGAGCACAAGGAAATGATGATGTTGCAAAGGAATGGGAAATGACACGTGTCGGGTATATACTCGACACTTGACATATATTGTCTTTCATAAAGCTTATTGCTGCCCAAAGAAGTGGTAGCATCTCCAGTCTTTAGATGGTGGTTGAGGGAACGGGCAGGGTGTGTGTGTGTTGGGGGGTGTGTGTGAAAATTACAGTGATTAAAGAACTTGCTTAAAATCATAGCGTTGAAGTGGTAGAGCTGGCATGAAGACTCTTACCAGCCTCAGGGTCCAGTTCTTTCCCTCCCACCATGCTGCCATGGGGGCCCGGAAGTAAACTGACACTCAGCAGCCGAGCCTTGTGTGGTTCTGGTTCCTTGTCCCAGTGTCACACCGCATCTTAATTGATTTTCTTCTGTAGAGCATTTACAGAAAGCTTCTGACAAGACTTCATGAGATGTTATAGGTGACAGGTATGTGGGAAAAAAGATGAAGTCATTAGCTGAATTAAGTTCTGGAGTGGACAGGTTAAATTCCTGGATTGCCTCAAGTTTCGTTTACATGGGACCAGCCGTCTTTCATGAGGTCATGACAGAAATGCTGGCAAACTCTTTCCATTAGTGGGTCTTGCATGCAGTATGCACTTCTTCTGTTGTGGGACTCTTTTTTTTTGTTGTTGTTGTTCAGAATTCACCTTAGGGGTTTTCTCAGACTCGGCCTTCTTAATCTATAGCGGTTTTTAGCTTTCTTTTTTCTTTCCAGACCTGCGTGAATGATGCAGTTTCACTTCTGGGTGTCAGGATTCTCTGTCACACTGGTTTGTCATGACCTTAAAGTATCTTAAGTTTCTCTTTGCGTTAATTTTTTTTTTTTTTTTTTAATGTAGTACCCCGGTGAGCTAGAGATTTGTTTTACCAAGTGAGTTTAAATCACCAGCAGCCGGAGTTGTCCATGAGCATTGTCAGACTTGACCAAATGTAAAACCCTGCCAGTGGTCTTTTTCTTTTCTTCAACTTGGTAGGTTTTGGGGTCCAGACTCGAAGGCTAGTTACGCTTCTGCATCAGCCTTTAGGTTAAGAGTTGCCAAAGATGGCATACAATACCAGGGACGGGGAGTTGTTTGTTACCATGATCAGAATGGTCTTAGTTTATAGTTGCCATCCTAGCTGTCCCCTGTAGATAACTGACAAGTCCTAAGAGTCGTTCTGAGCTGCAGCCACCCACAAAAACCACATGCATGGCATTTTACTCAAAACTTTAACCACTGCTTTGTGATGCAAAACTGGTGGAATTTTGGGTACTTTCTGTAAAATCGAAATCTTTACGGGGGTTTTCCAACATTCTAGTTGATTGTTAACAAGTGATCACTGTAACGAAGAGGAGAGAGCAGAGTTGGCTAATCAACACCGACTTCTGTGGTAGGTAGGATAGGATGCCAGTCTGTATGGAATCTTTCCACGTGGAGAAAGCCACGTTGACTGAGAGAACAGATTCTCCTTTTGAAAAATGCAATTAAATAAGAGATATTTATATGAGATTTGTAGTTGTAAAAGAGATTTTAGGAGCTTCTTATCTTTGCCACAAAGTTTTCAGTCTTGACAAAGTAATCATATTCAGGAGTTTCTAACTTGTAGATCCTCTTATGAAAGAGATTTGAAAAGAAAAAGAAATCCATTTGTATTGTAGGACAAAATACAGTTCTGCATAAGAGCTTTCTGTAAAGTGAGAACTGTTACGGGAAACTGATTACGGATAAGATACTGTAGCCCGTTTCTGGAATGGGGATAGCAGGTGGAAGAGCTCTCTCCTGTTTAGCTGAGTCAGGAGTGCTTTGTTTATTCTGGAGCTAAGCCCTTGGGCAAGTCTCTTTACCACTGTAAGGCTCAGTTTCTTACCTTTAAAATGAAAGCTCCACTCCCATCTATGGTTTGGTAGGTAAGAACATGTTGTCTCAAGAACCTTCAGTAGGAGTCCTTTGTTATTATATCCTGTCTTGTGTAAAGGTGACTTTTACTGTCATGTAAATTAAGCCTTCTATCAAGCACATTTTGTTTTTTAAAATCTGTGAAAACATTATTTTAGCAAAACTCAACTCTACTTGTGTAAGTATGTAGCTGTGATCCTTTTGTATTTAATATTACTGAGGGACTAAATCTCCTTCTGTGTAGCCCAGAAGTCAGACTAATGGTCTCATGAGTAGCCTTAAAGTAACTATCAGAAACTTCCAGGCTGTTTCTCATTAGCGCATTATCCCAACCAACCGTAGGAGGAGGATACAGAAATCTATAATTGAGTTTTTTTTAAATTAATGAATTTATTTTTTATTTTTGGTTGCATTGGGTCTTTGTTGCTGCGCGCGGGCTTTCTCTAGTTGTGGTGAGCGGGGGCTACTCTTCGTTGTGGTGCGCGGGCTTCTCATGGCAGTGGCCTCTCTCGTTGCGGAGCACAGGCTCTAGGTGCACAGGCTTCAGTAGTTGTGGCACGTGGGCTCAGTAGTTACGGCTCGCGGGCTCTAGGGCGCAGGCTCAGTAGTTGTGGCACAAGGGCTTAGTTACTCCACGGCGTGTGGCATCTTCCTGGACCAGGGCTCGAACCCCTGTCCCCTGCATCGGCAGGCAAGTTCTTAACCACTGTGCCACCAGGGAAGCCCTATAATTGAGTTTTTAATGTGATAATTCCTTAGTTTACTGTGAAGATCGTGGTAATTTCTCACTAGCACATAAGTAAAGCTTTGTTTAGTTTGCTACTGCAAAGACTGAGTTGCTGGTTAGCTTCCACAAATAAGGTATGCTTGCTTTGTAATTTACGTTAGGAAATGTTTAAACAGGGTGAAAGAGCAGTTTTTACAGGAGCAAAATCAAGCAACCCATTTTCAGAAAGAACCAAATAAAACTAAACTGACTGAAGAACAACCAGTAATGAGCTTGGGAACAGGTAGGTTGAATCAAATTTTTAAAAAACAAAGTGAAAAGCGTATTTTGTGTGCGTGTGTGAGGAGTCAGGGCGCACAGCTTTAAGAGTATTTGCGGGGTCTTCCCTGGTGGCGCAGTGGTTGAGAGTCCGCCTGCCGATGCAGGGGGACACGGGTTCGTGCCCCGGTCCGGGAAGATCCCACATGCCGCGGAGCGGCTGGGCCCGTGAGCCATGGCCGCTGAGCCTGCGCGTCCGGAGCCTGTGCTCCGCGACGGGAGAGGCCACAGCAGTGAGAGGCCCGCGTACCGCAAAAATAAATAAATAAATAGAGTATTTGCGCAGGATGAACTTTCGAGTAAAGCTCTAGGGCTCAGCAGGGTGGAAGCTGTACCTGCAGGGGGGAACAAGGTTCATCACTACATAATTTCAGGGACATAAGTAGAAACGGGCCAGAAAATATGAATGTTAGAAAAGTGGAACGGAATTTCCCAGACCCTTTGACTTAACACGTGGTTTAGTTAAGGAAGTTGGCAAAATCTTCAAATATGAATCCGTGCTACAGAAAACGTTTAAAATTCAGTAATCAGAGCCGAGAAGACTTTTTGCATGTTAGTAGTATGCTATCACATTTGTTTCTTAGCCCGATAGCACTAATTCTTCACCTCCGTGAGTAACTTTGAAGGTGACTTGGACCTTGATCCTTGAAATAGAAGTGTTGAAAAAGCGATGTCTGGAGAAAGGTGAAATCACAATCACACATCAAAGGCTGTAGGAGTTATAACTTCAAATTTTATGTTTCAGTTGTACCAGCTTTGTGTCCACACTCAAACTCCAAGGGTAGGATCTACTGCTTGTAGGGTGGAGTGGCATTCCGATTCCATTTATTTTCTGCTGAAGCTGGCGAGTTGAATGAAGATTGTATCTCAAGTGACAGGATTCGAATGAAACAGGACAAACCTGTAAAAGCTGCAACCTGAACGTGTCACTGCAGAACTCTGCAGTGAACGAGATGGGACGGGGCTTGGGAGACAAACCACACACACTGCCTCTCCGTGCTGGGCAGCTCAGGAGATTGAAGGGAGATCCGAGGGGAGCAAGTCCTTGCTGGCTGGAGCTCACGTTCGGGGAGGGGTGGGGGGGGGTCGGCACGGAGCGCCAATTTGTTTATAGATACAAGTACGTATCTGTCTTGGGCTTGCCTTATTATGGAAAAATTCTATGGAGATACGCTGCACTGAATGGAAAATTACTCACTTTTTTTTAAAGTTATCAATTATAAAGTAGAAGCACTGGTTTTGAAACTAGTCGTTTAACTGGAATTTAATCACGACCTAGTTCCCAACATTGGATGGTAATTATCCTTATTTAGCAAAGCACAGAGAAAAATCAGTGTTTGTTAAAAGAGCGACCACGGTGGGCATTGCTCTCAGGAGGGGACAGGTTTCACTACCTTTGGATAGACGAGTTAGCTTTTGTAAAACATTTTCAACTGTCTTGAAGGACTCTGACTGCTGGGCATGAGTGAGAACTAATCTCCCTGTTGGTGATTCCTTTGCACTGCAGGTAGCAAGATGCAGGTCCCCCAGGGAAAGTGCAGGAGTGGGAGCCTTACCATGTGCTACAGTGCTCGTGACAGTCTGCTTGGCAGTCACTTACCGAGAAGAATGAATGGCTGGCTACTGTATAAACCCTCCCCCATATCTGTTCAGGTAGTTCTCCGTTATCATGAATCAGGTAAGCATTTTTGGAATTAATCTGGTAGGCAGACCAGTTATACTTTAAATTGGTCCTAAAGGAAATATATAATTAATTGGAACAGCTGTTGTTATGACGCAAAGAAATGTCTAAATGGAAGCCACCAGCCGGTCACTGTATTTTATTCTGCATCATTTATTAAATATTATTTTTATATCTGCATTTACAAACTTTACTCATTTCAGAACTCTGCTTTCAATACATGTTTTTCTGTAGAGAGATTCTCTTGTAAAATGAGATCCATGTACAAAACTAGGCAACAGATATAAAAGTTTCCTTTCATACTTTTTCATCCCTCAAGAAAAGAAATAATGTGACAAAGAAATAAAACCCAACTGTGGCTCTTTCACAAGAATAACATGACAGTGTTCAAACTATGGGCTCTAATGGGATAGATCATATTTCATCTTTATATGTGGGATAGATCATATTTCATCTTTATGTGGATCGATATAGTTTAATACTTCTTCGCTACTGTAGCATGTTGGTTCAGATGAAGGAAAAAAATCAGCTCTACTGCTTGGACTAGATAATCTAGAGCCCATCAATCACTCGTTTCTTGATAACGTGACACCAAAATTCACCTAGGAGATGACATTGATTGGCTAGCAGTATGCATTTACCTCAAGCGTGGCATAAAAAGTTCCCTTTAAAAAATTCACTGACTTGGCAAACTAAAGTCTGAGCCTCTAATTCAGCTCTCTTACTTAAAGAAATAGTTTAAATGATCAATTCAGAAGCCTTAAAGTGTCTTTGAAACTAAAGTTGCTTTTCTTAAAATGAATGCTGACTTGACAGTTCATAGGCTTGGAGCACTGTCACTACGAGACAGAGGCACTAGTGCCGCTAGCAATGAGAAGTAGTGTCACCACAGGCTAATTATATGGTACAAAATGCCCGGGGGCCTGAAACTCACTATTAACATGATTTTGGCAGCAGCATCATTTGATATTTAACCATGTATTACATACTATTAACACACCAGCTTCAAAGATGTGCACTCCCTCCCCTTAGGATACTCAGGACTTACAAATTTATTGTGATTGCATAATCGGTATTGCACAGTTCTATAAAAAACATAAATACTGGCTATTCTAGTTTTAAATACAAAATACATGTCATATACTTTTAAATCTATAATGTGGTTCAAGTGCAAATCAGGTGCTTTCTTTAGTCCTTCCAAAAAAGGCATTTTTAATATTTTTGGCGCAAATGAAATTTCATCGTGCCAACAATTCTAATTACAATACATATATCCAAACCTTGAGAGTAGCGATCATATACATACGGTATAAAACTGAGTATTTACAAATATACTAAGCATAAATGTAACCTCTGTGGGTGAATCAGAACGAATTAGCCATACCCACACTAAAAATAATTTAAAAAGGTAAATACGATTCCTTTATTTCATTTGCTTATGCTGGTTGCTGTGGGTTGACGTTCATGTGAGGAGGATGTCCTAGAAGACCAATTCTTTGTTTCTGCTTCCTTTGTTCTGTCATCTGGAAAGTTAAAAAGTTTCATCATTAGACCCAGACACTTCCTGTACGTCAAATCATATACTCAACCATAGATTACCTCTGTGGTTATGGTTTATACTGAAACCCACTTTCTACAGTGTACTGTCAGTATATCAAACACAGAACTTCAAAAAGGACATCTTCCTAGGCAGAATGGGGAATTCTGTGCCTTAGGCAATGTGACATTCAGAAACTTTGCTTTCTACCTGTTTCATAAAGGAACAAAAAAACAGTTAAAGCACAAGATTCTTGATCGTTTCCCAAATCCACTTCCAACTGATAGCTTTGTATGACAGTAACAACACACTGAACTGTCGAGAAAAGCAGTGTGTTTAAAATCCTAGGTTTAAGAGAGATTAAGTCCACGGTCTTCAGGGGGTCTTGATTCCTCTCCAGTGGCTCTTGGGCCGTTTTGATCTGCGAGAAAAAAATCACACAGCATTTCTAGGGAGATGAGGAGGAATGTCCTCTCCTCAGGTCCAGGGTGACTAAATAACATAATCATGGCCTGGCACTCAGTGGTGACTATTCCTTGCCACCTACAGACACCAAGGTCAGGAAAGACCATTTCCTAAGGCTGGTCAAATGAAACAGTACTTTGCAAACCCAGAACAAGAGGTTGGTACCGTTTATTTCGGCTGCCGAACTAAATCAGTTCTCACACGGACAGGTATCCAGCTCTGTTCTGGCTATTTCAGGGCGTAATTAATTCCCTGCATTCACATTTCTCATAACCCAGGTAGTCCCAGCTCAGGATTTGATGCTGGGCCTCAAATATTTTGGTACAAAATATCCTGAGAACATAAAATAGGATTAACTTACCTAGGTTCAATTTTAACGTGGTTATTTTTTCTTAAACACAGCCGTTTTCCTTTCATATCAAAATACTATTTTTAGGCTCCTGTGAAATGCCTTCAGTTATATTTTAGAAGAGAAGAATTACAAGGAGTGAATATTTCCAAAAGGCAGCTTTTTATAAAGCCTTTTATAAAGAGTTGAATTAGGATATTCCAGCTAGCCTCTAAAGTTTCTTTGGATGAGTGACAAATCGTGAAGGGAGGTGTCACACCCTATACTACACAGATTCAGCTGCGGAAGCAGAACCTCACGTGACCCGTGGAATAAATTCACAGGTAGATTGTAACGCAATCAGTAATTCAGCCATCTCACTGCCTGATACTTCATGTTGCTTAGCCCCAGAGTTTCACCCCCTGACTAGCCCCTCGGCAGGTAGCCTTGAGAGGGAATCCAGTAAAACGTAACTAAATTTAATAATCGCCGCATTCTCACAGATTTAGGAATCTTGGTGCGCTCAACCCGTATTGACAGATACTTTATTTAAAGATGCTGCGATTTTTCTGCTGTTGAAGTTGGCCATTAAAGCTTTCCCTGAAATTTTTCCATAAATAACTACGTGCATTTGAGATGACCTTTTATGTACATGCATCTTCACGCCTGTTTGTCGGATCAGCTTTTTGTGACTTTTCAATCTGTTGGCTCTTCCTTCTCTTAAACTTAAGGGCTTCTAAACTGGGTTCCTTATAGCAAATGAGTCTTCAACTGAAGGCACACCTTCCTTCCCTCTTCGACAGGCTATCACCTGATAGCCCAGTGGAGGTCCGATTCTGATTTTCCAGGGTTGTCTTCCTAAAATAACGATTGCATCACTCTCCCTGCATCACAAACCTTAAAGCTCCCTACTGCTGTAGGTTAGTGGCCAAAACCTTCGTTCGGGCAGTCATATTCCGGGTAATTTCAAGAACCTAGTACATACCTATCTAATTTTGTTTTCTGTTTCCCTAGAATAATGGTTCTTAAACTTTGGCGTGCACCAGAAACACCTAGAAGGCTCCTTAAAACACAGATCCACGGGCCCACAAACAGAGTTTCTGACTCAGCAGGCCCAGGGTAGGGCTGGTGAGTTTGCATTTGTAACAAGTTCCCCGGTGATACTGGTGTTACTGATCTGGGGCCGCTGCTGCTGTAGAAGAGCTCTTCACTGGTTATCTCAGAAACAGGCCAAGATCACTGTGGTTATATTTTCATATACTTGAATACTTTTAAAAAAAAGTATTTTGGGTAAATGTACTATTTTTCTCAAAATAAGACCTTGGAGAAGATTCTCTGCAGTTGAGCAGGTGGTCGGCACACAAATCTGACTGCCTGGATTCTGTTCTGATCGACCATGGCCTTTTTAGACAGAATGGCTACCATTTAAGTGAGTAATAAATGGTAAGGAATTGGGCAACTGCTTAAGTATTGGTCCCTTTTGGCAAGGTCATCATCCAGTGATAATTATATGGGAACAGTAATGAAAACAAAACCCCCTACAGGACTAAATCTGGCCTACAAGAAACCAAGCTCAACACTGCTGGCCAGTTAAGTTTCCCTGGCCCCTTAGTACATATTCTCACGTAACTTCTGGCTTTATTAGCTCAATTCAACCTACTTACCTATTGGTCTTCATAGATTCACATGCACTATATATGTTATTTAAGGCATCACCATTTTCTGTTACTACTATCTATATCAAAACAGAAATAATGACCAAAGTCTATCCTTAGCATACTCTCACAATGTATATTCTCACAATGTATTCTCTCTGGACATTTGAAACAAAACTGACTAGATAAAAATACCCATCCGGGGCTTCCCTGGTGGCACAGTGGTTAAGAATCCACCTGCCAATGCAGGGGACACGGGTTCGAGCCCTGGTCCAGGAAGATCCCACATGCCACGGAGCAACTAAGCCGGTACGCCACAAGTACTGAGCCTGCGCTCTAGAGCCCGCGAGCCACAACTGCTGAGCCTGCATGCCACAACTACTGAAGCCCGCACGCCTAGAGCCCGTGCTCCGCAACAAGAGAAGCCACCGCTCGCCGCAACTAGAGAAAGCCCACGCACAGCAATGAAAACCCAACGCGGCCAAAAATAAACAAAATAAATTAAAAAAATATATATATCCATCAGATTCTTGTCGAAGGTGGTAACTTCAGTCAAAATTCTAATACAGAAAAAGCTACTCTGATTAGTGTGAAATGTCCCATTTGTAGTAGATACGTTTAAAATCCTCAAAATCTACATTTAGCTAAGAATGAATATTTGAAGCAATATCCTTCTTCATGATCTATATACAGACTAACTTGAATTTCAGCATTCCTTCTTTTGACTCAGTCTAAACAAGAAGCAAACGATATGGTAGCTTTACAAGTCAGATGTAGCCAAACAGCTAAAAGATCTTCCATGAAAATACGGAGTGTTGAGTGCAAACGGGCAAAATTTACTCCACCACTATCGGCCTCCAAACGACTAAGGGCTGGCATAGCAGGGAAGGTTCATCGACAGCACATGAAAGCCGCAACCTGCTTTCCTGTCACAGTGAGGTCGTGGCTACTCAGATTCTAAACAGCCAAGAAACTCCAGTCATCAGAATTGTGCTTCACAGGCCTATGAAATCAGCCACGCTCCTAACGATGAGCCTAAAATATTCAGAAGTAAAACTGCAGCATCTCTTGAATGCAGCTATATTGGTTTAATATAAATATACAGATATCCACACTCCTGATCCTTAGTGTGCTGTTCCTCTCCAGTTCATCTGGCAAACGCTCAAGCTTTGAAACCAAGCTCCTGCATTCCCACCTCTGAGAGGGTTTCCGAGGCAATGACTCGAATCCTCTCCCTGTGGTCAGGCTGAATGAAGTACTCCCTTTTCTCCACTCCCAGGGCAATCTGTTCAAACCTCTGTTACGTACTTACCATGTTGAATTATAATTTATTTGTTTACTTGTTTGTCTCCCACTCTAGGCTGTTAGTTCCTTGAAGAAGGAGAATTGGTTCTATTCACCTTTGTAACCCCAGTACCTAGGGCTGCACCTGGCAAATAGGTGTTTCATAAATGATGGTTCGAAGAACAAATGACCCAGAGCACAGTGCCATTCCTCGAGCATGCCATGCGTTTTCATGCCTTTGCTCATGCTGATTCCTTTCCTGGGATGCCCCCTGCTGCATTTTTCAGCTAGCTCAGAAGTCACCTGCTCGTAGGACTGTAGAAGCTAAACTCCTCCGACCCTCTAAGACCTCACACGGGACTGCCTGCCTACTTCTCTGTGCTCCTTTGTTCACAAATGAAACTCACTTCAGTCCTCGGGCCATGGAACTTTTCCTACTGTATCCTAACATTAGAGGTCTGCTTCTTTCTGGATCAGTTACAGTATCCTAGACGGCAGGTGTTACCAAAGGCCTCTCTTTTGTGGTTCCAACACAGTGCAAGGACCACAGACATTCAAGTAAGGTTTAATATTCCATTCTTCCAACTGTGGGGAATTATTCTATTCTTTTGTTCTTCCTTACGCAGTTAATGTTAACAAGATGATAACCCTCTTGCGTGAAAAATGCCAAACATGGGCTTCCCTGGTGGCGCAGTGGTTGAGAGTCTGCCTGCCGATGCAGGGGACACGGGTTCGTGCCCCGGTCCGGGAGGATCCCACATGCCGCGGAGCGGCTGGGCCCGTGAGCCATGGCCGCTGAGCCTGCGTGTCCAGAGCCTGTTGCTCCGCAACGGGAGAGGCCACAACAGTGAGAGGCCTGCGTACCGCAAAAAAACCAAACCAAAACAAAAAACAAACAAACAAAATGCCAAACACTATCGCATGCTAATATGACATGAATTTCAAGCACTACTTCTTTTCCTACCAACTACAAATAAGGGTCACTGTCCTATAGGAAGCCAGTCACATTTTCAAGAAAGTGAACCCTTCTCTCAATATAAAGAAAACATGCAAAAAAAATTTAAGTTCTTACATTAGTTCTCCACCTTGGAATAAGAATGTAAGAGAATCACATTTAGTATTCAGAATCTCTTGGGAGGGGAAACTTCAAGATGAGAAGCATCATTAAGTAACACTTAGAACAGCAATTTTAATTAACTGTTCTTGGCAGTAATAGAAAGACCACTAACCAGGATTTTACTAATATCCTTGACAAGAACTTTTTCTCCTCAAACTGGTATTTTAAGAAAACAACAACCAACGAGGTCAATAACAGTGAAGATTAAATCCCAAGACATTCAGCTGTCTTTGCTCCATTATGCTGGTTTTTGGACCATTAGATCTGCAAAAATATCTAAGTGATGAAGCAATTTTTGTATTTTCCAGCACTTTTACCAGTGAATGGTATTCTTTCATAGCTGTTTTAAAAAATATCTGTCACAGAGTTTCTTGTTCATTAATCATTCATGGAGTTTTTATTTTTTAATTCAGAATTTTTTTCCCTTTGGAGGGCAGGAATTCTCACAATGACCATTTAAGAACCAGCAGTTCTCTGACCTGTCTGCATGGCTTTTTATGTAGAACAATTTAAGAAATCTTTAGGACTGGTACACACCAAATTTAATAAAATTCAAATCTTTTCAACAAGTTGATTGTCGAACAAATGCTTTACAGTTTTGTTACAAAATCAAAAGAAAATGTTGACTAATGCCTTCTGAAAAAAGCAAATTTTCCCCAGCAAAAGCAACAATGCTGAATTTTTCCTGTGATTCTGGTCACCTTAAAACCTAAGCAGATCAATACTGGTAAAGGCACTGGAGAATATATTACTGGTTTCCTCCGATTTCTTCTTAGCCTATAACATCTTACAAGAAAAAATGGTCCGATTTCAAATTCATTCATAGGGGAAGGGTTTTCTGAAGGGTGGTTCCAACCGTTAACTTTGAAACAAAAATGTAAACAGAGCTGAAACCAAGCAGTTTAAACCACACTGGTTTTGATGTCACTTAATGAACCTTAGTCCATATGTAATCAAGTTTTACATAGTTTGTTCAAGCCAAAATTTTGGCTCCACAGAAACGATTCTAATGCCAAGTCTCTGATCAGTGGTGTAACATGGCAATGACTGTATCACTCCTTAACGTTTAAGTGCGTGAGGCGACTTCTGAAATCTTTAACGTTCTTAAAAAAAATGAATGAGAATTTAAACAGTCGACCATAAAAGGCAAACAGGGTACAGTGACAAAACAAAACAAGGGAAAATAAAAACACAACACGCGCACACAAAATCAAACCCAGACTGCAGGACCAGGAGTTCCAACCTGACATTTTCAGGTAAAGTTGGATAAATTTCCTAAGAGCCTGCCATGAACCCTGAACGTCCTCACGAAATAAAATGAGGGAACTGGGTGCGATGCCATCTGTGGTCTTGGCTACCTCCTATACCTATGATTCTCTGTGCGAATTCCTCAGCTTCAATTCGCTCCTTAGACCAGGTTCACTGGTTTGCACGGTGTTCATCACTGAAGCCACTTCAGAACGACCCTCAGGGAGCAATTCAACACACAGGATCCTAAGCATTGAAAGGACAGGCCCGGCCTATAGAGAAGGGCTCGAGTGGCATTTACTACCCCAGAATACCCAATAATAGTTTGTTTCAGACATGTTTACAAATGGCACTTTATAGAGCGCTAAATACTTCCTTTATTTAGGTCTGCATGAGATCAATTTTTGTAAGATTTTTTGGCATCTAATTTAAAACATCTGATTTAATGGAGATTCTTGTAGCCACAGCTCTCTCAAAGGGAGAGGAAGGGAACTTGAGCATTGCTACATGCCTTACGGAGCTCGCCTCGCTCTTCAGGGGGGGGAAACAGAAGCAGCTGTAGCAGACAGTGTGCTCATGAATCAGTGTAGTCCTGTGGAACATTTGTCAAGTGTTTCACAGCAGGGGTAAAAAGTTAATAAAATAATAAGCAAAGTAATCTAGTTAGATCTTCATTAGTTTTACTTATTTAGGTTATTACTCATTTTAGGTGGCTACCAAGCTCAGCGCTGTAGACAGCCTTCATAAATAAGGTCTTCTGTTCCCATTAGTCTTCTTATTTGTATCTTAATACATGTGAAAGAAAAGAACTTGAGGCCAAATGGTATCTTGGGGCTCAGTTTGGAATAATTTAGTTGGAACAGAAATACAATTCAAAGTAGGATTGTTAAAGTGCCATGTAAACTACCTCCAAGAAGAGTTGATGCCAGACAGGGCCTTCACTAGTTATTATGTACCTAAGAGGAATAAATCACCTGCGGGTATACCTTACAACTTACCTCCAGGCCAGCCTTGCCTGATAACTACTGCTGTGCAAAATTTATAATCTTGTCTACGGAATTGATTAAAAGCTTTCAGCACCGCATGCGGGAGGCTGAACTGTTGCCATGTTTGTGCAGGATTATCCCGGTCAGCTACGGGCAGAGCACAGGTCCTCCCAGCGGGAGGTCACCACCCGGTGACTGTGAGTGCTCATTTTAAGGGGGTCAAGGGCGGGGCAGGGGGGCTCTGGAGTATACAGGGTTTGCTGCAGACTTGCCCCCTTCGCCCAGCTTAGTTACAGGGGCAAAGCATTTATCTTATGGACAGGGAGCAGGATGGGGCAGCGCATCTGTAGACGGCTGAGCTGGGTGAGTGCAGGGATGCGGCCGGCAGAGCGGTCACTGTTCACCCCCAGCACCCGCCATGCTGCCTGGACAATGGGAGCCACTCAATAAGGATTTGGCCAATGAATGAACCAAAAGGGGCTCTTCCTTGACTGTGGTTTATCCCAGGATGCTGGATTTCAGTATCTGGGGCCAGGGGTAGATAGATCTGAGGGTTGAAAAGCAAAACCAGAAACAGCCTTTAATCTTTTGTCAGTGAAGAAAAGTCCAGAGTACAGCTTTGCACATCGTGTTTTTCTGTACAGCACTTCATTGAAGTAGTTTGCATTTTCTCATTTTCTGGTTTTGTTTTTCATATGAAAACCTCGTCCTGAGCGGCACTGAGAGTAGCGTCATGGGCTTATCCTGTCAAAGGGCAGTGAAGGGGGAGTGGAGGGGAAACTGATGGACTAAATGAGTTTGTCCTCTGTTGCCCGTTTCCTTTTCTATCCAGGTGATAAACTTCAGCATTTTAACATGAGCACTACTGATTTTCTCACCACACTTGGTGTGTATGGTAGTGGGTGTGTGTGGGGGTGTGTAGGCAGGTGGGGTTTCTTTTCTTTACCTGGTCCTTTAATTCTGACAGCTGCCCAGAAAGATTAGTGACCAGCTTCATGGTGGACTCCAGCTTCTCCTGCAGGCTCCTCAGCTCATTCTGTTCTCCTTCCGAATCGCTGCTGACCAGGGACATGGCTCTCATCCTTGGGAACCAGTCAAGGTTTCTTTCCTGGAATCCACATGAAAAAAAGAGGGAGTCACTTCGAAGAGGAGAGACAACAAAGGCAGTCTTATCACACCATCTTTTCTTTGTGCCGTCTTTCACCAGGCGCTTTCTGACTGCTGCAGAACTAATGTACTGTACTGTGTTTTTTTAAACCGTTCAGTAAATATCTTTTTAGTTGAATATAATTAAACTCTCTTAATTCCTAGAAGAAATCACTTTAACATATGAGGAAAAGTGGGTTTCCAAACAAGATTCCTAATCTCCAAATACGACTACTGCCACTCCATCTGTGATCTTTGCAAATGACACAGCTAATGAGATTGGAGTTTTAAAACTGTGTTAAAATATATGTAATAAAATTTACCATTTTAACCATTTTTAAGTGCACAGTTCAGTGGCATTAAGTGCATTCACATTGCTGTGCGGCCATCTCCAGCATCCATCTCGGGGATTCTTTTCATCTTCCCCAACTTCAACTCCATCCCCGTTGAACAGTAACTCCCCCACCCCGTGGCAACTGCCTCCTGTTTGCAGTCTGCGGCTTTGACTACTCTACGTACCTCGTACCGTGCTGTATACTTTTTAAAGCGTTATACTTGGAAAATCATTCTCACACACTCTACAAGTACATGAATTTTAAGATCCCGAGTGTTCTGGGATCGACCAGATACGTGTATGGGTGTGTTTGCTTGGTAGAGGGTTGTTAAGAGGCTGAAAATGGGGAGCGGGTTCAGTTTCCCTCTTTGTGAACTTATGGACACCACCTCTCGACTCGTGTTTCCTTTTCCTTCCGGCCTGAAATGGCTGGTGGGTGCCGTCAGTTGGTGTAAGAAAGACCCATTCAGTCTCCTTCCCTGTCTGTCTCCTCCCTTTGTTTTGATGCCTGTAGCTCATACCTGTAAACAGCATTTCTCACCGCTGGTTAACAGGATGGACAAGCCTCCTCCTCCCACCTCACTTCTTCCTGCCCACATATGCTTTTCTCATAAAAAGTACACCTCCTGGGTGAGTTCTGTACAGAGAGGCAGGAATGAACTGTAAGAAGAGCTTCATCAGCCGGAGGTAAGGGGAGGCACACTGACTCATTCCACATCCGGCTGGCGTCACATCTCACCTGGGCCATTCGGATCTTGTCGGGATGAATTCTAATAAACATCCTAACACAAATCATGCCCACCCCACCCACACACACACACCCACCCACCCACCCACACACACACACACACACACACACACACACACACACACAGAATTTGCTGTTGTTGCTTTGTGTACACCAGAGATCAGCAGAATTTTTCTGCATAGTAAACATTTTCTGATAGTAAATACCTTTGGCTTTCTGGACCATATGGTCTCTGTCACAGCAAATCTGCTATGTAGCCCCCAAACACCCATAGAGTATACACAAATGAACGGGGGTAGCTGTGTTCCGATAAAACTTTATTTACAAATGCTGGTGGAGGGCCAGGTTTGGCCCACAGTCTGTAGTTGGCCAACCGCTGTCATATACAATAAAAGGCATCAACATACTCAAAATCAAGAACAAAATACCACAAGACGTCTAAGTTTTAAAAAGCAACGTAACTAAACCGTGTCTTGACCTAATGCAATCTAGCAATATAGAAGCCAAACAAGAACTAGTTGAAAATACTACAAAGAAGGCATACCACAGTGGCACGAGGTGTCCCATCTACTTGAGAGCATTTGCTTAAGACGTGTGGGGAGTCTAGTCGGGACTCACTAGCCTGCCAGCATCCTGAGAGCAGGAACCACCTTAGTACAGTGACTGGAACACAGCAGACCCTTGACAAATATCTGTGGAAGCAAGGAATGATAAAGCCACTGTCTCCTGGGTGGGCCCTGCTAACTAATGCTTAAATGGTAAACCTCCATTGCTTAGAATGACTGCTGGAAGAGGAAAGTGATGCTGTTGACCTTGCTGTGCCACACACCCTGTGGTCGACACTCCCTTCCCATGTGCCCCGACGTTAGCCTGTACTCGTTCTCATCAGCCTCCCACCGCAGACAGAGCAGTGGGCAAAACACCCCATTTCAAAGATGACCAGCCTGAAACCCTGGAGCGTTGCCGTGTCTGATCAGTTTTCTGCTGTGTGTCTACAGCGAAGAGGAGAGAGCAGACATCTGCAAACATTTAAGCACAGTGGCGACACTGAAAGGCAGCTGAGGTCACCTGTCACTGGTCATACCACTGCCCCATGTTAGTCCTTCACACGTCATCCCACCTTCCCACCGTGCCACTCTCAGGGAAGAAGCCCCTGACTGCCGGGGGCACACGGAGGGGACAGGTGGCTGGCGGTTACTCTCACTAGGCAGCGCGGGCCCCGTGACAGAGGGAGAGACGGGTGGCCAGGCTGATGGGCCACGGGCACAGCTGCAGCAAGGCCGGCCGTGTACCCGAGACCGGCTACCCACGGGGACGGCTGCGAATGTCTGCACGCTGACCCCTGAGGAGAGCGAGGTGAAGAGGAAAGATCCAAAGTCCCACTTAAACCGTCAGACTCAGGAGCACGTGGACACACCATCAGTGGGGCTACGACAGAATGTGACGTAGCAGGGAGTTCAGAGACTGCTAAGGCCTACCCTGCACGGTGACGCAGGACACGGCCCCGGGAGGGAGGAAACAATCCCTACGTTTCAAAGGAGATCCCGCGGATGATCTGGTGTTTACAAACTGTAAACTCCTATTACTGAGTATATTTGGGGGGAAACGTTTGATAGCTCTTTAGATTCAAGTCAGAAGTATAGTAAGCGCTCTCGGAAGAAAACATTTTAAAAAATACAGCATATTCAACGAATACTTAAGGAGCCCTTACCTTACATGCTTGGCTCTGAAGAACAGCAGTGAGCCCCCTGCACTTGGTCACGGCCTCCTGGACCTCTTTAAAGTGGACATGGCTTTGAGACCTAAGTATGAGGTAGGGTTCCTGCCATCAAAGTGCTTGCACTTTAGTTAAGGAGAGTGGACATTTCAGTTAAAAAAAGAAGAAACAAAGCAGCGAGGCCGTGTCAAATGAGCGGCAGGAAGAGAAGGGTCAACGTAAGGACTGACTGCAGTGGTTCTGGGTGGCTGGAATCCTCTTTGTGGAGGGCCTGAAGGAAGGTTATCACGTGGCCAGACGCGGGGCCAGCGTGAGGGCCTTCTCAGCAGAGGGGGGGCTGGCACAGCCCTGAAACCAGTGGGGCCGCAGTTGGGGCGGAGGGCAGACAGGCGGGGGCAGCAGCCCAGACTGTGGAGCACGGGAGAGCCATGCCAGCTGGGCTGGGGAGGGAGAGGGACGGCGGTGACAGGAGGAGGCCTGGACACATGGGTGGCGGGGAAGGGGAGGAAGTGACCTGGAGCCCCTGCCTGACGAGGCGCTGGCAGAGAGAGGCGCCGTGTACGAGAAGGAGTGAGAGCTCACCTGCAGCCCACCGACTGCCGACACGCAGAGGAATGTACAACTGCCTAAAATGGGTAGAGAATTCGTCTCAGACCTGGCTCTGAAATTTTCATGTTCATTTGCTTAGCAAACCCTCCATAAAAATAGAAAACACAGATTTCCAAACAGAGTCCACACTAAACAGGTCTTCAAAAAAGAAGACAGAAAATCGAAGCAAGATTCTGTACGTAGCTTAAGTTCCTTAAGTTTAAGGAACAGTTTCTTTTCCTTATTCTAACAGCAAGCGACCACATGACTATAGATGAAAAAGAATTTTTCCACGGCAGATTCCCACCTTCTTGCATGGTGTATGTGATTTGATCTCTGGACTCCCAGGCAGTGATTTCAGAAAGCTCTCTGACAAATGCAAAACGCACAGACCTCATCCGACAACCGTTTACTGAATATTTCTAATTTCTGTGTCAGGCACAGGGCTGAGTGCTGAGGGTCTAGAGATGAGGAAGACAAGGTCCCTGCCCCCAAGCGGTGGAATGCAGTACAAGGAATGTGTAGTGCAGGGCTCAGGGCATGGCTCTTCGCTTTCGTGGACCCCACTGCAGCCCTAGCTCCAAGTCCTGAGTGCCCAGTGAGTATCCGCTAGGCCATCGAATGGGGCCCACCGGCCTGAAAGTGGCTGCTACCGGCATCTTTGCTCCTCACGCAGTGGCCAGGAGATGCATCAGGCTGTTCGTTTTCGCTTTATCTGTACTTCTGTAAGTGGGCTGCCACCTGTAATCCTGGGGCATGAAGGCCCTGCCCAAGGGGTACATAAAGCCATAGACAGAAATAATGCATCTTCTTAGAATGTCCATTTTAGTCAGTGGCTAACGATCCAAAATATTTTTATATTAAACTCAAAATATGCCCTGGAGAACATGAAACCGAGTCTGATTTTAAAGGTAAACCCCCAAGATTTTAAGGAAATGTCATACTTTTCACAGGCCACTCTGTACCATGTGCCCCAATCCTGGCGATACACCTTCGTTCTCCATTTCATGAGAGTCCTTCAGTACAAAGGGAGGAACAGGATTTCCTGGTCGAGATGTTCACCAATTACCACCTTAAAGGTTCTCCCTCACTGCCCTCCTCCAACCTTAATATCTAACAATGCAAAGCAGAGGTGGGGCCCCGTCCAAACCTTAAACCACAGGAAACAAGGTATCCAAGTGCTCTCGATGGTGTGTACCGGTAGCTCTTTTGCCCCGACATGGGTACGTACCCAAATTTGTGGTCCTAGGTGGTGCCAGTATTTTAATTAAATAATCATCCTGGGGGCTTCCCTGGTGGCGCAGTGGTTGAGAGTCCGCCTGCCGATGCAGGGGACACGGGTTCGTGCCCCGGTCCGGGAAGATCCCACGTGCCGCGGAGCGGCTGGGCCCGTGAGCCACGGCCGCTGAGCCTGCGCGTCCGGAGCCTGTGCTCCGCAACGGGAGAGGCCACAACAGTGAGAGGCCCGCGTACCGCAAAAAAAAAAAAAAATTCATCCTGGGCTGTTAAGTCTAATCTCAAATTACCAGGGAGCATCTAGTAGTTAAAATTAATTAACAATTCTGGCCACACTGTTCTCAGTTTCCATTCGGCTTTGCACCCTGCACTGTGGCATAAGCCCCGACGCGGCGTGGAGGCTCCTCACCAGCAGGACCCTCTGCACAGAGATCGAAACCTTTACAGGAAGATAGACTATCCCAGTCCTGGCCTTGGAGCGGAGAGAGAACACCTGAGTCCAGTCACTTTCTCTTTAGCTCAGACTTTCACAGCAAATGCTGAGTGCTCAGTGACTCCAGGGAAGCCTGCGCCCGTGGTTCCCCGGCCGGCCAGGGGCTGAAGGTCCATAAATGTTTGCAAAATCCTGCCTTTATGTCCGTTCCAGATCAAAAACATATCTCAGTATCCTGGCTTCTCTTGCCTTTTTAAGAAAGTCATCAACGAAGGCACTTTTGTTTATACATGAATTCATCTCGGGCTGTGTGTGTGTGTGTGTGTGTGTGTGTGTGTATGTGTGTGCGTGTGTGTGCGTGTGTTCAGGAGGGTGGGTCTGGGGAGGCTCGTGGGTTCACTGCACGTCTCTCAGCCGCATCTGTCGCTCTGGGTCTGAGGGCCCCTCTGTGCTTCCCTTGCTTTCCTTGCTGCTGGCACCTCGCATACCAATGTCATTAGGCACTGTCTGCCCTGGTCCTCCTACAATCCAGCCAGTGCAGTTCCCGTCACAGCAAGCACTTCCTCGTCAGAGCAGACAAACCGACTCAAGCCACAGCCGGAAGCAGGCTGACCACAAGTGCTAAGGTTCTGGTTAGTTCTTTTCTAGGTAAAGTTGGAAAAGTCCCTGCAAAGGCAACACTGAAGTTTTAGACACGGGGGCGGCACTGACCTCTTGAAATGTTCTTGACTGGAAAGAGGGAGGCTGTGTGTGTGAGAGAGAGAGAAACACAGAGAGAGAGAGAGGAGAGGAAGTTGGATTGTATGATGCAAATGCTCATCATTCTGAGAAGCGTTTTTTTTTTTTTCTTCTTCTTCCCAGGTTCAACTGAAGAGGCTGTTCTAAGAAAGACAACTGAGATCATCAGTCACCCCCTCAGAGAAAGTCCACTGAGGTAGAGTTTTGTTTACCATGTAAACAACGCAACATTTATTGTTGAATCCCTTATTCTTTTACAGTCAGACTAGAGAAATGCAATTTTTTTTTTTTTTTTGGTGGGGGCGTGAGGTTCAAAGAAGGGGTCATGGTCGAGAAGATGGGTCCCGGGAAGATGGATCTGTAAGCCATAGAATCCCCTCGGGGAAGATTCAGGAAGGCAAAGACTGTCCTTTCAACTCAAATGTCAAATGCGTTTCCACTTATCTTACCAAGCAAGACGACAAACAGGATTTTCCCAGAGTGCCTGGCGATGCTTAGGTGACAGGAGTGACTGAGGGGCAGGCCTGGAGACAGATCCTTGGCTGCCCCATGTATCCAAACCTCCCCATGTATCCAAACCCCCAGAAAATGCCTGGAAGAGAGGGGAAGGGGAGGATTGAAGATAATCCTTAACTTTTCTAAAGCAGGGATATATTACACTCAATAAACTTTAAGTATTTGCCCCTCTTGTGAGTTAGGGTGACTATTTGCATTGAAGAGGAAGAAAATAATCTTTAGAGCTCATTTTTCTAAGATCATGGAAAACAAACAAATAAAACCCAGAATCCATTGCTTTGGGTGAAAAAACAGTGATAGTAACTCTAAGTATGCTCAATGACTCCAAAATTGTCATTTATAGTATCTATTATATATTTAAAAAAAACTAAATTGAAAAAATAGATTCCAAAGGTAAGAAGATTGAGGGTTGGGGGCTAGAGGGATGGACAGGTAGAGCACAGAGGACTTGTAGGACAGTGAACCTATTCTGTTTGCTGCTCTAACAGTGGATCCACGTCATCATACATTTGTCAAAAGCTACAGAATGTACAACGCCAAGAGTGAATCCTAACGTAAACTACTGTCTTTAGTTAATAATGACGTATCTAGGTTAGTTTATCAATTGTAGTAGCTACACCACAGTAATACAGAAGTTAATAACGGGAACTGGCGGGTGAGCTGGGGAGAAGGGGGCATACGGAACTCAGTTCTTTCTGCTCAGTGTTTCCTGTAAAAAATAAAACCTATTTAAAAAAATGGATCCCACACCTGGAATTTGTTGGCCAGCCTGAAATGAAACTCAAGGGTCCAGGTCCCTGTATCTCACAGGTTTGTTTCTGTAGCAAGCCCATGTCGTCAGTGTGTCAGTGGGAAGAGCTGCGTCCTAGGATCCGGAGCTGAAGCCCTGACAGTCCAGAGTGTTCACAGGACAGTGAGCTGGGGTGAGTCAGCCAACCAGCCTGGGTCTCTGCTCCCTCTTTTTTTTTTTTTTTTTTTTTTTGAGAAAGAGATTACTGGCTACTTCACAGGGTGAATGTGAGGATCAAATGGCTGTAAGAACATGGCCCGTCAACTGGAAAGCACTATGCACAAGTATAGGTCAGTGTCAGCGGCCTAAGGTCACAAAGCTGGTCTGCGGCCCACGATGCCGACCCCAGGTGTGGCGCCTGACTGCCACGTAAGTTAGTTCTCCCCCTCCCGGGGTGAGGGTTTCGATTTTAGAGGCACAGATTTCTCTTTTGCCGATGGAGCCACGGGAAGGGTGCCCACGCTGCTCGCAAGTGCAGGCGTCAGCGTGGTCTGCTGCTCTTGTCTCGGACGACATCACCCAGACAGGCCCCATTATATAATCTCCAGCTGGGATGGAATGACCACTCACCCTTCCAGACTCAGTTAATAGCTGTCCTTGGACGATACAGTGTAACAGAGACGCCCCGCCAGGGAGAGAACCGCACCCATTTCTGATGAAATCCCTAGGCAGAGTCAGCTGCAGAGTCACTGCTTCATGTCACTCTGGGCCCTCAGGTGAAGTGATGCCGGGCTCCCACTGGGGCCACGAGAAAGCAGCGCTCCCTACTTGGAGAGGTGCAGCTGGGTCCTGGGCCCCTGAGGTGGTGGGAGGAAGAAGCCTGAGGTCACAGAGGAGGGGAGAAAGGTGGGGGATGGCCTGTGCTGGAACAGGGCAGGGCGGGCCGGGCGGAGATTCCTGATGGAAGAGCCCTCAGGCGAACTCGGCTTCTCCCAGGCTGGCTCAGGATGTTCTGCTCAGGCCACGTCCCCTGCACGTTCAGTTAGCTAAGCAGTCTACCAGAATGTTCCTTGTGGTTACGTATGGGATTTTAACAGTGTTTCTTGGTTGGCCTCTATTCTTTTTTGCATTCCACGAGTTTTCAACTTTGATCTCTTTATACAATGATGGTTTCTTTTTTGGTTGGTTTTTAGCCTACTTAAAAGGCTTTCCAAAGTTCTTTGCTGTTGTTTTGGGGAAGAAGACTTAGTGTTTGTCTTTGGACATACAATCATGCACGCCTCACCTGCAGCAGGGTCCCGCGAGATAGCGTGTCGGCCTCTGGCTGCTGTGCTGGAAATCTCCTCCTGATTGAAATGGTTTTACTGAAGGCCAGCCCTGCCTAGACACCCTGAGAAGCCGGTGATGGGAGGGTGTCATCTTTGTCACCGTCCGTACGACTTCAGTGAGAATTCAAGGGCGCGCCACCAGCGCCATCCTGACTTGAGAGGGGTTTGGAAGGCAAGGTGCCCACAGCCTGAACTCTTCCGGGAGAAAGTACAATTCTCCAGATTCCTCAATCCTTTCCAACCGCCCCATTTTACCAACCTGCCCCTTGCACTCTGACCCACACACTCACTAGCTCGTTCACATGGGTCTCCTCTCTCCCTCCTGATACCTCCCTGCATCCACTCCTGACACAGACCCTCGGTAGTCGTTTGAAAGTTGCTTTGTGGAACTGTAGAGCTAAAGGTGGCCTAAGAGACCCTCTGGTTCAACTTTCTCACTTTACAGGTGGTAACACGGGGGCCCTGTAAAAAAGTGCGTTTGTGAAAGGAGAAACTGAGACCTTGTCCACGTCATAACCTTTAAATACAAACAGCTGTACCTAAGTGCTAGCATCTTTTCCTCATTCTCACATTCCCTAGACACACACTAGTAGGCCTCATTCTGAAGAGATACATTTTAAAGAATCCTGAATATATGTACTCGGTAAAAACGAATTCAGAACATTCTCATAAAAGCCAGGGGGTCACACACCTCTCAGTGGCATCGCGCACTACCGCCCGGCTCTGTCAGACGCAGCCCGTGTTCAGAGCAGAGAGGAAATGAAGGAGTGCAGGCCAGGGAGTTACCGGCGTGGCTATGGAGTCGGGGACCGAAGGGGCAGGGCGGGTGGCCCAGTGGGGGTCTGCGGCGGGGGAGGGGCAGGAGGCGGGCTCAAGGTGTGGAAGGGAGGAAAGGGCATTTTGGGAGCTTAAAAAATCTGCTGAATTGGGAGAAATGTGCGTGTAAACAAATATTTTACATACGTGTGCAAACACGTCAACCCCTACACACACCCTGGGGCTGATGAGCCAAGGGGAGACCCTAGCAGAGGCGGTGAACACGCCGGCAGCCACGCTCATACTGCGCCCAGGCTCACGGACCCCACGCTCGGGCGGACCCGAGTGCCGGGGCCCTGCGCGAGCAGTAAGTTCATGGCTCTGCTCCCCTCACTGCTGCGCACAGTGCCCTCGCACACCTTGGCGAAGGGCAGGCGTGGGGAACTCGGAAGAGAGGGCCGGGAGGGCCCTGCAGGCCCGGCTCCCATGCCCAGCGCTTCCGGACAGGAGGAAGCCGCCCACGAAGCGCGGCCGGGCAGGGGGGGCTTCGTACCTCCAGACTAGAGGGCAGGACGTGGTGTGAGCCTGGGTGGGGAAACTGAAGCTCTGCAGCTGCCGTGGACACGAACCCCGGCTCAAGTGCAGAGGGTGGGGCGAGAGCGCGCCTGGCCGGCTGGGTGGCACGTCCAGTGATGCTGACGCGCTGTTTCCAGCCGCCAAGGGGCGAGTGCCAAATCCCTCTCCACTTCTCCCTCACTCCGACGTGCCTGAACTCTGCCGTGGTGTCAGCGAGCTTCAGAAAGCTTTCTGGGCCGGATGAGAGGGCGGCACAGCCTGTATCCCTACCCACCCACGGCTGAGGGCTGGCGGAGCCCAGCGGGCACCTTAAGCAACTCCGTGGCCTCCCGGCTTAGGCAGGAAAGCAGAAGACACATCTCGGGATCTTATCAACCCCACCCCACCCCCGCCCCGCCCCAGCATATCCTCACTGGAATTCCAGCATAAAAGCCCAAACCCGTTCCTGTACATCTGTGCAGAAGCAGAGGGTTTCCATGTCACAGTATCAGCAGCCAGGGCCCGCCTGCCAGGTACACAGTGAAGCACAGGTGAGGCGAGAACTCGGGAAAGGGGAGGTCGAGGAGCGTTAGGTGCACGCCCCTCCCTCCTGCACCCGAAGTCCGAGGAGGTCAAGTGAACTGATACAAGATGGAACAAACTGGAAATCTCCGGTGGATCAGTGTGTGTGTGGGGGGGGGGGGGGGGGGGGGGGGAGGAGGGGGATGGGCAGGCAGGGGGAGAGAGCGGGCTGCTCTACCTGTGAGAAAAAGTCAGCGCCAGGCCTAAGGGAGGATGGATCAGAAGCTCTGACGTTTAATTTTCAGGGAGTTCTGTGCATTCACATGAGTCCCCTGGGTGTGGGAGCCCAAGTCTGGCTGTGGCTCCGGTGAACCGTCCTTCCCCTTTAACCAACCCCTCTCTCTCCCCAAATGTGGTCACCAAAGGAAATATCATCCCCTGTTCCAAGCTTAGGTGAGGCCCACGAAATTTATCAGATTGTAGCAAGTCCAAATGAACACCTATTGCAGGTACACCCTTCATAAGAGCTGTGCTCTGCCATTCCTGAGCTCCAGTCTTTTAAACAACCCCTGTAGCACCGGACTCAGGTGGCTGCCTGACTGGCGGTGCTGGCGGCAGCTCAGAGACTTAACCCCATCCTGTTATTTGTGCACTTTCCCTAGGGGATCCTCTCTCCTGCTCTTCTCCCTACCCCCCTTTTTCCGGCCCTTGCCTCTTCTGAAGGCAGCTGATTCAGCACCGCAGCGGAGAGAGGAGGGGCCCGGGAGATGAGCCAGTCTTAGTCAGGAAAACCCACCACATCCAGAGCCCAACGGCTGCGGGTTCTCGACACTGAGGCATGTGTGCGAGCACAGATCGAGCCACGCTGAACGTGCACACGTCAGGACCCCTCCAGCGTGGGCTAATCATTGGACCTGGATGTGAATCTCAGCCCGAGCACTTCTCAGCCGCGTGACCCTGGAGAAGCGGTTCAACCTTCCTGGGCTTTAGGTTCCCGTCTGGGAGATGGTGATAGTGCCACCTGCAATGCTGTCATGGGGACCAAACAAGATCATACACGCAAAGCATTTATCTCAGTACACACTGATTAAACGAGACCTATTACCACGGTATGATCCAGTCTGCTTGGGTCAGGGCGAAGCACAGCACAGCCCAGAGTTCACAGGAGCACCCTCTGCGCCCCAGGATCAGGCTGGCGTGGAAGAAGGTTCTCCCCAGCTAGTTCACCGTTCAGTTCACTCGTCAATTCACACACTATCCTGGCAAAGAGGAGGGGCTGGAGCGGCCCCTGTGAACTATGGATGAGCAGTATCCCATCTGATCACCCTGTCTTTAAATGCAATTAACTCAAAAACACACCTCTGAAAATACACCTTATGTTGACAAGGTAGAATTCCAAGCTTCAGAAGGGAAATCTCTATTTTATTAGCAAAGTAGATGCCTTAATATTTAAGTTATTGTTTGGTCTTCTTTACCAACCTTTCCTCTTAATGCTTCTCGAGTTTCTAACTTTCAAGAATAACTTAGGTCTGCTTTTCAAGGACTGACTTTTCTCCTGAGTTTGACTGTCATAGAAAATTGGGCTGCTGGGTCTTTGCTTGGAATCATATATTTGATCTTTTACCTACAACACGCCCACTGTGCAGTATTTAAATTCCTTCAGGCAAAGATACTCACAACTGATTTACCACTTACTCTGGTTAAATACATCAGACTGCATGGCCTGTCAAATCATCATGTATAGACTGACACAAATTCTCATTTCAGTTGGCAATGGAGAAAAGCCAATAGCGCTAAACATCATTCAAGCAAGGGCGTGTGGTACATAAATTATAGTCCAGGGGTAAAAAAAACAGTCCACTTATTACAAAGGCTATCGCCAAAACTCTATGTGGTAGCACCAGACTTCAAGTTCATATGGGGAGAAGGGAACTCAGGGTTTTTTCCTCCTCCTTTGAACTGCCAGGGCTAAGTGAGGTCACTCTGTAGTCACATTTCTCTGAAAGTTCAGCCCTGTCTGGGGCCTGAGTCAACGAATCTGAGACCGGCTCTGCACTACTGGGTGGCGCTGGGAGTCCTGTAACTTAGAGAGTCACAGAAGAGGCTGAGCGTCCCGAAGTCACCTCCGCGCAGTGCCACCTCCCATCATGTGCGCAAAGCCAAGAGACGAACCCACCAGCTAACCCAGTATAATCAGGATAGAATCTAACACACAGCACTCCGGGGGCACTCCCCATGTTGCCGGAACCCCTGGTCCTGGGCAGTGAACCCGAGCGGAGGACAGCCCTAACCGCACACACAAACGTCACAAGTATCCGTGACCGACTCAACAGAGAGACAGTGATAACGTCAGCCTGGTCCTGCTTCAACATTTAAGGACACTTAACAGTTTTAAATTTAAGAGAGAGGAAGACACAGGAATTTTCCACTGGAGGATGCCTGTTCTGACTTTTCTCAGTAATAGCACGTCAACAGCCGAGACGCCTTACGCAGTCCTGGCACCTAGGAGTCGGTGTTCGCACCAGCTGTCCACGCTGCAGCCCTCTGCTTCCCGGCTGACGGCTCTGTGCCTGAGTGCTTACCACCTCTGTCCCCGGGCCCACACGTTCCTCTCCTTTCCGCCACCCCATGGACACGTGACGGGACACTGACCCCGATTCACACATGGGTCAGGAAAGTCCAGGGACTTGCCCGGGGTTACCGGGCTCGGAAGGGCCGGAGCCAAAACTCACACCTTCCATGTTCTGCCCCCAGATCCCATTCTTAGGTGGTGATGACTGCATGGGAGGCATCAGCCTGGGCCTGGCTTTGCCAGGAAAGGTCCCACCTCCAGTGAAAGGAAACGGGATGATCAGGAGAGGGAAACCATTCTCTGTTATGTTTAGATGAAAACTAATTTGTGGGTGAACATCCGGTTGCTGAGTTCTTGGCTGTGAGGCAGAGCATCAAATGCTCCTTCTTTCCAGATGTTTCCGCTTCCAGAGAGAGGTCCTGGCCCCCTGACCGTCGGCCAGTTCTCGAGGGAACTGCAGCCTCGGGAGTTGCCCTCTCAAAGTCAGCTTGGGCTTCTAAGAAGCCTTCTCCCATCAGAGCCCCTGGTAGAGTCCACTAAGCAGTTGTTGGTTTTTGAGATGAAAACCTAGTTGCCACCCCTGACACCCCATCTGCAAGCAGTTGTTTTCGGGGCGTCTGCAAAGCTCCCCCACCCTCCGAGCGGCCACCCGGGGCCTTTTCCATTTGGTTCTGTAGGGTCGTCTTTTGGCAACTGTGACATCCCAGTTCCTTAGGAGTCTCTGGGATCTGAATGAACGGGCTAAAGGAGAGCTGAAGAAGAACTCAACACCCACCGCCTCGTGCCACGAAGCAAGAGGCGGTTTTCCCGAGGAACCCAAAGGGCCCGTCTCAGTCATTTCTTCTGGGACATGATAAGCCAAAGGGCCTCGCGGACTCCTGGCCGGCTTTTCCTTCCATCTCTGACACTGCTCGTCAACTGCCCTTCTCCCTCCTGACGCTGGAGTATTTGCAGCCTCCCAGAGTTGGCTTCTTCGAGACATCTCCTGGCTTCTCCTCCCAGAGGCCCGCCTCGCGAGGACGGATGCTGAGGACCGCCCCACCGGCTGGGGCTACATCTGGGGCTGCCTCTGTGGCATCTGACTAAGTGAGCCCATGCCCGGGGCAGGCCGGCGGGGGGAAGGAGCCTGCCCCACCGTGGCGGCTGAGTGCCCTCGGGCTGCCAGCCCCCACTGAGTGACTCAGCTGGGCACCCCCAGTTCCTAGCCCACTGTGGCTCTCCAGGGAGCCTGCCCGGCAAGGATTCACGTGGCTTCAGGGCGAGACACCGCCAGGAACGCCGTGGGCAAAATGGCATCGCCTTTCGGCTGGTGGATCCAACGCTTCCTGGGCCCTCGCCCAGCACACGAGACATCTGGTTCCTCAGCAACTTGGACATTCAGAGTTAAGAATTCTTCGATGCTACAGATTTTTAGGCTGTTTGACAAGAAGCTCTCATACAAAGGATGATGTAGATGGGAAAGCGCAGTGAATGCAGGGGGCTCTGAGCATGCTGGGTGGCCGGCTGGGGGGGACTTCTGGCTTTTAAGCCTCATCAAGTGACTGCTCACAAGGCTCCTGTTAGGTCTTCATGACTGAGACAGAAACCCAAAAGTGCACCAGAGTTTTCTGTGACCATACAGCAAGGTGATGAACAGAAAACTTCAAAACTGGCCCCCGAAAGACTTAAAGATAGGGCACATTCAGAGAGAGGCAAACGAAGTAAGGGGAGAGAAGGAATGTGTGATGAGGGTGAAAACTACAGGCTACCTCTTCTAAACATTAAAGGATTTAATGCAAATGCAGGTTGGTTTACACAATGCAGATAGGTTTGTGTCTGCATGAATGCCGATCAAACACGGTTTAATTTGGCACTGTCGACACCAGGAGGAAAAGAAAGGACCTGAAGACATTTCAGTTAATGTGTCCTGACCCCGGAAACCTACCCTGTGAACATCTGCACCCGACAACCACCAGAATTCCCAGTCTCCCTCTCTAAGAAGAGACCCTGCTCCCACCTGGCCCAGAGCCGCCAGCACCCTCCCCGTGTCCTCCCAATGCCGGGGTCATGGAGTGCAGTTCCGGGTCATTAAACCCGGGCTTGCATCCCAGCTTCTGAGCTCTTCCTGGGCAGCTTACTTAACCTTAAGCCTCCCTTTCATCTGTAAAAGAGGACATCCATCACCCTCATTCTGGGACTCGTGTCTTTTTCTCCCCTTTCTTTGTGTTATTTTTTCTCCTTGCCGTCTCCTACTCTAATCACTCTGGTCTCTCTACCCTTCTTTCTTTTTTTCTCTTTTTTTTAATTTGGTTGCACCATGTGGCTTGCGGGATCTTACTTTCCCGACCAGGGATCGAACCCGGGCCCCCTGCAGTGGAAGCGCGGAGTCCTAACCACTGGAACGCCAGGGAAGTACTGTACCTTCTCTCTTTTAAAACCTTTTAAAAAGTCATCTCTGTGGTGAAACCCCATCTGTTTCTCCTCACCCCCAAAGTTCTCTCTTCCTGGCTCCCCACTTTGGGTAGTTTTCTTCATTCAACACAGTAAGAGACGTGGAAGAGCTTCACAGACCGCACAGACAGCTAAGTCCATATAGGAGAAGGAATGCTTCTCCTCGGCAGCCGCATAACCAGTTTGGATGATAATTTCTTAAAACAGGATCTGTTTTGTCTTTTCTGTTAGACTCTTACTATTCGGTGTGTGATTCACGAACCAGCAGCTCTGGCATCCCCTGGAAGCTTGCTGGAAATGCAGAATCTCAAGCTCTGCCAGTGCCTGCTGAATCAGAATCTGAATTCGAACCAGCTCTCGAGATGACTCAGATGTACATTAAATTATGAGAAGCACAGAATTAGACTTAAGGGCCTCCATGGTGCAGACAGTACAGCATCCCCAGAAAGCCCCTCAGAACTGGGTGCTCAAGAACTAGGGCCCCGTGAGTACTGGCCTGCCTGTGTCCACCGCCAGTGATCAGCCCTCACCTGGGGTTTCTTTGCATAAAAAGCTTTAAAATCACATCTGCATAAAGAAACACAGAAGGGCTCATTTAGGATAACTTATACCTGGGCAGCGTGCTCAAGTCCTTGGCAACAGGAAGGAGATCAGTGAATCACGTGGTCTTTCTTCCCAGCTCACCGTCCCCTCTCCTCAGTGAGCTGGCGTAAATCACAGACTCCCTGAACTTCACAATCCATGCCTCGTTGCTTTACCATACGCCCCTGAACGTTTCAATGAAGCTCAGAACCACAGGGATGAAAGGACAGCTGGCCCGGAACCCCCAGAGCACACGCCTGGTGCCTCTACAAAGCCCTGCCTGAGAAGAGCGCTCTGCAAACCGGCGGCAGCTTCCCCCTTCCCGGGCCACGGCGGTCACGCTCCCCGTCAGCAAGAAGATTAATTTGGGACTCAGATTCCTCCATCATGTGATCCCTTCCTGATGATTAGCAAATTGTCTCCCAGAAAGGCTAGGCTGAGGCCAAACGGACCAACCAGGCCGAACTACACCGAGTGATCATTTAAAAAATATACCGCTTAGAGACCAGGTCTTATATAAGGAGGAAAAACAGAAAGGGATCCATCATCAGGAAAAGAGGCCAAGAACATAGAGGTAGGAAGGCGGGCTACAGAGCGAGATCTAGGTTAGAAGCTCAGCCCCGGTTAGGGTGGCCGTGTGCTAATCTCGCTGAGCTGCAGTGCTTCCTCCTTTAACCTGGAGATGACACCCCCTGTCTGGGGCTTCTGAAGGTTACCTGCAAAGACTCACGAAGTTCCAGAGACTAGCGCCCGGTCCGTGGTAAGGGATCAGTAGACGCTGGATGTTAGCTTCCCCACTGGCTCCCAGTACCATGCTCCGAGCTGAAGCCGGGCCAGCAGGCCGGGGCGTGACCTGCCTCCAGGAGGTCTCTGCGCTCACCTTGATCATTTCCGCCACGTAACTCTCAGGCCCCGTGTACTCTGTGGAGTCCTTGACTTTCACCAGGACGATGAAGCACAGGTAGTGCCACATGTTGTGCTCCTCCTTGATGTGCTCTTCGAAGGTGACAGTCTTGTTGTCGAACTTGTCCCTTTCCAAGCCTAAAAAGAGACAGAAAGCCCTGAGTGAGCAGCCGTGGGGCAGAAAAACCCACGAGAGAACTACCCATCCAGAGGAGGCTGTGGTTTCACTCCTGTCTTTATAAAGAGTTGGGCTCTGCTGGCCTTACAAATGCATTCACTTTTGCATCAGAGCAGGAAAACACAGGCTGTAGGTCAGATGGACTTGGGCTTGAGTTCCACCTCTGCTACTGACCAGTCACTGTTTGGTCTCCACGTGCCTTAGCTGCCTTCTCAGGGGATGGGAAGACATCATCTAGGTTCCAGGAGTGTGTGTGGGTTAAATGAGCATGGGTGTGACAGGTCCGTGCACACAGGCAACCAGGGAATGCGAAGTCCCTTCTCCCAGGTAAATGCCAAAAGGGAGACGCGTTAAAAGGTTTGTGAGGAGACAGTGTAAGGACAAAAAGAACTAGACATACAGTTTAACGACAGCTGGTAAGTTTATCTTTTGCAGAGGTATAGGTGAGCGATTCTGAAAATAGCTTCTGTGTATTCTTAGATTGAGCAAATAAATAAATATATGGTGATACTGGGAGTCAGATATCTAACTGTCAAAGAAGGGAGCACAAAGATAGAAAGGGAGAGAGACAGAATAAACTCTGATTGTTGAATTGGAATTAGAGGTATGGGTGTGAACTCATCCTTTCTCATGTGTTTATGAAATAGAGAACTCTGTGGATACATGTATCCTCTAGATCTGTGCCCTGATTAGCCCTGGGAGCAGTGACACACCAAGAGGAATGAGCACACCCAGTCACCAGATCTTGGCTTCTAAATACCAGTCTCCACTAAACAGAACCAGAGCTCTTTGGAGAAATGGCTGATACCAGGGCTGGGTCAGGGAAGATACAAGGTGAGCCTGCATCTAGAATATCTCATGGTGCTAAAAAAGTAAGAAAGTCCATAATAAATGATGGTGACATGGCAAGAACACAGCAGCCCGCTTTGAAGCGGCTCTCAAAATCTGGGGCAATCTGAGCATCAGAATAAATTATGACAGTAAAGGATTATATAACCCATCGAATTAACTAAAAACACAAATCCATTGTGTTACAAATACAAAAGTACAAATATACACAGGGAAAAGAGAAAGTTATTTCTTAAAGTAAAAAGCCAATTAACAAATGTAGAAAGAACAATAAAGTAAGATTTGGCAAACATCACAATCACAGACTCAGGAAAAAACTGGATGCAGAAACTGGTGCGTTAACATTTAATTTGAGAAATAATGGGATATTTACGTTGCCTCAAAGTATCTCCTCATAAAATGGTTCTCAATTACAAAGAGCAGAAAAGTAACTTCAGTGGAGAAACAGGGCAATTACCAGCTTAACCAAGGGATCAGAGTTAACACAACCAGTTATAAGATGAACTGGCATCATGTACCTCCTGATATGATGCACTGAGGAGAATACAGCATTTCTTTGATGTTCCTATAAAAAAATGCATAATCTCAATCTTACCATGAGGAAACATCAGAAAATCCCAAACCAAGGGACATTCTACAAGATAACTAACTTTTATATTCTTCAAAAATGTCAATGGACTGAATTCAACACATGACCTGGGACTATCATTTGCTATAAAGGACATTATTGGCATGAAGTGTGAACTCTGACTAGGATCTCTGTAGATTAAGTAAGAGTATTACGTCCTTGTTAACTTCCCAATTTTGATAATTACATTGCATATATATAAGAGAAGGGTCCTATCTTTAGGAAATGTATAGTATTAAAATAGGGATAAAGGGGCATTGTGCCAGCCACTCTCAAACTGTTCAGGAAAATAGTGTGTGTGTGAATAAAGAAAATGAAGGAAAACTTTAACATGTGACAAACTGGAGGAAAGAGTATACAGAAATTCTTTGTACTATCCTTATGACTTCTGTAACTGGAATTCTGTCAAAACGAGAAGTTTTAAAAGGTTTTAAGGGGACAAAAATCTAAGATCTTAAGTTTTTAAATGGAAAAATGATCATTCTTTGAGTAGACACACCAGTAGGAAATTTATGTATTTAGTAACTACATTATGAACAATCCTGAAATGACTACTCAGCTCCCAGATTCCTACATGATGAATCTGCATTTACATGTATTTCCTTGTAGTTACACAGAAAACGGTATCTCTGGCACCCCATGCACCTCCCTTATGTAGCAGTTTACTACTCGTCATTAAGTGCCTACACAGTGCACGCGCTATGCTAGGCGTGTTTCATAAACTAGCTCTCCTAAGTCCCAGGATAAGGCCGAGAAGTACATATTATTGTACCCATTTTACAGATGAACAATAAAGGTTCAGAGGAGTGAAGTGACTATACCATGGTTACACAGCTAAGTGGCAGAGGTTTAATCAGAAACCAGGTCTGACTCCCAAGCCCAAGCTCTGAGCATTTGCACTGTATGCTCTTACAGGACTCTATTTCCACTTGAAACCTGTTACCATCTGCAGTAAGGCCATCCACAGGCTGGGGGTGGAGGCAAGATCTCCATCTGGTTACTTAGAATGGGAACACGAGATGCTCTGGCAGCCCAACCACCATGAGACCCTGAGACACATACATTTCAAATGGTGTACGATGGCGCTTCTGCTAGCCCAAGCTTCATTTCTTAAAACCAACCGGCAAGTGCTGCACTAGGTCCACGGGCGCTCCAGACACTCCCCAGCAGAACAGATCAGGGGCCCGCTCAGTGCCAAGGGCAGGGACGCTGGAGAACAGCAGCGGCCCTTCCCACGGAGAGTCTGGGCACCCCCAGCCCCTCGGCACAAGCCAGGCTTTACCACTCACCGCAGATAAAGCACGTGGTCTTTAAGATCTCTTCCTTCTTCTGCTTTTCGCTCCTCAGATCGGCAAAGGTGTCAATGATGACCCCGAAAATCAGATTAAGGACAATGATGATGACCATGAAGAAGAACAAGAGGTCATAGATCACTCGAGCAGCAAAGAGGGGCTCCTGGAACAGAGGCACCTCTGTCAGCGGGTTACCCCCTGTCCCCAGCACTCGGGTCTGCAGAGCTCAGGGCAGAAGGAGGGCACTGGATGCCTCCAAGTCAGATGTCCCAGCCCTCCTGGCCCACCCCAACCCCCAGCAGTGCCGTGTGCTTCGCTCAGCATGTTACATTGGGTGTCAAAGTGTAAAAGCCACAAATGTGGCTCTTTTCACACCCGCCGTGTATATTGTGAGTTCTCCAAGTGTCACGTGGCACGTGCCCGAGAGCAGCTTCCTGGGATCTAAGGGGTTTGCGAATGTGTTCGCGCAGGCCAGACCTGGCCCCCGAAGGAAGGAATCGCTTAAATACACGGAGGGGAGAGCAGAAGCTGCCCCGCTCCGCACTGGGGCTTCCTCCCAGGGCTGCAACTCGATGGTGACCGGAGAGGAAAGCAGCCCTAAGCAGCTGGCTCCGCCGCACGTCTCCTCACCACCGCTCCCAGCCCTGCCTGTGTGTCTTCGGTTTACACTGGAGCCCACTGCGTGGTGCTCTCACCACCCACCCCGCCCCCCTGCTCTTCCTTCCCCTGGGGCGCAGCTACCTCTTTGGACGGCTTCCTGAGCACATCTCCCACTCCGCCCCCGCTCCGCAGCCCGTGACTCAGCACTGTGACGATGCACATCAGCAGCGTCTCGCACGTGTGCTCTTTATCTTGCTTCGTCTCTTCTGCAGGGACCCGCTCTGCGAACACGGCAAGTCGGGAGAGATTTGAAACGTGAGTGAAAAGAGATACTGGGATTTGGACATCATGATTCCTGAATGCCACCTCACCAGCGGACAGACAGGAGCCAGAAAGAATAAAAGAAAGGAATCGAGCATCCAAGGCTTTCTTTTTCATCACTGTTTTCATCACTAAAACTTGCTAATTTCTCAAGCCCAGAATTGCCCTTCCCTCTATTAAATCTAAAATATTCCCTATCGTTTTCAGATTTTAAACTACAGTGTCAGCTCTGAACAGGCGCTGACAGGACGCTGAGTGATGAGCATCTCTTCTCTCAGCTCAGGGCCCAGGTTCCTCACCGGGGATGCTGTAGGGCTAAATCCAGCAACATTTTTACAGTTGGTCCTCTGAATGAATCGCTTTAAACTGGAAACTGTCCATTCTTACTGGTTTTTGGAGGAAGAACTTGCTGACCGCCCTGTTCTTTTCTCCAGCTGCAGTGAGAATGCTCTTGCTAAAACACCTATCTCATCATATCACTCCCTCTCAACAACCTGGATCATCCTTTAAGTAAGCTTTGACCCCCTTAGCCTGACATGTAAGACCCTTCATGATCTGGCCCTTTGTTGACCTCTCTGGCTTCGTTTCTTCCGGTTCTCCTTCCTCGTGATCGTTATCTCCCTAAACATGCCGTATTCTACGTCCAGGCCTTCAGGCATGCTGTTCCCTCCAACAGGAATACCGACCCCTCCTCCTTCGCCCAAGAGTCTACTGTTTTTGTTCAGCTGTCACCTCCTGGGTGATACTCTTACTCCAGTACTAGGCTGGGTGCCTATCTTCTATATTCCATCCTTATTCTCAGCACTTAGCATCCTCTCTAGTAATCACCTCTTTGCCCACCTCCCTCTCCCCCTGCCCCGACCCTGCCACTATAGTTTATTATATCTTAGAGTACAACACAGTCCCTGGCAAATAGTGGGCACTCAGTAAATACTGGCTGAATCAATGAAGCAGCTATTTTCTTCCCACATAGCCTTCTTTCCCCCGCTTCATCCCCCTCCTCTCTCCCAGCCATTCCTCTTTGCTACTGGCCTTACTTCTGAGCAGTGAGTCTGCTTTCATCTGCTTCCAATGTCATGTGCACCATCTAAGCCTCTGGGGGGAGCCTGGCACTAACATGCTAACGCTGCGAGGTCCTACCTTCTTTGGGTGCCGGAGAGGAGCAGTTCTCCCCAGTCTCCACCCTACACACGTCAGAGTACAGGAACTCGCTTGCCAAACTCTCACTGGCTTCTGGAGAGAGAAGGAAATTTTATGATGAACAATCTGGCAACATATGGTTAAAATGTTTGAAGTCCCCAACTCACGGCTGATTAAACAATTCTTTACATAAATAACACCCGACAAGCCTGCATATAAATTCAAAGCAGAGATGCAATTTACACTTTCATTTGGTGATCTGTATGGGAAAAAAGCCAGAAATGTCAATTCCTGTAAGCTTACTAGAAATATCGCACTTAAATAGCACCTCTCCAACTTTAAAGACAAACAGCTGAAACTCTTCGACAAATACTACTGAACATAGACTCCAGCAAGATTTATACCAAGTCTGCATGAGAAGCGGGAGCGGAAATCTGAGACCCAGATCAGTTTAGTTCAGAACCCTAAGATGGTTGGCAGTGAATGCCATTTTTAGTGTCAACTTGGAGGCTGGAGTTACATGCCAAGAATGCAGCATTTGGGAGGGAGAAAAAGGCTGCCTGGCTTAGTTACAATTCTAGTTTGTTCCTTGGACTCAGGGCGCCTGGCTACCAGATGAAAAACCAGTAATATTTCACTTACTAGTGTCAAGTATTTTAATTGAGGGAAAAGGCACTTGGGTATCACTCAAGAATATGTATCTCTCTCTCTCAAAAGAGGAAATCTCTTCTGTTTTTTCTATAAATGAAAATCATATAAGCTCACTGTAAAACGTGCACATTGTTTTTTTTTTTTTTAAAAAAAAAGCCCCAGAGACAGCCACTGACGCAGTTTGGGAGTATATTCTTCCATATTTTATAAGACATACATGAGCTTTTTAATTAAAAATAAAAATCTACACAGATCCTATTGTAGTTATTCTTCGGCAATTTCCTACCATATCCTGGGTACTCTTCCATGAAGGTTTATAAAGACGTACCATATCTGCAGGCTTCACCACACCATGGATGAAACACACTCTAATGAAACACTCCCTTACGTTGAGATCGCTTCCAATTTCACACTGCAGTGAACATACTTCCGTACACATCTGTTTCTACATTTTTTTTTTTTAAAGGATAAATTCCTAGGGGTAGATTTACCAAGCCAGAGGGATGCAGACTCCTATGCTTTCAATATACATGGTCAAACTGTTTTATGAAAATGTTGTACTAGTTTAAAATAGGACTTTAGTAAATAAATTCAACGTAGCATCTGGACACTCACACTTAGCACTGACACATCATACCGCCCTTTGAATGAAGTGAAAACTAAGCCCTGTATTCAGTTCACTCTGAGCATTAGGGAGATACCTACACTGCCAAAGTCATCATTTTTAGTTCAGTTGTAATCAGGAAATACTCTTTTAACATTAAAAAAGCTCAGAAGATCCCAAACCCACCTGGAAGAGCGGTTTCATTGGGCAGCCTATCTACTTCCAAGATGAAGTCATCCTTGAAGAAAAGGTAGCCCACTATTGAGAACAGGTAAACCAGGATCAAAGCCAGGACCGCCGTCAAGATGATGGACCGTCCGTTGCGAGTGACGCTTTTAATGACATTAAGCAGAGTCTCTTCTCTGTACACTAAGTCAAAAAGCTTTAAAAACAAATGAAAGGACAACAATGGGACCATTTTAAGAAGCCTCTATATTAGATGGACATCAGTATCCCCTAATGACAACTTTATAATTATTTATAAAGAATTTACCCTTCCGGAAACTCAAAAGCATTACACCCTTAATGTGTTACCCTTGCCTGTCTTAACAGTGAAAACCGAGATTGTAAAAATAAGGAAAAACAAATATAGAAAAGGAGGGTGGGAAACAACAGCAATTTCAAGTTGTTTACATGTAGCTTAGAGGTCTTGGGACTAGAGAAAATACAGGCTGTACCAGTGAGCTGCAGAGGACAAGGGAGGAAAGGGATGAGGGGCCTGGTATTCATTTAGGGATTATTCACTGAGCTTCTATTAAGGGCCAGCCACTCTGGATACGGGGCTGGCTGACCTGCAATGGGCCAGGCCAGGGAGCAGGGACTCTGGAGTGGACAAAGGTTCAAACCTCAGCTCAACCGCTTGCTACCACCAGGACCAGGCACTACCCCCTTCCTCTCGGAGCCTCAGTTTCATCATTTGCAGACTGAAGGAGAAAGACTTATTGTAAAGAATAAATAGACAAGGTATATATAGTGCTTAGCATACAGTCATACTTATGTGCCGAGTAAGCCCACAATCGATAATAATTATCATTACATTCCTGACGAAGAGACTGGGCCAAGGTCACACAGATAGTACACAGCAGGGACGCTGGCGGTGGTAACACGCCAGGAAGCCTAAACCCTTCCCATGGCCCTGGTCGGGGCAGAGACCCCCTGCGGTTCACAGCGGGTTCACCATCTTGGTGCGCCCTCTGTCCAAGGGGCCTGCGCTTTGCAAGAACTTGGCTTCATGAGAAATGGAGGCTCCCTGGAGGTACTTAGAGGTATGGGAGACCAGTAGCTGGTTTTCTAGGAACTACAATCTCAGATATTTGGCTGGAGGGTTGGCGGAGAGCCATGAGAGAAGAGATCCATGGTGTTATTCTGGACCTGGGTGGGGGCTAGCTTTAATATGGCCTCTGTGTGGACATCTGATCCTGTCCTGAAGGTCCTGCTTCCACCGTGGCTTTGGGGAATGACTGTGCACAGCCAAGTGAGTCAGGGGACAAGGGTGTGAATCCTGACTCTGCTTTTAATTTGTTGCAAGCTGTTGATCGGGCCATGAGACCTCTCCGGACCTCAGTTTCTGCATTGGTAAAAATCAGTGGACTGAACTAGCTCATCTCCGAGTCCCTTCCAATTTAGAATTTTACGTCTGAGTTCATTTTCTGCTCAATTAGCCCCTCTGCCTCCATCAGGCCAGTCTGTGTCCTGAGACCAGTGTGAAGGGCACCGGGCAAAGGAGGACACTTAAAAGGAAGCAAGGAAGAGGCGTTTATTCGATATAAGAGTACAAAGGCTAATGTTGCTGTTAATGTTGGTTAAATATTTTCCAGCAACTCACCATGAAGCAGCAAGGAAGAGCAACTTCAGACAACAAATGACACTTGTTTTCTGGGGCTAAGAACTGTAGACATTATACAGCCCCCAAATCACTGAAATGACAAGTAACTTTTTCCTTTTCATTTATCTATCATTTCTGATTTTAAAACAATGGACATATATCACTTGATAATAAGGAAAAACTTTCTTCTAATTAGAAAATTAGACAAGTGCAATGGAGAAAACTTTGAAAACACAAAAAAGCACAAAGAAAAAAACAAAAATCACTAATAACCCCAATATCTATAGACATTTACTCAACAAATTCTTTCCTTCTGACCTTACTACATAATTGAAAAAAGTGTAACGTATGCATACATATTTTTACAAAAATATTATACCGCAAGCTGGCATATAGTCCGCTTGCTTGGTAAAAAGAATCATGAACATTTTCATGTCAAAAAGTCACCTAGTTAAAGTACCTGCCTGGATGATAGCCTGATTGACAAACTCAGAATCTCTGTGAGGGTGTGATCAAAATAGATATTTTTTCAAATCTAAGTAAATAGCTATCATCACAGCTCTGGTTAAAAATAAGCAGTGGGCTTCCCTGGTGGCACAGTGGTTGAGAGTCCGCCTGCCGATGCAGGGGACACGGGTTCGTGCCCCGGTCCGGGAAGATCCCACATGCCGCGGAGCGGCTGGGTCCGTGAGCCATGGCCGCTGAGCCTGCGCGTCCGGAGCCTGTGCTCCACAACGGGAGAGGCCACAACAGTGAGAGGTCCGCGTACCGCAAAAAAAAAAAAAAAAAAAAAAAAAAAAAAAAAAAGCAGTGGTCTGATTTTCTGGATAATACCTTTTCTCTCTTCCTTCTGGTACTTTCACTCATTTTAGATTAAAGATTATTCGAATATGGTCCTGAGGTATTTACAGTCTCTTGAATTTGGGCAATATAGCTGCCACCTGTGTCTATATTTAATAAAAAGAACAATTAGATCTATTTGGATTTCTGAGAGCTTTTTCATTTTATGTCCATGGATCTTTGTTAAGGAAAGTTTTACTTCATTATGTTTTTAAGCTTTGTTTCTGTTATAATTTTTTCTGAGGAAAAATAATAATAAACCTTATGTCAGTTTCAAAAAAAAAAATGATCACCTAGTATTCCAGTGTATGGAAAAACCACAGTCTACTCAATCAATATCTTTTCCTTTTTTAAACAGTCAAGGTGTTTTCAATTATATATCATTACAAGTAATGCTGTGATGAACACCTCTGCATGTGCCTGAATATATACCTGTCCAGTTATTTCTTTTTGGCAAGTTTCCAGAAATGGAACCGTTGGGTCAAACATAACACACAATATTCGCTCCACTGCTTTCCGGAAAGGCTGTACCCATTTATCCTTACCACTGTTAGAGAACGAGGCCCATTTCAGCACACTCTCACTAGAAGTGGGCATGATCATGCTTCTGAACCTTTCCCAGCATTACAGGTACAACACGGGATCACGCTCCTGTTTTAATCACTATGTCACTGTTTGACATTAGAACACTTCCACGTTTACTGACCACGTGAATTTCTCCTTTTCTTACCTGCCTGCTAATGAACTTTGTACACTTTCATCTTGTGATATTAATAGTTTGCTAAGGACACAACTTGAATGCAGGCTTGGGACCGGGTTCAGCCAGTCTCGGGGTGAACTTCAATTAGGCCACAGTCGCCCACTCTGCCTTTCCGCCCTGCTGGTGTAGAGTTTTCATGTGACATGTGGGTTTTCCCTGCTAGAGGTCTCTCTTCAATTCCTTCCTGTCACAGGCTTTCCTCATTTATGGAATAATGTGAACGGTTTCAGTATTTTGTCTGTGGTTCCCAACAGACACGTTAAATACTGCTTTTGACACCAAAAGGAACGCCTCACTTGAAGTCACAGAAAGTGACTTAGAAACCCTGCAGAAGCACCTACGAGAAGCGTCCAACCCCAGTCTCATTTGACCCTGGTCAGTCTTTCTCAAAGTGCACTGAGCCGAGGTAGCATCACCAGCAGCTCGGAGCCCCTCTGATCCTTCTGTGACAGGTGAGGGACGGGAAGGCAGGCATGCAGACTGCAATGTGAAATACCGGTTTCACCGAAGCAGGGACTTTTTCACAGGCTCAAATGAAAGGCAGCTCAGGGCCGTGCTTAAGCACTTAGACCCGGGAGTCAACAGAGCTGCGTCACTGTCGTGGTCTCTGCCCCTGACTTGCGGTGCGACTCCGGGCAGGTGACCTGCCTCACCAGGCTCCACCTGGCCAGTGGTAATTTGCAGAGTTCGTCCGCCTCAAAGGCGGTCGTGAGAGGGGACAGAAAGAGCACACAGGGAACAGTCAGTAAGTGACAGTAACCGTTCTTTTCTACACTGTGAGGCCCGTGAGGGCTGGGACGACACTGCCTCGTCTCACCATGACACCTACCGTGTCTAGTTCTGGCACCGGCTGGCACTGCCAGTGACCAAAAGAAAAGGATTTGATGAACAGAAAAAGAAACAGAGCCAACGGGATATAGATGGTTAGAAAAGTCATTTTCTGCCAGGGCGAGATGGCACTGTCTGAAGGGGACTCCCCTACCTCGTGGGAGAGACCCCTCAGCAGCGGTGGGAGAGACCCCGACTCAACTCTGCCTCCCCACTGAGAGAGGACAGGAATTTGTCAGGTTCCGGACTTGGGCCTCCCAGACTCACAAACAGGAACCCCACCCAGGGGTGTTATTGCATGAGACAAAAAGGCTTAGAAATATACACAGAGCTCTAAAGATCTCTGATAGCGAGAGACCAAAACCGGGCATGTAATGGCCATCACAAGTGTATCCAGAGACCTCTTTGCCTAAAACCTCAAAGTACGGCCAGACCTATTTTAAAATGAGGGAAACGAATCCATATCCATATCCGTCAGTCTGCCAACATCCACCACTAATGGAAGGAGCTAATCCTGGAGGCCTAAATGGTGCATCCTTTATGGTGTATGGCTGGGAGAGGGGAGACGGGATGACAGAGACGGTAATGACAGCCGGCCATCAGCCAGCATTTCTGTGGTGGTGCTGTTCTCAGACCCTGACACGCGAAGTAGCAGAAAATCCCTATGATGGCCCTGCCAGGAAATGGACTGTTCTCCCCATTTCGTAGATGGGGAAACTGAGGCACACAGCAGTTAAGTCACCAGCCTGGAGACCACATGGACGGCAATTCCTGGAAGTGCCTTCCTTGCTCTGCTTTTTACAAGTAGATCCCTAGTCGTTTCTTTTTTTTGGCTGCACCACGCGGATTGCAGGATCTTAGTTCCCCAACCAGGGATCGGACCTGCACCCTTGGCAATGAAAGCGCACAGTCCTAACCATTGGACTGCCAGGGTATTCCCAAGCCCCTCGTCTTAAGTCAACACTTAGGCCTTGATCATTTTTTATCATCAGACACATTCTAATACTTCTTGTATTCCCTTTATGGATGGTTTTGCTCGCAGAAAGGTCAATTTTATGCTTCCTGTCATTTAACATAGGTACAATGAAGTGGTTTTTTATCTACAACCCTACAGGTCAAGATTCCCTGTAATGACAGGAGAATAAGCAGATAGAGGTCTGTCATTTAAAAACCTGCTCAGGAGGAAAATAATGGAAAATCAAGACATTTAACCACTCGGCTCAAACTGGAACACAACTTCTGCTAAAAAGGTCTCCTGGATCAATAAATCTATCAAGCTCATTGCCATGGGTCTTGGGTCTTTGAAAATACCTCCCGCTCTTACTGGCACTACATGTTTTCACTGGAAAATGGATCCCATGAGAACTGTCAGAAGGTGATAGTCGCAAAAACATTCTCCTTGTAAGCGCTGGCTGAGGCCAAGAAATAAGACAGACAAAGGTGGACATGGAGGCAACGTCTCCTGACCCAGATGGCGGGCATCATCTATCATCATGATCACGCACTGTGATCGCGCACCTCCTGGGCTCCTGATAGCTGACCTGCTCCCTGGGTAGCTTTCCTCTCCAGATGCCCCAAACGCTGCGTACAGGGCGGGCTACAACCTCGTAGACCAGGCACACCAGTCACCATGAAAAAGAGGGGTCCGTGAGGGGAGGAAGGACAGAGGATGCTCTCCTAGTTGCCCACATGTAAAATCTTTCAACACCAGCAACTCACCAGCAAACTGTAGAAGAATTCATGGACGAAGAGCCCCATGGCGCAGATCAGCAGATACAGCAAATGATAAAGGAACTCAACATCCAGAACCATGGCTCGGTAGCCTCTGGTGAATGTTCCACAGTTGCCCACAAAGCTCATCAGAAAGATGATTTTATTGCAGACCTGACAACAATGAGAGCAACAGTCAGATAAGCACATGCCGAACTCGAGACTCTTCACAAGAGCCGAGGGCAGTTTGCCCCCAGGCGTCTCTCGGCGCCTGTGCCCAAACAAAAGCTTCCTTTTGCACCCAGGGCCCACCGAACGCGCCGAGACCTGTTCTGCGGATCAAAGTCATTTCATTACTTTGCTTTTCAGGCATATTGCAAGTTAATGTGACAGTCAAATAACTTCATGGGCAACCCTAATCAAGTGGCATTTGTAAGTGACAAAAACAAAATTAACACATACTGAAATTATGATTTTCAAGATGAGATATGAATCATTTCTAACATCCTTCCATGAGTTAGTCAAACACAGAAGTCACCTCAATCCACGAACCCTGTGATCAGCATGATTAAAAGTGTTTTCTAACTTTCTGTTACATTCTAGGCATTAGAGGGTTGCAATTTAATGAGAAGCAGCCAGTTCTTGTCATCCATTGCTCCTAATTTTACAGGGAAAATGAGAATTCTCTTGGGGTGCGCAGGAGAAAGTAAGGGACTTCAGGATGAGTTCTATTCCCCTGCCCCCCTTTCTGGGAATAACTTCTTTTTTTTTTTTTGGTGATGAAAGTTAAATTTATTATGGTATTCATTTTGTAATTCATATACATATCAAATCAAAATATCGTACACCTAAAACTAATACAATATTATATGTCAATTACATCAATAAAAAGTTAAAAAACAATATACGAAAAGTATGTAACCTTATTAATAAGCAAAGAAATGTGATTTTCCCCATTTCTTCCTTTTCATAAACTCATAAACTCATATTTCATAAACTCATATTTCATTGAAATAGTCATATATACATGGTAAAAGTAATAGCATTTTTTCCCAATAGCATAAAAGAGTATAAAGAATAAAGGAAGTCTCCCTCCCAACCTATACTATCAGATCCCCCCAACTCTCCAAGAAGACTAGTCTGATCCCTCAGAAGGAGCCACACTGGGACCTCGTAAAGTACCAACGCTTGGCCCTTCTTGGGTTGGGAATAACTTCTGTTTTTCCTCTGGGGATCCATCCCTTCCCATGTATCGGTCCTTGAGGTCTGGGTGGGGCTCCATCCTGGCCAGTCGGAATTATGGCAATCCCCTGGCAACGACTGGTTCACGGATAGGCACGTGACCAAATGGAGTCAATGACACCCACTGAGATCCTTCCTGGGACCGCAGCGTAAGACAACTTTGTTCTTTACCCCTGACCCTGGACCTGACAGAAAGTGACCTCTGAGGCTGCTGGCATCCATCCTGCATTACCATGGAGCCCAAGGGTACCACCAGCGCAGAACCAAAAGAGAGGAACTGAGCCCTGACGCTACTGTCCAGCCTCCTGAATGCAGCTACACCTGAAGCCAGGCGCTAGGATTCTCAGTCACATTTTCTCCTTTGCTTATATGAGCGTGGATTAGGTTTTCTGACCCCTGCAACTGAAGGTTGACCTACTGTATAACAGAGTCCCACCTTTGAGAGAAACCCCATGCCTGAAGTCTGACTATAGCAACATGCTGCTAGAAAAACCTGAATCAGGAGAAAGGTGGAGAGAATGCGCTTCAGCTGCACTTGGTAAAACCACCTCCTGCTACCTGAGCTAGCTTGGCCACAGGTGCTGGGGAAGCGGTGCCAGTTAATCTGGTGGGTCAGTGCAAGCGAGCTTCGCGGCAATCAGATAAGGGGGGAAGCCAACACCCACGGAGAAGGTTCGGCTTTCTCAGGCTAACCTTTCAATCCACCAGGTCTTTTTCCTCTAATATTCTAACTTTTGCCAGTGTAGGATCTTTTTTAGGGTGAGAAAGCATCATTCATTCTGAAAGAACTGTGTTGCTGGGGTTTCAGAGAGGAAAAAAGAAGGCCACGCTCTGCTCGACATTCCAGGCCCTCACACAAGCCCAGGCACCTGCGGTATTAACAGAGAAGTCCACTTCACCTGAGCCCACTCTCCCCTTTAACTTCTGCCCCCATTTTCTCTGTCGCTTCACCAGCAACTGTTTCCTATTCATGGTCTTAGTCTGCTGTCCCCACTTCCTACGGACCCCACTTTGGTTAGTGTCGGATGTGGCTTTTGGTCCCAGCTCTCTACTGCAGCGGCTCTCCCCACGTCCCCAGGGATTCTCCAGGGCACACACGGCCGTCTTGCCCTGTCCACTCCTAGCACCCAACCCCAGCTCCTGCAGCACCCTTCTCACCACCGTCCCTGCACGTGGCTGCCAGGATACCACCCCGGGCTGCTTCCCCAGCTCTTAGATCTCCAACATTCCTTCGCTGTGTGTCCACAGCCGCTATTCCTTCTCCCATTGCTGCATATGACATTCCTCTTTTGTTATCCCCTCTGAGTAATCGTTTACTGTTTCAGCTTCCCCCCCATGCCCCTGAGCTAATGGTATTATGAATGGTCATTAATTATCCAAATGGAGTCTTTCCCCCAACTGACTTATGTTAAAGAGAAAACTATGGAATGACCAAAGGCCAGAGAAACAAAAGAATTAACTAGCAGAAGACAATCCCTGAAATACTGAGTGTTTTTTCCTTTTATTTATTTGTTTCTCCGGTATTTCTTTCTTAAAAAGCTTCCTCTCACTGCAGGTGAAGCCTGTATTTCCTGCTTCAATGCTGATGTGACTCTGTCACTCTGGTCATGGCCGATTTCCAAACATGAGGCCCAACATTAATAGCCTGTCTTGTTACCTCGAGCCCAGTGAGCCAACAGTTTTCGTCTATTTTCACCCTGAAAACCAGGTCTTGCATGACTTCATTTTAGCTGGAGGCATCATTCTTCTCCCAGCCTCCCGTGACTAAAAATTTGGAGTTATACTTGCCTCCTTCATCACCCAGTCAAGACAGTGATACCTTCTTTGCCTGGAGAAAAGGACCCAGACCAAGCCCTGCACTAATTTCAGGCTTAAGGTTCAGACCCAACGCCCACCACATGTCACTGTTCCCTCCGAAGCTCTGACATCTGTACCTTCCTTCTTCTCCGTTATGACCAAGACGCAGGCTCGTCACACGTAATTGAAAGCCCTGCTAGAGGCCCTAAGTGGTCCCCCAACCCCCTGCACAAATCCGTGTACATTCATGCCACTACCAAGGGAATTTTCTCAACCACTGAATTGCTCAAAAACCCTGAATCATTTCCCACTATTGGGAATAGAATTTCCCAACCTGTACTCTATACAACACTAATTCCAAGCGATACTTCACAAAAAATGTGGGCAAATAAGTTCGGGAAACACAAATACCTGGTGTCCCTTTCTTACAGATTCATAACCCATATCAGCATATTAAAGTCTCAGAAATGCTGCCGTGGAAAACCTTTCATGTTGCTTAACCCAGCATTTCGCACATGGATTTGACCAAGGAACGCTCTTTTCACCTAAGATTCATCAACTTAGAACACGCTGCCCTGGAGGATGAAGCCCCAGTGCGTCTTCCTGAAATGCAGGGCCCAGGTTCCCTGTACAGGATCAGGCCCTACATGTCAGTACGTGAGCCACAGAGGAGGCGAAGCGCAACGGGTGGCCATCTCCTGAGCAGGCCCGGGCTCCCCTCGCTGCTGTGGCCTGTGGGGAAGATGCTCTGCTCAACCCCTGCTTCCTGGCCCCACTGTCTCCATTCTTTAAGACAAAACTTCAGCCCTGTCCCCGTTCTCCCCTAGCGCCCTTGCTGCCTCTGTCATCTGAACAGCCACTGGGGGACATTTATGATTGCCCTCAATTACTGGATTCACCTTTTTTGCAGTATCACTTCCATTTCTGAACAGTGACCTCAGCTTCCTTATACACTCAGGGCAGAAACCTCTGGAAGGCAGTTTTAGATCCCCACATGTCCCAATTCGTTCCTTTTTTTCACCAGGAAACCTCTCCAATTTATGGCTTTATATCAGCTGTGTCCATTTCCTAGGAATTCCGCAGATGGAGCTGGCACCTGCCCATCCACAGCGGTGAAAGAGCATTTCCAAATGTCACTACTGACTTTGAGGTAACTCTCCTTGATTCTCTTCTTACCTCTCCACCTGCTCCATCTCTGTCAACAGTTCCTCTTGCTTCTCTGCGGTCCTCACCAGAAGTGGGTGCTGTGTTATTCCATCATTTGACTTAACTGGCTAAAATCTCTCGTCCTAGCACACCTTTGACCTGATTGGCAAAACTAACCCAGATCTCAACTTCTCTCCCTTTGTCTGCCTAATTCTGAGAGGACTATTCCCTGAAAATGAGACTGTCGGTGCCCAGAGAGTACGTTAAGAGGTTCACCGTCTTGTGACAAGGGGAAGAGGGAGACGGCCACCTGCAGCTCTCCTTTGCTTCTGCTATTTTAACAGTTGACCCAGATAATATTTTTCTGCACCAGAAGCACAGGCCAAGATTCTGGGGAGGATGGAAGGCATTCCTACTTGTATGTAAACAAAAAACTGGCGATGAAGGTATTCATACTTACGTTGAAAGCTCCCAGAAGAAACAACGTGGGTTGTAACCCGACCGAAAATATCAACCGGAGAATTGTGGAAGCGATTAAGGCCCGGATGCCGTGGGGCTTGGGGAGGGCAATGACAATGGCCAGAGATATGAGCATGGCTGTCCACAGCAGCCCTGACCAGTGTGGCTCCAGGGTTCCTGGAAAGACAAGGCAGGGCTCTCAGAGATCAGAGCTTTCACCGGGTACAGGGGACAGACCAAAACAGGTTTAACGTCATTTTCTTCAACCACCTCTCTGGCCTTGTATGTCCCAACCTTCACATCCAGTTCTCTACCCCAGACGTAACCAATCACATCCATGTTTTCTTACCTGCAAGCCTTCTACTGATATACGTGTTCCTTCTACCTGGGAAATTCTCTCCCTTTCCCATTCATGTTAAGTCTTAGCTTAGACGTCACCTCTTCTAGGAAGTCTCCTCCTCACAAAACATGCCAGGTGCTCCTTCCTTCTCTGATTCTTGTACCCCTGGTCATCCCTATGGGACACTGTTCTCTAGCGGTCACTGCCCCCTCCCTAAACCCCATCCCCACCAGACTCCAAATTCCCCAAGGGAAGCACTGGGCACCCAGTAGGCACCCATCAAATGAGTTTGTTCCATGAGCAAAACTCATACATGTGTCACACTTCACTCTTAGGGGAGGCAAGCTGGAAGAATAAACTTCTAATTTCTATTAAAAGCATGCTAAGGAAAAGTGCAGGTCCCCTGCCTGCATCAAATTTCTTCAAGGCAAGGAGGAAAGCAACTTCCGTATCATTAGCATCATCCTACAATTAGATTATCCTTGTAGTCAAAGAGCTTATACCAGTTTTTGTCATCTCTTGCTATTGCAAGTTCTATTTAGAGTGTCCCACGAGACGGCTTGGTTATGTAACATGAGCCAACAGGGCTAAAAATAAGGTTCTGCAAAACACTCATTTAAAAAAAAAAAAACACCCCTATTTCAAATGCTGTCACGTTTTGACTTTCCTTCAGATGTAAACAAGTAGCACTACATGATTAAGGCCACTTATATAAAGGAGTTTCAATTCTCCAGAACTGCTGGGATTGAAGCACCGCCAGGGAAAGAGACATCCCGGCAGGTTCCAGCTCTTCCACGAGCCTGCTGGCTGCCCTAGTTCATTTCGTCCACACCTGCTGAGACTCACTTTCTCTCTGAAAACTGTCCCCCTAACCCCAGCCACCTACCTCTTGCCTTTGGATATCCTTCAAAGGTAAACCTGATTAGGAATGGGCACCAAGAGGCAGAAGCTTCTCAGAAATTCAGGAAGAAGTGCATATTGGGGCCTAGGTGTCCCTTGCTGTGCATTTAACAACTGTTAGATATTGTGTTAAGCCATTTACGCTGATTATCATTTATTTAACCCTCTTGATCACCCTATGAGGTTGCTGTTATCATCTCCATTTTACTCCAGAGGAAATGGAATCTTGGGTTACGTATCTTGCCTAAGGTGACACAGCATATACCAGGAGTATATACGCCCCTGAAGGAATGGGCCTTAACTATCATTAAAAAAAAAAAAAAATCCATCCACTTTAAGTACACACTTTGATGACCTCTGGCAGTGTATACAGTCATATGACCTCATGTAACCGCCAACACAATCAAGATATAAACAACTTTATCGCCCTAAGAGGTTTCCTTGTGCCCTTTGCAACTGATGCCTTCCCCCATCTCCAATGCCAGGCAAATATGGACCTGCTTTCTACCACTGTAGCTTTGCATTTTCCAGAATTTCATGAAATGAGAAAAATGATCATATTTGTAGGTAGTCTTTTTAATTCTTTCACTTAACAGAATTTTTAAGATCCATTCAGGTCATTGTGTATATTAATAGTTTGTTCTCTCTATTGCCGAGTAGTATTCCGTAATATGAATACAGCACCACTGATTCATCCACTTCACAATTAATGGATATGTGGGTTGTTTCCAGTTTGGAGTTGCTACAAATAACGCCACTGGAAACAACCAAGTACAAATCTTGGGGTAGGTGTATGTTCTCACTTCTCTTGGACAAAAACATGGAAGTAGATTTTGGGACCCTAAGTACATGCTTAACTTTAGAACACCTAACCATACTGTTTTCCAAACTGACGGTACCATTTTCCCTTCCCATCAGCAATATATGGGAGTTCCACTTGCTCCACATCGTCACCAATACTTGGTATCATCAGTTTTTCTAATTTTAGCCATTCTAGTAGGTTTCTAGTAACATGTCATGGTGGTTTTCATTTGCATTTCTCTAATAACTACTGATGTTGAATATCTTTTTATGTGCTTCTTGGCCATTCATATGTCCTTTTTTGTGTGAAGTAACTGATCAAATCTTCTTCCCACTGTTTTAACTGGGTAATCTTTTTATCGTTGAGTTGTAAGAGTTCTTTATATATTCTGGATATAAGCCTTTTGTCTGATGTATGATTTGTAAGTATTTTCTCCCAGCCTGTGGCTTGCCTTTCATTTTCTTAAGCACTTGATTATCATAAACTGCTCTTAAGAGCTCAGTGTAATAAATGTGACCAGTACAACACATGTACTCAAATCCTGAAGGGGACAATATAAAAACCTGCTGTCTTCCCACTATAAAAACAGAGGTGATAATTAATGCTAGATTCCAAATAAACAATTATAGAAAGACTTCTTTGAGACAACTGGAGAAACATGAATATGGACAGGCTATGACATGATTTACTGTTAGTTTTGTTAGATATGATAATGGTATGGTGATTATACACATTTTAAAATATTCTTAGAAGTTAGAGATGCACAGTGAAATATCTATGGGCAAAATGACAAGATGTCAAGACTTCTTTAAAATCTTGCAGAAAATACAGTAGGAGTATAAATGAAACAAAATTGGCAAAATGTTGGTAATTGTTAAAGCTGGGCTTATGGGTATATGGCAGTTTATTATACTGTTCTTTCTACTTGTGTATATATTTGAAAATTTCAACAGTAAGAAAGTTTAAAAAGTAGTACTTTATGTGCTTTAATCATCATGCCATGTTTACAAATTCAGTATGAAACCTGAAGATGCCCAATTTTCATGCTGTTCCAAGACGCTGTGACTCATCAGTTCTGAAATAAAGGGGGAAAATGATACTTCTAAAAAGGAGCTTTTAAGGCCACAGTGTCCTTGGCAGCCACAAGCCTTGGAAGTCACAGAGCCACATCGGCACACAGAGCAAGGTCATTACACACCTGAAAGAGAGACATTTTGGAAATCCTGGTTTCAGAATTCAATGAGCACAAATATTGCTCTCAAATAAATACTTTCAGGTAACCAATCAGATTTTGTTTCTAGACTGGGCTAACACAACCCTCCTCTTGAAGATGGTCAACAGTGACTATAGAAGATGCCCCCGACACATCTTCCAAAAGAAAAAAGTAAATCCTTCTGAGTGAGTGGATGTGTTTGAGGTGATCTCAGTCACTGCATAATGGAAAGGGCTTCCTTAGGTCCGATCGACCTTGTTCTCTCCAAGGACATCTAATTACGTTTTCTGTTGAGTCTATCTGCATGAAGTTCTAAAGCCAATGCTGCCAAAAAAGAAAGCCTGGACTTCTACAGATCAGCCAGGGGTGATGTCACCTTGAGTGCCACCACTGTAAAGATGGAAGGATCTTTAAGAATCATTGCATCCAGTAGTTCTTGAACTTGGATGGGCAAGAAACAGGATGCTCCAGAGATCCTGACTAGGTCAGCAACTATCTTCTCCTGACCTCTACAGGAATTTCTAAATCCACACCTAAGTTTCACAACTACTGGCTCAATTTAAGCACCTCTTAAAAGAGAGGATAAGGAGAACTAATTGAAGTGGCTCGCCCAGAGTCACGTGGCAGGTGAGTGGCAGAGCCAGGCCTAGACACGAAGTCTGGACTTTGTAAATCTAGCTGTTCCACTGGATGAGGGCTTATCATTGAAGAGGAGAGAGGTGTCAATGAACTGTCCCCAGCACTGGCCTCAAAACTGCCACAAGTGACCAGTGAAGAAAATGGCCAAGATACATTAAAAAAAAAAAAAAATCAATTTTAAATATTTTTAAAGAAGTGGAGGGTAAAACGAAAACACATCCAAAGTAATAGTTGAAGAATCTGCTATGACGTGCACAACAGTTCCCCAGAGGTGCAAAGAGGCCTGGGCTCTGTCCCCTCCACCTAAGCCCTGGGTTGACCACTTTGCGCTCTTACCTCTGCTGACTGGCATCCTGGTGAAGGCAGACATTCCCCCCAGGGGCAACACCCTGCAGCCCTGTGGACCTGCCCAACGTTGCAGCCAAGGACACTTACGATTCCTGATATTGCATTTTAAAGGAAAATGCCCCTTGGGCTGGTGTTTAAGTACGGCTTTTGGGGGGAAAAACATCACTTAAATGGAGCCTTCAACATAGCTTCAGGCCAAACAGAAAAGCTAACGCCTCAAATGAGTAAGTTAGACACATCACAGAACATATGACCACTTTCAAATCTGACCTTAAACTTACTTCCATTACGTTTATGACATCTGCATTATTAAATCCAGAGCTGAGCCTGGAATTTACCTCTGCACTGTTTCTGTTTTTTTTTGGTCTTACTTTTGGGCTCTTCATCCCATTATGTTTCACACAAGGTGGCTCCTGGCAGGTTGTGACATACATATGGGAGGTGATCTGCCAAAAAGCTCTGATGAGAAATTGAGCTGAAAAGCAGGCCTCCCAGGAGGCTGTAGCAGGTGTCAGGAAAGTAGGCCGTAGATGTTTAATAGAAGAGGAGCTTCCGCCAACCCCCAGAACCCCACACGCGTAAATGTCTCCAGAGAGCTGTTACGCAAACCGAGGAGCCCCAAACAGAAAAATGCCCCTCCTGAACGGCTTGCCTTTTCTCAGCAAAATGTGCAGAACGTGCATACAGATGACTGGAAGGAGACAGTGGTGGGGGAAATCCATCAAGACCATGGACAGCACGTTTCGTTATGTGAATAAGGGCATGTAGCTCTTAATAGACTGAAGTGCCAAGGATGTGCCGTCTGCAGTCACTCAAGCCCTGCCTCACCCTACCCCTTGTCAAAAAAAAAAAAAAAAAAAATTCCAGAGATGCCCTACAAATTCTTTAGTCTGAAATCAATTTCACAAGTATGGCATGGGAAAAAACATCTACCGGACTGAGCATCAAAGTATCTACGTGCTAGGGTTAGCGCGGTGCTAACTGGCTGTGTGACTTTGGCTCAATCTCTCAGCTTCTCTGACAGTTTCCCAACATATAAAACAAGGAGGCTGACTAAGATGAACCCTTCCGGTTTTAATACTGTAAATAGCTTCTTCTCTTTCTTTCCTGGTAAATAAATACGGACATACAATTTGTATTATTTCAAGTTAGATTTAAAAATAAACCCGTGGTAAAAGCTACACTCTCATTTTGTCTGAAAATGGGTAACTGGGATCCCATAACTTGCACCAGTACTTCCAGGGATCACGTTTAAGATGCTAGTCACAGCCTTCCTGCTGCCTCTGGAATTTTCCTTGAAATTAAAGATATGGATGGTACCTCCTCGGACTCCTTTAAATGGGTAGAAAAAGGCCACAAGCAGATTCATCAGGACAGCCAGGTTGAATGAAATGCTGCTCCAGAAAGACATGTTGCGGGCACACCAATACAGAACGGGCTGGGCTGTGGAAACAAGGACAGAGCCCTGTGAGGTTCAAGACTGCAAGCCAGAACGCTGGGAATCCACACGGCCCTCCCGCTCCGCCCCTACAAGTCCACTTTTGTTCCCAGTTTTTACCACAACAGTAAAAACGATTGTTTGTTTTGAAGGTGACTCATAGGCTCAGAACGACACCAGATTGGTTTGTTTCTGTTTGGAGTACTTACTGGAACAGAAGATGTATTTGGGGGCTAAGGAGGAGAAGAAAGGGGAAAAGTTGGAGCATCTAAAAACCCTGCATGCCCCTGTCAACACCATCAGTTATGGAATCTTGGGGGTTATCCAGGGTTCATGCGCCGAGTCCTCAGTTCCCCCTGGGGTGCTGGGACCGGATGAGATACCTGAAGAGACCCGAAAATTCAATGAGACTTTGAGAAGTGGGGGGCGCTGGTTGGGGGGGGACACACAGCATTCAGAGTTGGCCCAGCTGGGCCCCAGGCTAGGAACAATGTTACCTCTTCCACACTCTTCCCTTGCTCGAAATTCTTCACCAACTCACTGGTGACTAAAAGCAAGATAATGTTCCCTTTCCTAACACCAGGTCACCTGCCAACTAGGAGTGGGAGTTCTGCCTGGACGGTCAGCAGTGGAGCTCCCATTTGCAAAGGCTACAGTAGAGAAAGGATGTGGAACCAAAGCCCTCACAAAGGGCGAGAGACCCTGTAGGCAGTGCTGCCATCTTAATCCATCGTTACCGACAGGTGATACCACGCCGGCTGCATCTCAGCATTAGGAGCACAAGCCGGTGACCACACTGTGCGCACTGGTGCATCCTTTTCCTCTGAACTCTTCAGTGGTGCCTTACACTTGGGATGGTGGCAGGAATAACTTCCACCCCCAGGCCAGAGGCAAAGTTTCCAAAGGACAGTCTCATTCAACATTATTCTCCTCCAAAGAAAAGTGTGGAGTATGTGAAAATGGATCTCTAGCGTGCTATTTCTCTCTCCCAGTGAAGTCATCATTTAACTTTAGGACAGCAGCCAGGGACAAATCCAATGACTCTCGAATGATGCCTATAGCAGTAGCCAAGCCTCTGGAAACTTCTATCCAAAATAAAGTTATGGCATAATTAAACAGAGCCCTGGATAATTGAATAACTGCTCATCTCATGTTTGCACTTGGTAACAGGCCACGTTTCCAAACTGTAGCGTTTTACAGCTATAAGCATCATCTAGTTTAAAAGATCTCATTTTATAGATGAGGGAAACTGAGGCCCAGCAGAGGATGGAAGGCATGGAGATCTCATTCCCCAGCTCAGAGACCTGCTGGGCTCAGTGACAGGGACAAAGTTAAGCGGCTCATGTCACCATTCAATGGAGGAGCCGACCAGGAGTCAGTCCCACCTATAGTTAATGAATGACTTTTTCATAAGTTAATTGCCAAAGCAAATTTAAGATGAGAAATCACCCGCTCTGTAGACAATGGCTATTGGTGTTTCTTCTGGGACTGAAGCCCATTTCTGATCTGAATATGAAAACTCCAGAGAGCACAGAAGAGACACATGGCAAGGATGGCAAAGGGCTGAAAACTGTTGAAGCTGAGTGAGGGTTTCACGGGAATTTACAAAATCCTCCCCACATCAGTGTATGTGTAACAGGCTCATGAGAAGTTAAAAGACAAAAAGGCAGGAAATGGCAGGGCTCAGTGATGGGTAAGGCAGAATTCCCTTCAGAGCAGCTCTCAATACTAAGTGTGAGAGTAGCTGCTGTACGATGGTCTCCAACTACGGCAGACAACTAACAAATCTTACTTTTATAAAACTAACACTGTGCTTAAATTGTGGTGTCACTCCGAATATGAACAAACATTCCGTCCTTCAAGTCAAGTGGGTATCCACGCAGGTGCAAGAAGACAGGGTACCATGATCCCAGATGGGCAGGGCGATTTAAATAACTGCACCTGGGGCATCTCTTGGTAACCCTCCTCTCTAGCTTGTTTGTTTTTAAGGAACTGGGGCTTGCTTGAGGACTTGGACTCCATGTGCATATAGCAAGAGAATTTCCCACTCTACTCTGATGTGTGTAATAACTATGAGGGTAAACCCCACGTAATACCACATAACAAAGTGTCAGCATATGCAACTCTGCCTCAATTTCCTCTCACTATCTTCTAGTTTTCTTAGCCCAGAGTTTTCTCGTCACTGGCGCCAGGATCTTCAGGAGAAGATGTCAGAGAGGCACAGCGGACAGAGGATGTGAATGCACAGAATGGGTGTGTGTGGGGGTGTGTGTGTGTATGTGTGTGTTTTGAGGAGAGCAGGGAAGAGGGTTTCAAGAGAGCACAGGACCTGAGTATCTTCATACTTGCAGAAGAAAAGATGAAGCAATCCGAGTCTCAGACAGACCTTACTGTGTACCTGAGCCCTAGCTACAGATTTCTCCAAAGCACAGGTGATTCTCTGTGATACTTTCGGGAAAAGGAAGAGGAGCTTTATGAATAAGCCAGAGAAATCTTTCCTGCAGACTTATTAGAAGAGAAATAAGCTACATAGAGAAGAAAATATATTTCATTTTAATTGCACTTCTGAGTACATTTCTCCCCTTCCTAAATATGCAAATCATGTTTAATTCCGTTATTACTTTCAGTTTTTCTCTTACCAGCAGAAAGCTATGAAGCCAATTAAAATCTCTCAGTTGACAGCCATAGCTGTGTTTAAGCTTCACTGAAACAAAAACTGTTTTTGAAACAAAGACAGACTTAGTAAGAGAAGGTATTAGCTACAATGCAACATAAATCTTGGAATGATGAGATGGCCATTATGCAATCAATCAAACAATCAGGTAGTCTTAATTCCCCACTTTATAGGTGAGGGCCTAGAAGAAGTTAAGTCATCTGCCCAGAGCCACAGAGTCAGGGGGTGACAGAAGGAGCATGGAATTCAGATCTCCCACCTCTTGGGGCTGAGGTCTTCCTATTATGCCAGGCTGACGACAACATCTCAGGGATGACAAGGTATCTCACCTCATCATACAAGGTGAAAAACCTTTCTTTCAGTTCATAAGCCCCACTGGAGAGCCTATTTTATATACCTATTTGATAACACAGTTCTGAGAGAATGAATGCATCTGACCAGTCTTAGTACTTAGTAGACCCATACATTTGGTAAGGGTGAAATCACCATTTTAATAACTATTTTGGAGGTTTGGATACACGAATTCAGGATCATCTCCTCAGGTTGGAATTATGGACTATTTCAGTGAAGAGCAAAATCGACAAATAAGAGGAAGGTGCCTTCTGTTTCATGGAATAGCTGAAAACACAAGACTACACGACGGATGGGGTCTTTGTCTACCTTTCTGGGTGTCTTTTTTATCCTACTGCCCAAGCATGGTGCTGTGTGGACATTCAACACTACTCACGATGCTCCAGTGGGAGGAGCTTGGATCAAGCTCACAGCGGCCACGAGGACACACAGAGAGTGGGGCAGCTTGTCCCCTAGGTCTTCTGAGGGCCACACCAAGGAGGACACGCCCGCTGTTCTGCTAAAGGTGGTCCAGACACCAAGCATGGGGCTGGGTGAGGAATGGGTTGGCTCAGCAAAACATATGATAATGCTTTAAAGTGCCGGATGATGAGGTGCCCCTTAGAGACCAGGGAGGATGGAGTGGGGGTGAGGTGAGAACAGCGCCTCCCGGCCAGCCTGCTTGCACAAGCCCCTCTGACACCAACCGAGTCTGGGGAGGCAGGGAGCAAAGCAGTGCAGTGGAAGCAGTAGAGGAGGCTAGTCTGTGCCGGCCCAGGCTGGTAGGGGCGGAAGAGGACAAAAGCGTCCAGAAACTGACCTCTAGCCCAGCTTCCCCTCACCACAGCAGGAGCCCCAGTGATCACAACTGCAGCTGGAATCCAGGGTTTCAAATAAAAATCCTGGCTCCTGACTAACAGACAGGAATAAAGCACCATCCTCTCTAAGTGGGTCGTAACAGTTGGTGCCTAGCGTACTGTCGGTACCGCAGGATCACGTTAAAACCCTAATGAAAACCGGGCGCGGAGAAGCCTTCCGGGAAAGCCCTATAAAAGTATTTTAGATGAGTAATTGCAGCCCGCCTGGCTGGGCTCCGCCACGGGACTCGCTGGTGACCAATGACGCATCTCAAGCGGTAAATGATTCCACTGCCTATAAAATGACACTAGGGTCTAAAATCCGAGCTACCCCATAAAAGGGGGAAGAGCGGCATCTTCCGAGCAGGTGGGCTAGTAAATGAGCAGTCAGGTGGGCTGAGTCTCCTGCTCAAATGCACCATCCTGTGAGCGCCAGGCCCGCCTGTTCTCCGCTCCTTTTATTTTCTACATCAAGATACCAAGTTCTCCCTAGAGCTCTGCAAGCGGATCAGATCAAAGGTGGCAGGAAGCAAGCCCTTTCAGGGGAGGCGCCTCCCTAAGGCTGGAGCACACTTCTCAGCTCCAAAGGTGCCCAGTCTTCTTGGTACCCAGAGGGGGACAGAATCCTAAATCACACCAGCTCTGCTCCTACTTGGAGGTCCACGTACCCACCATCAAGCCCTGCTGTGTGAGACCCCAGAACCGCGTGTCTCTGTAGCTTCTGGAGGCGTTGCTGACCTACCTCGCAGCTTCTTTTGCCAATTCATCTCATTGAAGAGGTCCTCGGATCGCAGGAAGAAATCGTTGATCTTGCTGCCTTGTTCATCCCGCTCTGTAGTGTAGTATATTCGTAGCTTTGACTCATTGGTTAGGAATTCACATATACTGGGCACGGGGAAAACAATCTGTTCCATGGTTCGGTCTAATCGGACAATCTAGGGGGAAAAAATGGATGAGGTTCAGTACTTATCATCTTCAAAAACCAACACACAACTAAGGACCTCTACACTGGCAACGGGCTCCGTATTGAAGGCCCAGCACAGCACAGACTTGATCTAGACTTCTGTGATTTTGTAGCTCCCAGACTGGGCTGTATCTCTTAGATCTATAAGAAAGTAGTTTTGGTAAGTCTGTTAAAGTATTTTTCTAACCTCAGACCCATTATTTTGACTAGTGACTAAGTTTTATCTGGAACAATTTAAAGCGTGTTTTGTGTACATATTCAGATGAGGCTCTGGGCTGGGGATATCCAGTAGAACTTTCTGTAATGATGGAACGGTTCTGTGTCTGCGTGCCTGCCCCGTCCTAAAGGAGAGTCACTAGTCACATGTGGCCATTGAGAACTAGCACGTGTGGCTAGTACAACCGAGGGTCTGAGTTTAATACTTAATTTTAATGTAAATAGCCAAACATGGCCAGTGGCGATCCTACTGCAGCGCTAGGCTGTGGTGCAAACCTCACCTAACAGCCTTCCTCAGATTGCAAAGTTGCGTTATTTTTCCTACACAGGAACTCTACAAGGGGACCACTGTTTATGCAGTTGCAGTGACCTCCTACCCCTGACTTGTCATGGCATCTAACATGTGCGATGCCTGAAGCAATATGCCCATTTAACACTGGTATAGTAGAACTCACTGTTCTTTAAACTAGCTTTGTTGGGTCCCGGGGTGGACACCTCACAGATTTTCCCCGGGCCCTTCCTAGATGGGCTCAATCCCCAGAGAGAGTTGTCTGGTCGAGATGGTTCAAATTGTTCAACACTGCATTGTCACAGTCCTGGGGGGCAGAGATTTCCAAAGGGGTACGGGCTGCAGTATCATAGGGGCATGGCCTCCCTTTATCCTTCCTCCCCAGAGGCTGGACAAGTCAGGTGAGGCCCAGGGCCCACGCCCTCTACAAGAAGATCTGGTTCTCTCTCTCCCAACACTGTTCCCAACGCAGCAAGAGAGGTGACTCAGGTCAAGCTGTAGTGGGAAACTCTCAGAAACGAGACAGGTTCCCACAGCCCTGCCTCCATAAATTCTGGGAGACGTCATCTTGAGACCAACGGCTTGCAAAGTGAGTTGGAGATCAGGTTATGGAAGCTTCCTTATCATACTAATTGTGGGTCATAAGCCAACCTCATTTAACTGGAATTGTAGTGCGGGGGTTGGTAACACGGGTGCACACACAGTCTGAAGTCTCCCACTGTCCAGAGCCGCCCTGCTTCACACCGTCAAGTGGGCGCTGGATCAGCCCCCCCTTACACGGCAGGAACATGATCTCAGAAGTGTGTCTGGGCTCAGGAGGCAACGGAGGAGGACACAGGAGGCCTCCTGGCAAGAACTGATTCCCAGACTCCAGGGCTACCCGGCCCGAGTGACCAGAGTGAACGCACAAGGGTCTGCAAGAGCCCCAGGGAGTGACAGCGCTATCCGCCTTGCATAGGTAATTCATAGGTAATTGCATAGGTAATTCCCTGGGAGGCTGGAAGGTCCGGGCAGCTGCCCAGGAAGAGGATTTAAGAGCTCGGGACACCCTGCCTGGCCATTTCTCTCTATCCTTTAAGATTGATCCATGCCTCTTTATTTCAGTAAACTTATAGTTGGGAATCAGAACTCAGCCCTTCTGCCACCTCTAACAGGGTGGATGACGTTGTTCACACCTCTTAATCTGATCAAGCATCAGTCTGCTCCCCGGTGAGCCAAGGAGCTCGAGATGATCTCCAAGGCTCCTTCTCCTCTGACATTCCACACCACAAACACCTGAAGCTCATCTTCTAAGGGCTCCAGAGAACAAACTTCCGGTCATCAACAATAAATCAAGAATATGAGCTTACACACACCGTCACGATCAACTAATCAGTGAAATGACACATTTTGTTAGGACAGCCCAGAGGCCCGAGACAGCGGGTGAGAATACACTCTTACAAGACTCCATCCTGAACATTTCACACGGCCCAAAGGAGCCTGTGAGTCCTTCAAAATCTTTGCCCCGACACTGATACTGAATCTGTGCATTTCCTCATTAGCCAAACAAGACAGACACACCATCGCTTACTGCCCACAGCCTGCACCCACAGGTCTGTGCTCTCTCGACTGTCAGGAGACAAGGCAGGTGACATAAAAAGCACCCATAGGCTCGGGGGTCAGCGCCAGACTTGGGTGAAAATTCCAGCCCTGACAGTGATAAATGGACAGATGACACAACCTCTCTGAGACCTATTGCAGAGCTTTCCCAGCTGCGAAATGGAGAGGATTCTGTTTCTTGTGTGTGTTTTCTCTAAGGCGGATCTGGTCGTATCACTCCTCGGTGTACAACTCTCCAATGATTCCACACTGCTCTAAGGGTCAAGTCCAGACTTCTTCTGAGGACGGCGGACACGGTCCTGCAGGCTCTGGGCCCACCCGTCTTCCCTCTCTGATCGTGGGCTGCTCTCCCTCTAGCTCCCTACATCCTACCTCCTCACCTTCACCTCCCACCTCAGGGCCTCCCCGTGTCTGTCAAGCTCTTGCCTCCCAGCTCTGCCTGTTTGTTCATTCCCATCCTTCTGAAGGTCTGTGCTTCGATACCAATCTTCAGAGCAGGCCTCTCTGACCACCACAGTCCACAGCAGGTCCCTCCGGGGGACCGTCTCGTGATGCCTTGTTTGTCCTCACGGCCCTGTCAGAACGCATGGCGCGTCTCCTTGTGTGGACTCACCTACCTTCTCGCCAGGCCTCACGCAGGCCTCGGGACCGGCCTGGCCATCACTGGCTGTTAGCACTGAGTGCAGGCCCTGGTGCACGGTAGCTTCCCACAACCTGTTTACCGTTCCGACCAATGACCGCGTGCCAGCCCCAGCCCAGGGCACCCACACCGGAGGCCCTCGACGCAGGCCCAGGCCCCGAGTTTACCCTGCCTTTACCTCTATCTGGGCCGTGTGCTTGGCGTAAAACTCCAGAGCTTCGTCTCCCTCCACCTGGCCACCAGGTTTCAGCATGGTCTGAAGTTCTTTGTTGTGCCGAGCCAACTAGAACACAAATACAGAAAACAGGGGAGTCACGTCTCTTTGCAACAGGAACACACAGCTCCTTTCCAGCTCTGGGTACAAAAGACGCATAGTAACGAGCAGCAAGCTGGGGGGCAAAGGGGGCGAGGGCACCTCTCCTCCCCATCAAGGGTGTGCTGCACGGCACCTATTCCGGGCTCCGGCAGAGCAGCGTGGAAAGCGCATGCCCACTCGAGGTCCCGCTGTGCCCCGATTCCTTTAGCCAGGCAGGAGGGAGATGGGGTTTATCCATCCAGCCCCACGGAGCCTGCATTCGGAATGTCCCGAGACCTCTCAGGGGCTAACTGCCAGGAATGGAGGAGAGAAGGGGCAGGGATCTATCAACCTCCGGCCCAATCCCATCACTGTTTTCTACCAAACTCCTCTACCTAAGAGAGGTGAAAGGGACAGGAAGTGCCAGCCTGCAGCAGAGTTCCCGGCTGCCCACACACATCAGCCTCCAGAAAGAGGAAGTGTCTGCAAAAGCCCAGCCACTTGGGAAGACAGTTACGAAACAGGGCCTTTTGGTGCCAGGGTAGGAAGTATTACTACATCCCCCAAAATGCAAACAAAAAGAAGTCATCATGACAAGTTCCCAAAGATTGCCAAGTGCGATCGGTCAGGCAGCTGAGGTTTGTTTCTTTAGATGGTTAAGACAGACTCATCAATATTTATGAAAAGACTAAGACTCCTTTCAACTGTCTTGAGACACAGTCATGAGCTATCCAAGTGTCACCGCTCAGCGCGAACGCTTTTAAAAAACGTGGGGTTTCCAAGGACATGACCCTACGGGAATGGGCAATGGAAGCAGCCTGGACCTCGGCACATTTGGTCAGGTGGCTGGCAGTACCCGTTACCACGAACCCAAACAAGCTCAGGCTAAAACCTTAAAGGAAAAGTAACTTTAAGGGCACACAGCACGGAGTCCTGCCCAGCAGGTGGGCGTGGGGAGGGGTGGTACCTGATGAGCTAAGATGTAGATGTTGTGTCCCACGTTCCTGGGGGAAGCAGCTCCGTCCTCGCCATTCTCTCCATCCTCGAATTCCACTTCGCCTTGCATGTAGGCTTTCTTGATCACTTCCACCTGCAAGAAGGGCCAGGGAACAGAGTTCCTGCTTCAAGGAAGGCCCACGTAGGACTGGCAATGACAGCACGCATACTATCAGTCTCCCCTCCCGGGGCAGACACTGCTCATCGGCCTCAGTACGCTCGGCCAGCAGGCGTGGACACAGCCTCAGAATCCTTCTCAATATGACCGCAGGCAGTCACCACCAATCCGCCTTCAATGAAATGAGAGGGGAACCCATTCACTCTCGCTAGGCCACGAGACATTCTGTGGCTGGGTCCACGCCCTTCTCCTTTAGAACGGGACAATGGCTAAAACAAAAACCCAAAAAGCCTCCAAACAATGATACGATACAAACAAAGGCTAGAAGCCATGTTTTCCCTTTCTCTCCATCTCATTCTGCCAACTCTCCCCATCCCCTACCTTTGCCATTTCAGGAAAAACTAAAAAGGAAAGCATTTGCCTTTAGGAATAGCTGATGAAACTATTTTCTGACTCCAAATGTTTCCCTGTCTCCCACAGCCTACTCCATGTGAAGAAAATACCACTAACAGGCGACATCTACCAGCACCTTCTATGTGCCAAGCACTGTGTCCAGTATCTTCATTCTTTCAGAAACTTTACTGCTCATAAACATTTTATGAGATGTCAAAGATTCCGCCTGATTATGGATGAGGAAGCAGACGCAGAGGGGAAGGAGGCGTGCTGAAATTCGCACGGCTAGTGAGCTGAGCTTTGCCCCTGACTGTCTCACGCTGAGAGCACGCTTCCCAGAGCGTTCCGGTGCCGGCCTTCCTGCTCCCAGCCACTGGCCTCAGCTCCCCAGGAACACGGCTGGCTCTGCCCACTTCTCAGTCCCTCCCTGGTGCCCAGCACAACGCCCTGGACGAAGCAGGGTCCGGCCAATATTTATCAAATGAACCTGTCATTCAAGATTTAATCATTCAACGATTAAGAACACAATGCTTTCAACCCTTAAGTTGTACTAAAAATTAATCATTTTCTTTGATGACTCAGAAGGCATTTCCGCCTCCTGCATCGCCTCGAGGCCATTACTCTGAATTATTTCTCGTTATCTAAGACCAAGCACGGCAGAGGGACGCACATTCCTGTACTGACGTCAGGTCAGGCCCTAGAAATAATTCTGGAGACAAGACCCTCGCTCTCTCAGCTTGTCTTCCCTTCGCTTCTCTAAAACCAAACTGAACAGACAACGTGTTGCACGGGACGTGGGAGCCTGAACGTAGACATATATGCGTGTACACACACACACGTGCACACACAAATGTACACACGTGTTCCGGACATGTGAGCGTCTTCGCTATGCACATGCTCAGAACCGTGTTTGCTCCGGGAAGCCTTTGACTCTTCTCCGAGATTCGGGAATGAAGCTAATCAACCACAAGGGGGCGACCCGGGAGTCAGTGGCACCTAGAGCCCGGGGTGCTGCCAGGTCCCCCACCCAAGACGCGGCGTGCTCTGGATTGATGGGAACTGGAGCGGGGTCTCTGCTAAGTCATCCTGTCCCTACTCAGGAGCGACAGATCCCAGCCTCCCCCAACCCCAGTTACATAAGCCATTATGTAAACTCAGAGAGGACTTCCATCTCAGGCTGAGAACTCACTCCTGACCTCAGAGATCAAAGAGCTGGGCTCGCTGTGAACTTTATTTAAAGGAACACATAAAGGGACTTCAGCCTGGCCCCAAGTGCACACTGGGTCACCGGGGGGCAGGAAAGTTTTAGTGCCCTCATTTAGGTCTGTCAGTTACAGTTCATCTGCGTGGGAAAAAGTCCGAACAGAGAGTTCCGTCCTCAGCTCGGTTCAGCATCTCTGAGAGCTGCTGCCTCACAGTTTGCAACACAGACTCCCAGCCTGGAAGTCACAGCCAATTGTGAATATCACCCCCCAAATATAAACAAGATTGTGTTTTCTTTTTTAAAAAACCCAAAACATCAGCACCCCCCAAAACACCCTTCTGTTGCCCAGACTATGGGCACCAAGGAGAGATGTGAATTCTTGAGCCCTGGAAGAAGACGCGGCACAAAGCGGCAGTGAATGAAGAATTAAGAGGAGACCGTGCATTCTCGAAGGGTTTACCGTGCGTGCGGGCACTGTGCGCAGGGCCCGGTGGGAATCACCTGTCTTGTCTCCAAAGCAACCCTCTGGACCAGCTGATACCATCATCTCCCTTTTAGGGAAGAGGGAAGTGCAGCTCAGAGAGTCCAAGGGCCTCCCAAGGTGACCCAGCAAAGGGCAGAGCGACGGACGTGAATTCCAGTCCGCCGGCCTCCCAGACCTGTCCCGGTGCCACCTCCCCCAAGGGAAATAGGCCAGGGAGGCTTCCATGCGTGTTTGCGCTGAAGGCAGAGGACACTTACTCCACGCAGGGCTCACTTCCCTGCCCTAGGCAGGGGCCCGAATCAAACGATCTCTCGGCACTTCTGATCGTCGGCATCGTAAAGAAAGCTCGAGGAGGCAGATGCCCTGCTCTGCCACAAGTGAAGCTCTGATGCTAGGCAGTGCCACGGCCAGAGGCTCAGCTGTGCGACTCACCAGTTCCTTGGGCCTCATGTTATAGAGTATCCTCTCGGCATTTTCACTGTCGTGCCTGCTCTCCATGATGGCCAGGAGCAACTTGGATGCATTGTTCTAATTGGAGACACAAAGGGAGGAAGAAATGAAGAGGAGCTACTGGGGGCAGCTGGCCTGAACCATGGGTGACCAGCTGCTGCGTCCTGGCTAAAGACACCCTGCCCCACGGCAGAGCATAAATCAAGAGCATCACCAGACTGAGAATGTGCCACCTGACACCCCAAAAACATGTCCGCAGAAACTGACTGGGGTCAAAGAGGCACCTCTTGGTTTGGGCACAGTTTCCCCCTTATGTCAGTTGGTCCCAGTCCTAGTGGACATTTAAACATGGGTTCTGTGGGTACACTGGGACCCTCATGATGACAGTGGTCAGGAAGCACCTGGTACATAGACCCACGACGCCTCCGGGGGGTGGGGAGTGGTTATAAACACTGTGATTCAGCCTTGCAGGTCAGAGAAGGCAGGCAATTCAGGTAACGCCCCCCGCCCCCCACCATCCTAAAACAGTGCTATCAGCTCTCATGACCCCTACTGTTATCATGAGATACAGCGACGCCAGTTAACAAAAGTGACCCAACGGAGCACCATACTCATGCCAAACCATAATTTTCCATTACATTCAAAGTTTTCGTGTGCCCACACCCTGTACTTCTTGACTTGAGCTCATTTTAGGCCCCGGGCCTATGATAATCCATATGCTTCTTCATGTATAGGACTCGAAAGTTGTTGTTTTGGTGAGAGGGGGCAGTATCTTTTTCTCTCCCCAAGCACAGATCACAGCAGTTCCATCGGGTTGTTGTGCTATCAAAAGCTGGCTTTTCACAGGGCAGAAACTTCCGTAATAACCTTCAGGTTACCGGATTAGTGGTTCAAAAAGCCACTGAAACGCCGATTAGGAAAGCATGAAATTCTCAGTTTATTTCAGGCTCTCATCATATATATTCTGATACATGGTAGCCAGGGATGTGAGCCTGAATGATGTCCAAGTCACTTCTACAACACGATTTGTCAAAGGAGTTAAAAATAGTCCCCTCCCCCCCCCAAAATCCACTTAAACCATACACCCAAACCATCTATTAGTTTGGACACTCATTTGGAAATACTAAAATAAAATAAAAGTAACTGTGCAATTCCTGTGGGCTTCTGTGTTACCACCTTCCCTAATGACCTTTCTGTCCTCCGGCACCACTGAAGCCATAAATACAGATCGGCTTTTCAGCTAAACCCTGTAGGTCCAGGCTCTCCTGTGACAGTGATAAAGTGGCCCAGTGCTGCAAACAGGGGCAAGATGCAGGGCAGATCTCAACCTGCCCCAACATGGGAACGGGTGAAAATGAAATGTGCTCAGTGAGGCTAACATTTCGAAATATACTTTAGACACCAGGATGGAGCTGCAAGTCTGATTCTCAGGATTGAAACTTTGGACTCAGAGAATCTTTGGAAGCCCTAAGATAAGTGAGGGGCTTTTTGTTCATTTGCTTTTACTTTTTAATATTTTTTTAAAATTAATTTTCTTGGTACCCTCAAGAAATCAACATCAGAAGTAGTGGATCAGCTTCTCAAACACCCCAGAGGCCGGCTTGTAAACCCAGCAGCTTCATCACCTTGAAGTCACTGCTTCAAGGTACTTAAGCTTCGTCACCCCATAAAACTATTTTGGTATCAGAGGGAGTCAGCATGTCAAGGGTGCTTCTACATCAGTCATCTGTCAGCCACTGTTTGTACACGACGCAAAGAAACTCATCAGAGGCCCAGAGGCACGATTCTGGACAGCTTAACTCTCCTTATTTTAACCCAACACTTATGAACCACCCTTCTGCTAAATCAACCACAGAACAGAAAAAGGTGTTGCCGGATAATATAAAAGTTCAACTTTTTTTTTGGTCCTAGATAGTTTTTAGCTGTACTATTCTTGAACTGGCCCTATGTCCTCAACGGGGGAAAGACGAGAGACCACAGAGGGAATGGAGTTTCCATTCTTTCTCCGTCTGCGGCTTTCGGAATCAAGGCTGCTAGTTCTTGGATGCGGTTCGAATTTGTTTCTCAGCTTTGAGTGATGACTTCTCATTCCACGTGACCTGTGAGTTGAAAAGCTGGTATCCTGTCCCAAGGCCTTATTTGGAAGGGAAAGACTGAAGTTCTGCCTTTTACTCAGAACTTGCAGCGTGGATCATTCATTTACTTTAAAAGAACTGTCTTTAGTATTTAGTTTCATGGCAGTGACCATGTCGCGTGCACAGGCAATACACAAAAGGGTTTCCAGATGCTACTGTCTTTTGCTTTCAATTCCTACTTGCCTTCAGTTCTAATACGAGGTCCATCCTCTTCTTTCCCAGAGGATTGATGTCATTGAGGATCAGGGCCGTGATGATGTCAATGCCATTGGATTCATGGGTGGCTATGCAGTTCTGAGGAAAGAGACACATGCAGACATTACACAAACGCTGGTCACAGATCAGACGTCACAGGCCAACAGGCTCAAGTGCTATTTCAGCACAATGCTCGCCAGTCCCAGTAGTGTCTCTAGGGGAAAGCAGCAAATTTTCCGTGAGAAAGTGGTAAAAATAAAAGACAGATGAAAGTCTCTAGTTTCAGAATTAACAGTAAACAGTAGGAAAGTCCCCATGCACTGTAACTGATAAATTGGCCGTGTCTAATCCAAACAGTACAGTGGGCTTTTGTTCTTAAAGGAAAATATGGCGTGTGACTGATTCCGGGTCCTGAGCGCTGTTTTCCCCTTTAGAGGTGTGTTGCATTCTCTCTACATCACTCGGTTTTCGTACTGCACACTTTTGCTTAAGGCTTAAGTTTGGAAAGCACGTTTTAATTCACGTAATATCAGAATTAATCACCTTCCCCCAGGTAAGATCCCCGTTTGCAACAGAATTCACCCCAGTATGCTCCTTTGAACAGACCTCTGTTTGGCAGAAAAGCCATCTTGAGGTTATAAAGAAATTCACTTAGATAAAGCCTCTCCCCCAAAGCCTGTTGTACTTTTTTTGTTCCTTTTCACTTTAACTCAAACTACCCCATTGGTCCCATCAGGAAGCCTGGAGACTAAAGTGGATCTAACGAAATGCTAGCCTCGTAGTCATGGACAACTAAGATCAGATTTTTTAATATACAGCAAGTGGTCCCTCTTGTAAGCCGTTCTTCTGGCCTTGCTTCCCAAGTAACGCAGCATGTCATACCTTTCCTGGCCACTGGGTTTATAATGGGCTATTTAAGCACTGGACTACCCCCTCCAGCCAGGACACAGCTATAATTTGAGCTAAAAATCATACTCATTCTAGCATCAGTGCAAAACTGCACGGAATCTGCAAGACGTCAGGGATAAGCAATGACTCTACTCAAGAAACTATTGGGTTCCACTCCAAAAATATACTTCTCGAGAAGCGTAAGTCAAGACTAACGGAGTCCTTCTCTCCTCTGAACGTCTGTGGTGTTAAAGTCTCAATCATACATTTTCTCATGTTATTTTCAAGTTGTCTCATATACAGCAAGGTTTTTCTCTCTAGTTCGGTTTAAACCTCCTTCCATGAAGTAGCCCCTTTTTGAGTCTTTCCTAATATTTGAAATAGAGCCCAGTCTCCTGGTCATATTCATTTAACTCCAACTTTAATATGTACCCCTAGTCAACTTCGAGTTGGGCCGTTCAAACCGAACCAAGCTGGGCACGATCACCCCGACAGCCCCTCAAGTGCCTGTGATTAGGTCACGTCCTGAAACATGATAATGCTCGGTTGCTCCTTCCTCACTGCTTGGAAAAGGCCTCCAGTTCTACTGAATCCCTAGGTCCCTAGGTAGATGCTGTGTGACTTCTGAACTAGTCCCTGTCAACAACGTTTCAAAATGATAAACTTCTTTCTCCACCCCGAAATGCAAATGGATTTACCTGGTTCTCATGGCAAGGTCCTTGACAGTATTCGGTCAGACTTTCCAGGGTTTGGTTGATGAGGGCCACATTCTTCTCGTTGATATAGAGTCCGAGAAGACCAAGACCCCCGGTGGTACTTCCACAAATACAGTCCAGAAACTGTAGCGTCTCACATACCAAATTGTAGTTGGTCTTGTTATTTTGGCAACGAAGGAAGTTCTGCAATTGGGCAGTCCCCAGGTTGGGGGAACAAAGGCAAAGAGAAGAGGGAAAAGGTCACTCATTCTGCCCTTTTGATGGTATGTAATTGGTTGGGGCCTGGGATTGAGCAGCAATTACGCAGAGAGATGCAGTGTTGGGTAGAAGAGTCAGTCAGCCCCCATGACGGTCAACCGTGGACATGGTCTATGGCAATGGCTGCAAACACTGTGGCCTGTTCTCCAAGGTGCTTTTGTATGGGATGCAGGGGAGGAGAGCTCCTCTCTGACGACCCAGTTCAGACTCCAGTAGCCTTTTTAAGTTCTCATTTCTTTCTTTTCCGCCCCAGCCCACCTCCCCACCCATCACATGTTAAGTTCAGAGCCTTTTGACGTTTCCAAGGACACTAGTTAATGTTTACAAGATGATGCTGTGGACTGGATGCTGAATGCCCAGAACCTAACACTGAGGCTAGTTCATCACAGAATGAAGTGTTACAGGCTGGGCTTAAGCCCACCTGCCATGGTGGGAACCTGGCTTATCTTGTTTGGCCACTTCCGTTATTACAGGAAGGAACAAAAGCGAGTAAATGTGTGTGTGCTTGTGTGCACGTGCCCGAGTATGTATCCTCCAGGTAAACTTGCAATGCTAACAAGAGGCATAACAGCAGATAATTTCTCAACAAAGTCAAGCAAGCCACATTCAACCACCTCATAACTCACAGTCTATTCTGATGCAGAGGAGTTGTTTTTTGTTTTCGTCATAGACTCCAGTAATCTCTTCTTAAAAGGAAGGGAAGATTAACCCCAGATATTCTTTTGGGCATAGTTATAAAAGTTACATGTTTACTGTAGAAAACTGTAGAAAACTGTATCTTTTTAAAGTAAAAAGATATAATCAAAAGATAAAATGAATGTTAACTTTTGACCTGGTAATTCCACTTCTATCACTATTCACAAAGTACGTACTGGATGTCTGCTACAGCACCGTTTGAGATAGAGGGGAACTGGAAACAAGCTAAATGCCCGTCAGTTGGGAAGTAAACAAATGATAGTGTATCAGCATCATTTAATATCACAAGTTGGAAACACTGAGGTAGGTCCATACGTGCCAATATGGAAAGATCTCTAGGACATACTGTTAAGTTAAACGAACAAAAAGGCAAAGAGCAGATTAATATATATCCAATGCTTCCATCCAAATATACAGAAAAAGGACAGGAAGGATACAGTCCAAACCAACAGCAGTTCTCTCTGGGTAGAGACGTGGGAATGGGTAGAGGGGCTGTTTTCTTAAACCAAACACTTATTTTCATTTAAACCTTCATAGAATATATTCATGTATTCCTTGTGTAATTAAAACATCCATAAACGCCCAGATTAAAAGCTGGTAATCAAGTTTATGCTCGGCTCATCCTCTAGATAACCCCCCCCTCACCCCCACCCCAAGTTAACCTCAGGGCCTTCTGCGCAAGCCTTCCTGACTAGTCTAGAAATTGCACAGTCATTCAGGTCCAGGTGGAGGTGGAGGAAGGACAGGTGATTTGAGACCACGTGGGCTTTCGTAAGGTGACTATTTTTCTAAGGGTCACAGGAAGCCAGAGGAGGGTTCTGCAGCCATTTCTCGCCCCAGCCCCTCGGGGAAGATGCTACCTGTTCGAGGGCCTGGCTGAACCCCTCAGCATGCAGGGGTGGAGTGAAGGAGTATTCAAGGAGAGGGCAGGAGACAGCCAGGCTAACCTAGGCTCAAATTCACAGCATGGCTCTCGAGGCCACTCTGCCTCTGCAACTCCTGTGTCATCATTCCTGCCACGCCCTGCCCCTCCCCACCTCTGCTCAGGGATGTGGCCACTCCCGTCATGCCCCTTTCTGTTCACGGACATCATCTCTCCTGCCATGCTCCTCTGGCTGGCAGCAATGAACTTCTTCCTGCTCTTTAAGCACCCTCCATTCTCTCATCTCCTGGGCTTCAGCCCCACTATTCCCTCTGCCTGTCACTCCCCGCCTCCCTGTCTCCACCCTGATTAACTCCTCTTCCTTCAGGATGGCATCTCAAGTCACTTCTTTCAGGAAGCTCTCCATCCTGACTCCAGTGAGATTGGGGCACCAGCACTGGTGACCGACAACTGGCCCAGGGACTGGCTCGTGCCATGGGCTTCATAAACACCGGCTGAAGTATCTGGATTAAGTTGGATGAAGGAAAGGGGCCTTGGGAACTCATCAAGGCCAGCAGATGACATGTCGCAGACTCCCCAGGAAGGACGGTGGGCTGCCCTTTCTTGAAAGCCTCTCCCATTTCTCATGGCCTTTGCAGAATGTCTAGCCAGAATCTCTCCTTCCTAACTCAGTTCCATTTTCTCTTGTTCTCTACTAAAACAGAGGCGTGCCACTCGCTAAAGGCCCATGGGAACTCTTTCTATGCTCAAGGAATAGAGCTCACCCATAGCGCATACCACCTACCCCACCTTGTCCAGACTAGAGAAGTCCTGTTCTTTTTGTCGTCTTCCTTGGAGGGCCAGGGACCAAGTCAAGATGGGTAGACGAAGGAGGTCAAAGACTTCAAGTCTGTGCTTAAACAGACTGCAGTGGAGAGAGAGCAAGACCTGTATTCCTTAACCCAGGGGAAAGGCAAAGCCAGCCTCTCAGGGGAAGGTTCAAAAGCATACGGAAAATGGTTCAAAAACAGTCCTTCCCATCACGTCTCTGGCTACTGTGAACAAAGCTTGCTTAAGGCAGCAACCGTCCATTCGGCAAAGTCAAACTCACTGGCTTTGTCGCTACTGAACATTTACCAACAGGAAAGTTAAGGTTCTAAATACGACAAGGAACTCCGGGCAACTTCAAAGGGCCAGAGTCCCTCTCTCTGGGCTCATGTGCACCTCCTTATACCAGGGAGCTGATAATTCTCTCCTCGCGAGAATGTCTTCTCCCTCGGAATCCACGAGGAAACCCTGACCCAGAGATCCACCATCGGTTCCAGAAAACTGTCAAGAGGGTGGCAGGCAGAGTAGTTGAATCCCACCTAAAACCATCATTTTGAGAACTGGATTCCTACAAACACCATCGTGTCAGAGCAATGTTATTACTACCTCCGTGTGCCTGGCTTAGTGGGAGTCTGTAGATGGGGGCAGCACTCATCCTTGTGAACCACTGGTCCAGATCACTGGTTTTCCAGCCACTCCCTGCAAAACCCTGGAGGAGCCCAGGAATGCCCCAGCTCTCAGGGCTCTTGCAGGTATGGGAGGAAAGCAAAGTTCTGACACTCTGTCGTTTCTACTCTGAACAAAGCAGCTTTGTTCTCATCTCCTTTACCATGTACGTTTCTGCCTAAGATGTTCAAACGGAGGATTCTGCAGCCCCAAGCAGTTAACACCACTGGCGTTATAGAACCTTCAAAGGTTAAGTTGCTAAGCTTTAAATGTATATATATTGAAATATACTGTACACTTCCTCTCCCCCCGATACCACTGTTTCTGGCAGAGTGGCGTATTAGAGAATGTTGTTTTGGAAGGACTCATTAAAAGGGGCTTCTGCCCATGGAGTTCTTAGGGAATTCGTTCAAAGCAAAGTTTTGCAAAGAGCTAAGGTACAAAACAAAAACTGTGAAGACTTCCCCAAAGGAAGTGGTGAATTCGTACAATGGGAGCCTCCCTCTGCTTTCCCAGTGGAGGCTGGGTGTGCTGTGAAGACGGCAGGTCAAGGGGGCGGACGGAAGGTAGAACAGGTCCACGAAACCAGAGCCACGTCCGGGAAACAAGCACATCAGGACCGCCCCTCTGACATTCACGGATGGACTCACTCAAGGTAGCCTTGGGTTTTGTTTGCTCAGAACTCAGCAGACATCAGCTCCTCTGGGAAGCCTTCCTGGACCCAGTTTACTACTGTGTTGGTTCTCTCGCTCTGAACCCACAAAACCCCTAAGATGACACAACTGGAGCACTTATCACCCTGCACGGCAGCCTCCTGCTTGCCGAGTGGCTCCTGTCCTAGATGTGCAGCTCTGTGAGGGGAAGGTCGGGGGGGCGGTCTCCATCACCCCCAGGGCAGGGCACAGAGCAGGGTACTCGCTGAGATGAGGAGATCAACACACATATGCATAGTCTCAACCTACTTTTCCTCTGGAGCCCGAGGTTGGTGGAAACCAGTAACACTGGTATAGGGGAACGATACAGGGCACTGGCCACCAAGTTCAGCCTAGAAATCGCCCCAGCAGGGTAGGGCCCCCATCCACAAAGACACCACAGTCGAGCTGTAGGCTTTGTTTTCTTACTGGTGGGACAGCGTGCTTTCCCATGGCATCGCTCACACTCCCTTGGCCTGTCTCCCCGGTGATGAACGGTGTAGATACGGTAGGTGGAGCAGACACAGTCCGCCTCCAGACAAACACCAGCCAACGAGCCAGTAACCGGACCCCGGACCTTTGGGTCATGAGGGCCTTGTCCACCCACTGATCTTGGCATCCACGCAAGTCAGGCCAGTGCATCAAGGGCCGACGTGTTCTATGTCCAAAGAAGGAATGTTTGAGCAACAGGCAAGAAAAACAGACTCACAGCCAAGATCCCACACTCAGACGTGGTCAGGGATGAAGCTGGAATGTCAGTGGAGGAAAGGAGTGGGCAGCAAAGCAGAGAACGAGCCTGAAGTCCCTGCATGGCTGACAGTGGAGCTGATGGAAATCCCTTCATTTTGAAATACGGCCCAGATGTGGCTGGTTGATGACCTTGGATCTAAATGCTATTTTTTTAAAACTTCATTTCATTTTTTATTTTTTTGGCCGTGCCACGCGGCATGTGGGACCTTAGTTCCCTGACCAGGGATGGAACCCGTGACCCCTGCAGTGGAAGCACGGAGTCTTATCCACTGGACTGCCAGGGAAGTCCCTCGATGCTTTTTCAAAGCCCAGGCTCTTCGGACCCATTTGATTGAAAACAAAAATCAGCACAGTAAGTACTCATACTGCAGACTTCCCCCACTTCCATTAAATTGTTCTGTCTTACTGCTTAACGATATAATTTCTTACTCAACTTATCCAGGCAGAGATTCTGCAGCAGATTTTAAGTGTTAGCGATTTCTGGTGGTGGCACCGAATGGTCTGGCCACAGCTAACATGTGAAAGGCCATCAAATCACCTGGTGGGTAAACTCAGTTGTGCAAATATTTCAAGGCTGCACCTTCCCCTTGCGGTGTTCGGACTAGAATTATTTTCCTTTCAAACCATCACAATTCAGATAAAACTACCCCCACCAATTTATTTATTTTAGGAGAAAACATTCTGCCTTAGAGGAGTTCAGACACACTCTTCCTGTTCACCCTCATCTGTTTTAGGCAGAGAGGGGTGTTCTCCCCAAGAGTCAGAAGCAAAACTAGGAGAAGGCCAAGGCCCCGGTGTTCTAGCTTGCTTCTCCTGGGCAGAGACACCTTCCACAGATCTGTGTCCACTCAGAACAAAGAGGGTATCTCTGGAACCCATCCTTGGCCCTTCCTGAAAAGCCTTTGCTGTTGGGGAAACTCTGCAAGGAAGGAAACGCCCTCTGTCTTAATGCGGTGGTTGACAGCACAGCCTCTGCCCACCAGACTGCCTGGGTTCAGTTCCAAGCTCTGTACTCCCTAACTGGGTCTTGTGCATCTTGGTTTCCTCATCTGTAAAACAAGCGTTATGTTACAGGCAACACTTAGCATCCAGGATCATCTAAGTGCCCAATAAACCTGGCCATTGTTATTACCCCACGACAAAAAAAAGTGAACAAAGGATTTCTGGAATAATCAGTTCAACAAATATTTTTGAACATTTGTGTAAAACACCAGAAAGCCACTTCATTCATTCAACCAAGAAATATTTGATTAGAACATTCTATGTACCAGATTCTGTTAAGTCTAGTATATTTAATCATCCACCCCTCCATCCATTCAAGTTTTACCTGTACACCTATGTATCAAACGGTGGCAGGCTACCAGATACACACACACATAGAGGCACACACACAGAGGCACACACACAGAGGCACATACACACATATAACAAACACATGTGGAGCAGGTGGGAACTACACTGCTGAGCATGAGATCTGGTCCCTGTCCCTGTGGAGACAGTGGGGACGACAAGACAGAGAAACACTTCTAGTGCCCAGACATCGAGAACCATGCAGGGTCCTCAGCTCGAAGAGATGGGCTGAAAGGAGAGGAGCTGAGATGTCACAGTAAGCGGCGGTAGCTGTGAGGACCTGGGACCCCCCCCCTCCGCTGCCCCCCGGCCCTCACCTGTAGGTCCCGGTTGTGGTTTTCGCACAGGAGCTGCAGGAAGCGGAGGATGGGCTGCATGATGGTGATGACTGCGCTCATCTCCAGGTCGTCCTTGGTCTTGTCTGCTGTGGCCTGGGCGCCCTCCCCTGACTGGTAGTGATCGTCGGGGTCGGCCTCCCTTCTGAAGGTGGTGAAGGCTTTCCTGGTGGCGGCAGAGGCCTCCACAAGCTGATCCCGGGCCTCTTCCGTTATCTGTGTCGTGGGCTCTTTGGCTAGAACGCAAATGTAAGATGGTCAATGCTGCCGAATCCCAGGAACACTATTCACCACGCCAAAGACGACGTTCAGAGACCTAAGTTCTGGAATTCACCCGAGAGTCTCTCAAGGTTGGCAAAACGCTCCAAGAAGCCACCATCTTCTCTCACCTCTTAGGATTAAAAGTAAGTTGAGCCCTTCCAGCTTGCTGGTGGCTCTAACACGTCACCTACACTTGCTCTGTGGTTTAGAGGAAAAGCAGTAGAGGTTCTGTCAACCTCATACATCTATGACTCTGGGCCTCAGCTTCCTCATCTGTAAAATGGGGAGAACATCAGTGACGTCTTCCTCTAGAATGTTCCTGAGACACTCAACATAAGCTAAGCAAACTGTAATTACTGTTCTTATACAACAATTGATGGAGCCCTTTACTAAGCCCCAAGGCACCGTGATTAAGCACCTCATGTTTATTACGTCATCGAATCTTCAGAGTAACCCTGTAAGGTAACCAGGCACTAGAGTTAGGAGCATTAGATGCTGTAGCCAGACTCCCTGGGTTCAAATCCTGGCTCTTAGTACTTACTAGCTCCATATCCTTACTAGCTCCATATCCTACAAGTTAATTACCATCCCTACGCCTCAGTTTCCTCATCTGTAAAATGGGGATAACGATTTTATCGATTTTACAATGTCCACTTGACTTCTAAATGAAGTAACACATGTAAAGGACTTTGGACAGTGCCTGGTTCATAGAAAGTACTCAGTAAATGTTAGCCTTTCTTCTTTTTCTTCTCTTTATCCCCATTCTAGACCAGTGGCGATCAACTAGGGATGATTTTGACCCCATCTCCACCCAGGGGACGACAGGCAATGTCTGGAGAGATTTTAAGTTGGGGGTGGGCTACTGGTACCTACTGGGTCGAGGCCACATATGCTGCTAAACAGCCTGCAGTGTACAGGGCAGCCCCGATAGCAATGGATTCTCCAGATGTCCCATGTGCTGTGGCTGAGAAACTCAGCTCTAGACTTAAAAAAACGAGACTCAGACCTATTCAAGGCCATTTGACTCCAACACTTTTGGGTCTACCCACTCCCCAGTATAACTTCTCTTCAAGGGGGATAATGGATAAAAAGCTTTATGAACTTTCAAATATTTCAGAAAATAAGGGAGGATTAGCTGACAAAAGACGACAGCCAATTTAAAAGTGCGTATTCCACAACTTGCTCTAACATTAAATGGAAATTACAGGAAAAGATTATTAATGGATTTCCTGCCAATAAAACCCTCAGTTTGACAAAGAAGAATGTATGTTAGTTTATTAAACAAGAGGAGCCTCCAAAGCAGCAGGAATTCAGTTCAGGTTACACAGGAAGAATTATATCACAACCAGATTGGTTTTCTTCTTCTGAAAGCCCCAGTCAGAAAACAGTTTGGAGCCTAGAAGTCGTGTAAGAACTAAAGGAAAACCAGGGATTCCTCCCATGTTTACAATGCAGCTGACTGAAGAGCTGTGTGCAGGGGAGCATTTACCTTTTTTCCGTGATGGGGCATCCCTGTCTACCTCATCATCTTTCTTTTTATTTCCCAAGTCACTGGTGTTCACGGTCACCGTTGCCTTGATTTCCTGCTGGGCCACCTTCATCCGGTCATAGAAGACCTTGAAGAATTTCTCCGACTTCTTATCTTCTGTCAACCGGCAGAAAAAGGAGTGCTGCCAAGGAAAACCCACAGCTTTTTCAACACTGTGACACACCAGTTACTGAATCCCACTCAGGACACCAAAAGCTCGTGGAGATCAGAGCCAGACACAAAACCTCAAAAACGGTCTAACTTTGGACCAGGGTTAAACACCGTTCAATGCACTGTCATTCTCTGGCTTCCACAGCCTGAGGTTTTCTACACAGAGTCTTTAAAGCAAAATGCCATTCCCTGGCTGAATCAGTCATATAGGCTTGGGAAGCATGCTAAGGGGTGGTGGGCAGATTTCAGCCAACGAAGCACAACCCCCTACACACATATAAATCAACTCCACTAACAATGGAAACAGAATGTATTTTTGGTGATTGTTGCAGGGCCAGTCATGTGTTTAAGGACTTCTATGAGCCCTCCTCTTTGCAAAGCCTTGTGAATATATACAGATGAGTAAGACGTGCTACCTGCCCCTATAGGGCTCCATACCAGGTTAGCATGACACGCCCATAAGGAGGGCTTATATGTGTAAAACATGCTCCAGAAGCTACACAGACAATTATATTATAGAAGCTCAGAGGTGGCAAGGATGACATTGGGCTGGAGTGATCCCAGAATCGTCGTGAAAAAAGTGATTTTCGGATCAGGTTTTAAAGGGCAGGTAAAGGGTGATTAGATGAAAAAGCTAACAATGAACAGGTAGCTCGCCTCTTGAATACACATCTGTTTTTGGACCCACTGCAAGCAATAGTATACATTGTTGATATAAAAACACAATATGGTATCTCAACTTCATTTGTGAGCACTCTCTTTTCACCCCTTTGCAAATACCACGCTGTTGTGAATTATTTACATAAAAATACAATACGGTCAATTTCCAGAGGAATAAAACAAAGCTCCAAACAATATATTTGCTTCTCCCAGTGGGAGCTTTCTGCCAATTTCATATCCCCCCCCATTTGGAAAGATGGCACTTCCCTACAGAAGGTAACCCTAGGCTTGCAATCCCAGAGAAAAGCAACATCTTACCAGCCTCATGAAGCCCCTTAACTGCTCCATCTCTCACCCCCCCACACCCAGTGCTTGATTCAGCGCCTGCCCCCGCCCCGACAGCCACCACGTTTCCATCTGCCAACATGCAACTTCAGTCACTGTGACCCTTCTTCTAGCCACTAGCCCATATGCTGCCCTGACAAATGTCAGCCTCATTTGCCCACCAAGCTCTTCTTGATCGTGCCCTTTCTTTTCCCTCTCCCTGTTCTTCTTTACCTCTGGCTGTTTCTTAAACACAGCACAGGATCCAGCCTTCCTACTTGTGCTCTCTGGTTCTGTCTTTTCTCTTCCAGCCTCTCCCAAATGCCAGTTTACAAGTCACTGCCTGCCTCCATCCTGTGTGTCACTGAGTCCTCCAACACTCCCACTCTGGGAACCAAGCTCGAGCCTTCAGTGTGCTCCACTGCCCTTTGCTTCCCCGTTTTCTTTTAGGCTTCTAGTTCGTCCATCCATTCAACCGGCATTCCGTTTGTCCATCTGCCCATCCACTATTTACTGTGCGCCTGCCATGAGTCAGGGATTACGCCCATTATAGGAGAAACAATGCTCAGCAAAAAGAGGCCTGCGCCCCGTGAAACTGGTGGCTTGGTAGGAAAAAGACACAGTCATTCAATAGTCACGCTAATGACTTTCACTAAAGTAGCCTTTTAACCACTGAGTCCACAGAGTGCTGGCAAACAGCAGCAGACACTCAGCACCACCGCCCGGTTCCTCCTGGCTCTTCCCATGGCTGGGGTCCCCTCATCTGTCAGTCACAGCATTAACATCACTTCCTCCAGAGAACCACCCCGACCATCCTACTAACAGCAGCCACACCAGCTGTTTATCCTCACACGCTCTGTCTTATTCTTCATAGCAAGCGGCCCCTGAAACGACACCTGTATTTACTGTTCACCTACTTAACTGTCTGTCTTGGGCAGAGTGTAAGCTCTAAGAGGGCAGGAGCCTCGCCTACATGGTTCACAGCTGTCGTCAGAACACCCACAAGAGGCCCAGCACATAGAAGGCGCTCTATAATGATTTGATGAAAGAATGAATACAACTCGACACTTTATGGCTCCTCTTGACTCGCTACACACACCCCCCATCAGATCCGGCCACGGGAGAAATAAATTCCCATCATACTGTAGATTCTTATTTCTCATATCCTCTAATGTGAGAAACCAAGTTCCAATTGTTCACTTCTTTGAAGGCCAGCGCTTCCGCAGACAAACAAGAGGAGGTGTGCGGCGGACGAAGACCTCAACCTAGAGCCACCTAAATACAGTGATTACATTTTCCACCAAGAGGCGTCACACAGCGTCTCACCCACACGGGGTCAGGAGGGGACTGCACAAGGAGGCGGCTGCTCGGGGCAATGAACTTCAGTTGCTGCCCCTTCAGTCTTCTCATGGCATGGAGGCAACTGAAAAAGCATCCTTGGACATTCCGGTCATTCAAGAAAACAAGTGCACTTTAATAAGTAAATAAATAAAGAGCCAAAGCCTGCCACGTGTCATCGGGAAGAGCGTGAGAGTACACACCCATCACCTGCTACAAATGCACTGCTTCAGGTCTAGCTGGTTAACCCAGCCCATGTCACCTGATAGGGTCAGGGCGAGGACACCTCTTATAAAACGAGGGAAAGGCAAGGCACTGAGGATTACAGGCTTCTACATACGTTTCTGCAACGGCCAGTATATTTATTTTGCACTGTTTGTAACAGTCCCCGTCCCTCAAGGATTTGAAGCTGCTTTATAAACAGAACGTGGTCAATAAAACGATAGAGTGGACAGCGGGGTACGGTGACATGAGTAAAGCACAGAAAAGCGACATCAAGCAAGGATGGGGGCTGGAGGATGGGAGAGGTGATTCCGGGAGTCTTGGGCTCGGCTCCGAGGCACCCGGCCATCACGCTGAAATGAGAGGCCAACTCCATCACGCCTCTTAGTAAGAAGCAAGAGGAGAGATACCACCAGTGCTTTGAAGCAAGGAAACATCTCTTCACGGAGGGGTTAGTGGGGCAGGCTTTCCTGTTGGACTTCCCGGGCTCAAGGCTGGGGTCCCTCATCCGCTGGCTCTGTGACCGTGGGCAAATTACTCAACGTCTCTGAACCCACGTGGAAGGGCTGCCAGGGTGCACATCAGGTGCTTAGCACAGTGCCCGCTAAGTGTGTTGGTTTCACACTGCCATGACATTAGTATCATGTGAAAACCCCACAGCAAAGGCATCACCCAAGCAGCTAAGTGGCGAGAAGGGTCAGAAAGACCGGTCTTCAGCTCCACCGCTCACTAGCTGGTGTCACCTCAGAAAGTGACGACGCCTCTGAAACCCCAATCTTCTCATCTGCAAAATGGGCACTGTAACAGGGTGTACCCTTCACGGGTGGTTATGGAGACCCGAGATAAGCATAGTAACACTCCCAACAGCTGACCTGACGAGGTGCCGGGAACCTGTGGTGAACCTTCGTGCGTCTCACCTCACACACAGCCCCTGATGAAGCAGTTGTTACTATCACTCCTTTTTGAGATCAGGAGACCCTTTTGGGTCTTTCAGATAATGTGCATCAGGTGTGGAGCATGCCCGAGAAGCCCACACTGTGACAAATGTCGTCTTCCCAGGACGCTGTGAGAGGCACGGGCCTGGGAAGTGGCAGAGCAGCGAGGAGGGGTGACAGCGGGGCTGCAGGGGCCCCAACTGAGAAGCTCAGCAAACGCCCTAGAAGGAAGACATCTGGGCTCCAGAGGGGAAGCGCTGGTACCTCGTACGGGAGGAGAAGTGAAAACGGAGGCATGTGCAGGAACTAAGGACCCCCGGTCCCCAATCAGGGGCTGTGCCGGGGGAAGGCATAGGGGCCGTGGAGCAGGCCGGGGCCAGGGGCTCCTGGAGACCCTCGCTGCCCCTCCCTGGTGCCTGGTGTCATCTGGACTCGGTGAGACCAGGCCCTGAACATGGCTCACAGACCTGTTCATTCCACCTGCTTCCGTCACAATGTGCTCGGAGGACCTGCGGGTGGGAAGGGGGCGCCCTCCTCAGGACTGTTTCCCCAGAAGCGGGTGGGACCTCAGACCAGAGCAGGTGGGGACTCGGCCCTGACCCGCCTCAGGCTCTTCATGGGCACTGGTCTACCTCCCTCCATGGGCGTATTTCAGTGAATCACACCCCAACCTCCACCCCCAAAACCTAGAGCCAAGAGCCATGGAGAGACTGTTTCACTTCTCCAGACTTTTCACTCCACGCCACCCAGCAGGTTTGAGCACCGCCTTCCAAATAAACCTGGTCTAGAGCAGGCAACATTAGTCCCAGGTAAGAGGAAGCAAAACGGGGGGCGGGTGAATGGGAAGTGACTAAAAGGGAACCAAGAGAACTTTCTGGAGTGAAGAAAATGTCTTGATTGGGGTGGAATTCACACAGGTGTGGTAGAGAGAATAATGCGCCCCCATCCCTGAAAAGATGTCCAGACCCTAATCCCTGGGACTTGGGAATATGTCACCTTACATGGCAAAGGGGAATAAGGTTGCAGATGGAATTAAGGTTGCTAACCTTAAAATAGGGAGATTATGCTGGATTATTCAGAGGGGCTAGTGTCATCACAAGGGTTCTTAAAAGTAGAAGAGGAGGGTAGAGTGATATGGTGTGAGAAGGACTCCACTCGGCGTTGCTGGCTTTGAACACGAGGAAGGGGCCATAGCCCAGGGGCCTCTAGAAACTGGGAAAGGCGGGGGGAAATGGATTCTGCCCCGGAGCCTCCAGGAAGGAATGCAGCCCCGCTGACACCTTGATTTTAGTCTAGTTAAGACTCATGTCGAATTTGTAAGATAAAAAATCTGGCTGTCTCAAGCCACTAAGATTTTTGTAATTCGTTACAGCAGCCAATGAAAACAAATACGATAGGTATAAACATTTGTCAAATCTGATCAAAGTGTACACTTAAAATCTCTACATATTATTGTATGTAAATCACATCACAATAAAAAGGAAGAGAAGGGGGGAAAAAAACTGCTTTGTTACCCGAAGGCTAGAGAACTTTGTCAAGGCTGTCCAGACAAGGGGCCACCCTCAGAGGCCATCTCCCCCCCCTGCAGAGGGACCTGCGTCTGCCGCCCTCATGGCCCATCTTTCTTCACCCTCTGCTTATCTCCAAATTGCATGTGATTCCAAAGCCCTCTTCACGTAAGCTGTCTCATGAGCGTTTTAGGAGATTGTCAAGACAGATCTCACCATTCATAAGTCCATCACGTTAGAGACAGGAGAGCTGGGGTCAGGAGAGGTCAGCTGACGTGTGGCAGAGCCACGCCCGCTCCCTGCCTCTGCACTCAAGGCCCTGTGCACCGCCTGCCTTCTTAGTGATCACACGGAACACCAGCCCCAGTGATCGGCAGGCAACTCCGAAAAAACGAGGGTGGGTTTGCGGGCAGACACAGCATCAATGCCAACATCACGGACAACAGGTCCATGTTTGGAGTGGCCTCAGTGAAGGAAGCCGGGGTCGGGCCAGGTGAGAAAGTGACCACCTGCAGCGGCCACCTCCATGGAAGCTCTGGGGGACAGAGGTGGGAGGGGACCCAGGTATGGCCACTGTAAGCCAGGGTTAAAAACAATCCCCACAAAACAGAAAAGACGGATCCCAGAATGTTAAAGCTGGAAGCACCCTATTCCAGACACTTCCAGATGTTTTTCCCAGCAGGGAAACCCTGCTTCTCCTCCGTCCCCTAACACCACCTTCCATAAAGACCCGGATATGAGAGAGATACAGGCAGAACTGCTCAGCCTGAAACACAGCAGGGAGGACGCCCCTCGCATCACTGCAACTCCTCCTTGCAACGCCAGGGCTCCACAGGACGTTGTTTGGGAACTACCCATTTAGTCCAGCCCTACACATTTTACAGAGGAGGAAACTGAGGCCCAGAGGGGGAAACAGACATCTCAAGGCCACACAGAGCCCACGTCTCCTGCCTACTCGAGCCAGTCCCTTTGCCCAGGCTTGGTGGTGGCTGGCTGACACAGCAAGCAGCTCGGATTTCATTCCTGCTCTCAGCTAACTGTCAAGCGGACACAGTTTGCCCTCCTCGGGCTGCGTGAGCTGTATGGGGACTTAAGAACTGAGGTCTTAGTTTAAAATAATAAGGAGACCACACTTTCAGATCACTCTTGAAAATAATAAGATATCCCTTAATTAGCCTGGCAGCCACCCTCTGTGCCCAGCCAAGTCCTTGCAAAGGAACAGAGCGTGATTTATGAGAGGTCCACCCAGCTCCTGAAACCAGAGGCGGCCCGAAGTTAGGGACCAGCAGACAACTGGCAGCTCCTCTAAACAACAGGCCGGAAGTGTGCAGGATGGGGTGGGGGGACTCCTTTCTTTAGGTGAAAGAGGTCACACTGTGCAGGATGGGGTGTGGGGAGAAGAATGGGAGCCACGGGCCTTCGCCATGCGCTGAACACACAACAGGGAAGGTGAGCGAATGAGCACCTTATTGAAAAGCCATCTTCCCCAGAATTCAAAGACTTGGGGGAAGGAGGGCAAAGACAGTCTTGGAACCTTGGAACCCAGAGCCAGCCAGCCAGCCTGCACCTGCAGGGACACGGGAGGAGCCCTTTACGAGCATCTCAGATAAAGGAAGTGGCAGCAGCAGGAAGCAGAGGTGGATGTGATCCAGGGCAGGTCTGGCGGGAGAGGGGACGGTATGGGGGGAGCAGTCCCCAGCGCTCCTGGGACACCTCTGAGACTTTGATCCTTCCCCAAAGGAAAGCATTTCACTCGGCAGCAGTCCACCTTCTAGAAACCCTCACACTGAGCCTTCAGAGACTCCAGAGAATGAGCTTTTCTATCTGACTGCCCGGTACACAGCCCATGACATTCGCTCTGCGTGCTCTCTTCTCTGCTGCAGAACGAATTAAGTTCTCAGGCTAAAGGCAAGAATTTGAAAAATGTGACTGCTGAACAGGGCCGAATCCTTGTGCTTCCAGGAGCAGATGGAAATTCCTCCCTGGAGTCTGACTTTTTCTCTTTTTACTCTGCCTCTGGCACATGGGGACCTCGGCCTCAGCCCTGGAGTCTCCAGGACTTGAAGGGATGTCTCCAAACAGACCAACCCATTCCTGTCCAGCTTGTTCAGAGGCTCTGCGGGTGACAGAGTGACAGCAATGGCTACCCAAGTGTGGGGCTTAGCTTGTGGGGTTCTCCTCCTGTGATTAACTGAGACTTCCATCCCTTCCTGGGGACCCCTGATCTGTAAATTACAGTGAACAATAATTGAAGCCTTCTGATTTGCTTGCCACCTACCTAAGTGCTTTGTATACAGTATCTCATTTAACCCTTCTAACTACCCCATGAGGTAGGGGCTACCACTACCCCCACTTTACAGATGAGGAAACTGAGACTCAAAGAGGTTAAGTAACTTGCCAAGTCATACAGCTAGGAAGTGGTGGTGGTGCCCCAGGACTCAAGCCCCACTGGTCTGACACCTCAGCCCATGCTCTCAACGCCCCTGCTTTGTTCAACACCTCTCACCTAAGCAAGAGTGTGTCAAACTCCAAACACCTTTTGGCTTTTTATAATGCACTCCCTACCCGCCAGCCCAGGTCTCTCAGCTGCACAGCAGAGAGTCTCACAGACTCTTCTCACAGGAAAGAACAGCCATGGTAGGAACACATGTGAATGCCCCAACTTTCCTGCAAGGCCTGATGCTCTTGTTAACCTGGGCTCCCAAACAAGGCTCTTTTGCTAGTTGAAGTTTTGCCGGGGCTGGGGGTTACAGGTTGTTCACCGAACCACTGTCACTCAATGACCACCGTAGGTCTTGAGTCCCTTTCTTAGAAACCCATGACAACAATCAAAACCCAAAGATCATGTACCAGGAACCAGGTGATAAAACACACATGCTTTAGGCACAGGAGCCTGGAGAATTGCAAGTCTGGAAACCTGAATTTTAGCCATTGCTCCTCGATAACCAGCTACGTGAACTTGGGCAACTTGCTTAATTGGATTTGTGCCCTAGGTTCCTTATCTGAAAAACATGACTCTTACCACCTGCCCTGAGTGCATCACATGGAGGGGGTCCATCAAGGGTGCAGTTATGAAACACTACGTGAAACGCACTTTGATTACTACGGGAAGCTACTCAAATGCAGGGTGTATAATCTATCAATACCACTTTCAAAGGAAATCAGTTAGCAGGTAAGATAGGTGGATCGACTAATGTGCTGGGTGTTATGTGATGACCAAAGTCTAGTGTCCCCAAAACATCCAAAGATAAACAAGCCCTGCTCGTACTGGTAGGTCAAGACGGCCTGTAAACTGACAGCAAAAAACACACTGAAGAGCCTTTCCCAGTAACTGTCACAATGAAGGAAGTTAAAAAAAAAAAATCCAGCTGGAATTCCACTAGTTATAGACGCCACTCAGGTTCCGTTAGACACAGAGACAAATGTTATTGCTTCCACTTCTCAAAGTGTAATACACCCAAGGCAGAATGGTGTCAGACCCTCCCCTGGACAGGCCCAAGCCTTTCAACATGAACTGTTTTTCCAATATTTTCAACTACTCTTGACTTCAGGAAAAGTATGATATTTGAAAAGAATCTAATAATTAGTGAAGAGGGCATTAAGAATCAAACACTCCCCCGGTATAAATGATCACTCACTCTAAGGACATTTTTTTAGCAAGGTTTGATGGGTTTCAACCAGTAAACACCCGCAAGTCTCAGCTCACCAGTGTCTCTGAGGATGTTGCCAGCTTTAATGAGTTCAGAAATAATATAAACTTTAAACAGAAAAGAAGGAAGTGATGAAGTGAACGAAGTATGGGTTGTAAAGGCACTGACATTTCAACTTCATTTTTCTGAAAAGAGTTCCTCCCTCATCGAAACTGTAGAGCCATCTCTTGATAACTCAGACATAAACAGCATGCTTCATCTCCTCTTCCCTGCCAGGGCTGGACGGAGGCCACCGTCTGCTCATCGCTGATTCCCAAGGCCTGAGAGAGGGGCTGGAGGACGATGAAGACCAAATTAATCTGGACACTGGGCTCCAGGGAAGGGCCTGAGCTCCAAGGTCAATACCAAAGCACTGGATCTTCATGATGCTTTTCAAGGTGAGTTAATTCTGATTTTAGCAAGCAGCAAAGTCCCACCTGTTGCCTAAGAACCACTTTTCTTCTGAGACCTGAGAGCTTAACACCTCTCCTTACCTGTCCCCCGGGGCCCACAGGAAACAGCACTGGCCAAGAAAGTCTGCCTGATCTGGTAAGCAGTCTGGTCCTCCCTCTCCCGTGTGGATCAGAACACGGACAGCTTCTCACATACTCATCCATGACACCTCAACCAACAAACTGTACTTCCGAAAAAAAAATTTTTTTTAAAGTGTTATCTTACAAAGCCCCTGTATGTGTAGGTAAACTGTCAGCAATAACATCTCTAGCAATATTTAAGAGTAAAATCACACAGATTTCAGGGAGGCAGCTCAGCCTTCATTCTAGAAGACCCAGGGACAAGAAGTTAAGGGGACTCCAAATTTTCTCTGAGTTCAATTCTCAAACCTCCTTACAGAAGCCAAAGGCCAGCATATTTTGTGGGGTGCACTGGCACAGCCGTCTGTCCCTTCCAGCCAAAGGCAGGAAAACAAAGAGCCTCCAGAGAAAAACAATGATGACCAGTAAAGTGGGAAACAGAAGCAACCCCAAATTTGCCTGAAGTGACGGGAGATTGCGGCAGGGACCTCCTTGGGAAATTTCTTTAAGTACAAGAAGGTACTGTGGTTGCTCTTCAAGCCAACATGAGGTTTATAAAAAAGAAAGGCACTGTGAAGCAGACGAGACTTTGGTTAGACCTCAGGGATGACTTTTGTTAAAGTACTCGGGGAGGTTTTGGAATCTCGGTCTACAGACATCTACTCAACCAGAGAAGAAGAAAATCAGTATCAGTGAACGTCTGGGGCTGCTGGAGACGCACACTAGTCTCCAAGGGTGACCTCCAGGACTGGTTCTATGATTTAACGAAAGTGCCTTCTGGTGGTTCAGGTGACACTCTCAGGTCTCGTGTCAGCTTGCCCACAGCCTTGCTGCGGGATCTGTGACAGGGGGACAGAGGCCTTCTCAGTGAGCCTCCAGTGTGTATCATGAGACCTGAAAGGAACGATGCAAGAGGTGCTGCAAAAACTCCATCAGCAAGAAACGCACCCCAGGCGTCAGCAAAGGAGGGCTCAGGTGGCTCCCCCGCCCAGAACCTAGGGGCGACGCGGCTGCTGTCCCTTCCTCCTTCACTTGGGGGTTCCATCCGCGTTATCAAGAAAGAACTGACACAGGAGTCGGAGGATAAGACCTTCGCTCTTTGGTCTTATTTCTATCCTGGGTACCTGAGGGCCAATCAATCAACACTAACGGACATTTTCTGCCCTAAAATCACCAAGGTTCCCAGGGGCATCCAACTTGAGCTTTATGTCGACGTCAAGAAGGATCCTTTGCACACCCATTCTCTGTGTTTGTACGGAGAGCAGCAGGGGTTCAGAGAAAGGGCTCCACGTCCTGCACACTCAGCGAGGTACAAACAGGTAGACAGGGGTGGCTGAGGAACTGGGCGGGTATGGACAGGGCATTTATTAACCTGCAGCCTCGGTTTCCTCATCTGTAACGGAGAGAGGAGGAGGGGAAGTGCCACCCAAGAGGCCTGGAGGATGGAATCAAGAAGGTAACAGTGCAAGCCCAGCACAGGGCCTGCACCTGGTAGGTGTTCTGTACCAGATACTTCTCCTTCCCCACTCTCAACAAACCGAACTGTGACACACCTGCTCGACGGATAACATCCAAAAAGAAATAAATATACCCTGGCCTGTCGGGGGCAAGGACGTTGGCTGGCAAACGCAAAACATCAAGCAAAGCGAGCGCCTTCTGACGGAGGGCTCACCATCACCCGCTGTCCTCTGCTCGATCAGATGACCTCTCAGGTCTCAGTCCTGGTCTGAACCCCAAAGGACACGCTCCAGGACTTTCAGTCCTCCCAACCCAGCAGGTCCATTTCACTGGGTACTGGCCCATCAGGGGGCCCATATGGCTGCAGAGAACATCCTTGGGATCCAAGAGTAAAACGTACAGATGGCCAGACGGATGGAGATGGCGGATAAAATTACACAGCACTCATCTGTGTAAGTGCTGCTTAACAGATTATGGCTCTGACATCGGTAACGTGTATCCAAGTAGGTTACAGCCTGAGCCAACTTGGTGCCCTTTAGAAGCACTGACTAGGGCTTGGCAGGGGCCGTGGAGATCACCTAATTCAGCCTCCCACCTGACGAGAAGCTCAGTACCTGGGTCGAGCAGTGGTCTCATGCCCCGCGCCCCTGCCCCCCCCCCCCCCCCCCCAGTGCTATGCTCCAACCACGCTGGCTTCCTTCAGTTCCTGCCAACCCGTCTGTCTGAACACTCCTGCCCTCTGCTCTTCACGCCACTTGTTCTCTTCTCGTCTGCTAAGTCTGGGCTTAAATGCATCTCCCTGGAGAAGCCTCCTCTGACCACCCTAAGTGGCCCCTCCATGACACTCTTCCCTCTTCACGCTTCTCCCTTATTTGTTAACTGGCTTACGATCCATCTCCCCTGCTAGACTATAACCTCCTCGAGGGCAGGCCGTCTATGATCTCAGTCCGGACTGTGTCACGGCCACCTCATCCAGTGCCCGGCACCCAGCAGGGGCTCCATCAATACCTGCTATCTTAATGAACGCACAGTAGTCCTGAAGGACGTGCAATCCTGCAAAACTTAAATCGAGTCCAGCTTTGCATCTACGGCAGCTGAAGTTTAACTCAATAACCAGAAGATCCCTGTCCGTGAAAGCTCAAAATCCTGCCAAGCGGGGAAAACGCCGAACGCCAAAGGCCAGCTGAAGGAGGCTAATGTGGCATTCTCACCTCTCAGAGGCTTATCAGGTTTGTGCCCAGGTCTCTGCGATGGGCTCAGGCTGGCTGGGGATCCTAATCCAACTAGTTCACTGTTAACTACTCTGGCCTCGCTGACACTTGCATTTTGAAGGTGGGGCGGGAAGGACAATCATTCGTAGACCTTCCATCTCAGAACCTGGCTCACACCCCTGACTTGATAACTACAAGCTCGGGGCTGAACAGTTTGTGGGCTTGTGTTGCAAGAAGGCTAATGAAAACACATTTTTCAAACACCGTATGGTGAGGGCAACTGAAGCACCCTCCTCCTCCAACAGCAATCTAAATTTTTAAGTCCTGAATTCAAAGGGAAACGAGTGGCTTGAAGATATCAGATGGTTTACAGGACTCTCCCCTTTGGCATCTGGGACATCTTGATGACAAATTTAAAACCCAGGCAAAGGTAACTGGGAGAAACATCAAGAGAGGCTCTGACACTTTCACAGAGGAACTTAGAGGACTCAGGAAAGGCACGTGGGCATGGATTTCTCAGTAAGAAGGAGGGTCATGGCAGAGGTGCCGATGCCAGCTGTGAATGTCACTTAGGTTCTCAGTGCGCAGGGTCCAGGCTTGTGAGTGACACGTCTTTAAGGCCCCCACGGCAGGACTCTAGCCGCTGACAGTTTCTAATGAGAAAGTATTCTCAACCATGAAGTTAGCTCGACTGGAAAAGTTCCAAAGGGAAAGTCCCTCCAGTTACTCAGAAGGGGGGAAAAAAAGTTGCCTTCTTGGTCTGGAATCTGGGGATATTTTATGCAGATGGCTCTAACAGAAGTTACTAAGGGGAAGTCAGCTCGCCTTTGATTATTCAAACAGGCTACTGTTATTAAGAATTGCACAACTCTTGGGCAAGGCAGGGGTGGGTTTCGGCTTTGTTTTTTTTTAAGCCTATCCTCACGGGAACTACTTATTCTTTTCGAAGAACATTTCATTATAACCTCCCTAACTCACGTCTTTTAAATGTCTCTGCTCTGGTGGGAATGTGACCGACAAGGCAAAGCCATCAGAGCAGCCAGGGTGCAGGTGGACACCCCCGGAGCTGCCACCGGGGCTTCTCAGGAGGGCACTTCTGCTTCCCTGCTGAGAACTAGATGCAGCAGCCACTTTTTTTTAGTGCAGGTTGAGTAATCCCAACCTGCAGCCTTCAGGTAACAGAAGTTGCCCAAGCTCCAGGAATTATCACTGTGGGACAAACGCCTTCCTTTGTTTTCATGTGGTTCCACCTTATAATGTGCTAGATGAGATAAGAGCTGTCACCCCACCCAGGGCAAGAGCACAAGGAGGATTATGGAAATGCCAACAGCCCTCCTTCTGTGGGGCAGAGCGATGGTCTGTCCAACAGGCAGTGGAATCCATCTAGCTCAGGGCCAACCCGAGAGCAAAGGGTAAGCTTCTATCGGATGAGCTTGAAGACTCCCAGGACAGGTCCCTATAATGAAGGGACTGGTAATAAAGAAAATCATCCTAGGAAAAGAAACAGGTGAGGGCGGGAGAAAAGACACCTCAGCCGAAACCCTTCTGATGTCTTAGAGCTACACAATGGGGAACTCTTAGGGGCAAAAGGAAAATATTCTGTTTCTGGAGACAGCTCCAAGAATACTGAGCTAGGCGTGAGAAACAAGCAAGCTGATGGATTGGAGGGAAAAAAAGAAAGAAAAGAAAAGGTGGGGAGAAGAAGGAGTCAGGGAAGGGGGAGCGAGATGGCTGAGAGACAGGGGAATTAAAGAACACCATGGCAACAAGTCTGTCCACCTACCCTGGCCGCCCACCCACAGCCAGATTCTTTGCTGACGCACTTGAGAACAAGCTGGTTCCTACCAGCTCAGGAAGGTGAGCAAACCCGGAGAGCTCGTTAAATCCCTTCCCATCGACTCTCGTCTGCCTGCAGATAATGAGCAAGGAGGATATAAATAGAAGTTATATAACATCTCTTTGTTGATTCCTGTGCTTACCAAAAAAATGCAGCATGACCTTGTTTTTTTTTTTTTTTTCTGCAGCGTTTTCTTCAGCCTGCGGGTTGAGGACTTTAAGCCAGTTAGGGATCATCTTAAAGTTTAAAGAGTAGGCTATAGATTTCCACATTAAGGACGCTCAGGAGGATCACCCAAGCTCGGAACCCTCAGGATCAAGGCCTCCTCAGGTATCAAAAAAAAAAAAAAAAAATCTACTTGCTGTAGAATAAAACTTTAAGGAATCCTGTGGCATCCTCTGAGGACATTTCGGATGATGCCAGGAGTTGTATTAACACCCAAGAGCAGAGAACCGTGTGAAACCAAATACATGACTTGGGTTTTCAAAGGAGGTCAGAGCACTCAAAATACATACATTTAAAGCCAACTGATGGTTTCTAAATACCTCCAGGAAGATTCAGTTGTCTTTTTCTTTCTCAACAGGCAAGACAGTAAGAGTCCAGTGGAGGGCTTCCCTGGTGGCGCAGTGGCTGGGAGTCCGCCTGCCGGTGCAGGGGACGCGGGTTCGTGCCCCGGTCTGGGAGGGTCCCGCATGCCGTGGAGCGGCTGGGCCCGTGAGCCGTGGCCACTGAGCCTGCGCGTCCGGAGCCTGTGCTCCTCAACGGGAGAGGCCACAACAGTGAGAGGCCCGTGTACCGCAAAAAAAAAAAAAAAAAAAAAAAAAATAGGCCTCCTCCTTCGGGAGGCCAACAGAGGTGAGAAGTGCAGAGGGAAACGCCAACGGGAGGCCCTGAGATCTACCCCAACCCGGTCAGAGTCTCCAGCGCTGCCGGGGCTCCTGGACAGACTCTGGTTCTGACATCTTCACCGGGAAGTAGCTTTAAAGGAGCGTGTGCTTACAAGCTGTGCTGCTGAACCCCCATTACTCTGCTATCTTGTCTAACCTAGTGATGCCACAAGACTCTTTCAAAAAACTGTTACCATGGGAACTTTTCCCTCTCAAGCATTTTTCAAGAAATGTTACAGGTGCTGCAGAATTCAATGCCCTTGGTCTCAGTAAGCATTTTCTGAGTCTTTGAACGTGTGGCTTCAACCGAGAGGACTTTCAAACCCATGATGCAAGGGTTTTGAACACAAATCTCTTCAAGGGATGGGGTTAATCACACAGGGCATGGGTGCTATGATGGCCCGAGGCCCCACTAGGCACGCAAATTCTGAACCACAGGGCCTTTAACGCATCCTATCCGCTAAACAGAAGACCCCATAGGGATATAAGCAGCTCAGAGGGTGACCCCAATAAGGGATGCTGTGGCTATCATCCCTACCATGCGATTTCCCTTCTCATCAGAACTGGGAGGTGGTCAACAACACAACAAGGCATCCATCCAGGCAGGGCAAGAGCCACCATCCCCCACTGAACCCTTGGTCCTAGGTCAGCACATCAGCTCATCTCTCAACTGAGCCCTATTAGCCCAAGCCTTCTCCTCTTCTAAATTCCTGTGACGAAAACACCATCGACCTTCTATAATATAAACAGCGCAGATCTGGTAGGAACCAATACATCTTCCTGTCCCGACGTGGCAACGTTGCCAGGTAACAATGTAGAAACACACTCAGAAAACTGTATGTGACAATATACAACCTCCGCTCTGCAGCTGATAGCCGAGGGAGTGTTAAAACACCATGTTCTCTGAACACTTGGGCTCTTGGTGCGAAAAGAAAATTAAACGGGATATTTCCTCTTGTAAATATAAGACAGGCATACGACTCACACATGCAGCCACTAACTGCGAACAGTAGAGGGGTTTGCTGCAGCCATCTGCAATGCACCCCAGCTTTCACTCTCCTGCCCCTCCACTCCCCCCCAACATGGATTCCAGAAAACTAAGAGAAACGTAACCAAGCATGAGCCTTTCCTGTGTTAGGGACAAGTTCACCTCTGACCAGAGAAAGGACACCAGTGGCAACTACAGAAAAACTCATACCTTATTATAAAACTGGGCGTGCTTCCATCGTGTGGTTCCTAAGTTGACTTAGAGAATTCACTGCATGACCAAGCAGTGACCACTTGCTTCTCAGATCAAATAACTAGCGCTGCCTACCCGCTCCCAACAATGACGAGGAAGATGCAAAGCACCACAGTGGATGTAGGGCACTGATTAACTCCCCTGGCATTGGACCCATGCAACTTCAAGGCTGTCCAGCACGGTAGAAAGTCAAGAGGTTTTGAGGGAGATAGACCAGGGTACCGAATCTCAGCTCTGCTAACTGGGTGACTTTGCGTAAGACCTCCCTCGATCTTTTGGGACTCAGTTTTCTCATCCAGAATTGGGGTTATCCCACCTAGCCCAGATCAAGTACATAGCAGCACCATGCGCTGTGCCTGCCCTGCAATGGGCACTTTATAAAGGCAACAAGTCCTTTCCTTTTCCTTCTGCAACACATAAACATTCTTCAACCTGCCCAAGACTCGAATATGGGGAGAATCCAGTGCATGGAGCTTCTTCATGCAAAATGGGCAAAAGATGAGCTCTAATAAGCCTCACATTACACCGAAGTACATATGCTCCTTTAGATGCAAGCGAAAATCAAAAATTGTAGCAATGTAATCTAACTTTTCTTAGGAGCCCTAATTCAATGAGCTGCCCTCTGTCTCCACGGAGAGGAAGTTATGCAAGAGACCTTCCTTCCCATTAACTTTCATGGACCTGAGACCTTGGAACCCGCTAGAGGGGAAGCAGCATGTGTGGCACATGTAATTTTTATTTGACAAATGAGATGCCCAGCCTGAAAGGTGAAGTCTTTCGTGGTTCTCTTCTCCGTCATGCACAGGCCGGTGATGTAACCAAAGCAAAGACACACAAGCCATCTCAGGACTTCTCTGGAAGGCAGACCGCCCTCCACAGTGAGCCCACTAGCAAAAAGAAGAACAAAGAGAGAGAAGCCACACATTCTACAGAGGGGCTGAGAGCTCAGGCTCTTCTCTATGTTTATTCATTACGTAGAGATCGAGTTCCCTTTACCCAACACATGCAGGAGACTTCCCTGGGGAATGTGGGGTTGAAACAAACCCTGATACAACTACCAGCTAGCTCTGTGACCCTAAGCAAGCAACTTGACCTCTCAGATCCTCTATTTCCCGCTGAGCAAAGAGGGGTCCAGGCGGTACCTGCCCACACAGGACCACCACGCAGAGTAAATGAGATCATGCAGAGAAAGCACCAAGCCTCGCTCCTGGCACGTGAGCGCTCAGACTTTGGTACTCATTATTATTACCACCAACTATAGTTACTATAAAGAAGAAAAGAAGAAGGGAGAGATCCATCAAGAATCTCTGGCATCACAAGGAGATTTCTCCAGATTGACATTATATATTTCCCTTGGGTTCAGATAAACTTAACTCCTTCTCTCACATAAAGAAAGTGCCTCTTCAAAATTGTGATAACTGTTAACAACACATTTTCACATTTCACATCCTCATGCTTATATTGGGAAAAGAACAAGATGACGAACGTAACATGGTGGCGACACAGAGTCTAGACTTTGATTCATTCAGGGAGCATTTATTGAGCACCCACCATGGTCCAGGTGCTGGAAAGTAAGACTGAGGCTTGACCCTGGGAGAAATTACACTCCTGGGTGGGGGGAGGGGGAAGGAGAGGAAGACATACAACCAAAAAGAAACTGTGAGCAATCACTACATATTAGGCACCATCCTGAGCTGCTGTGTGCTTTCCATATATTATCTCATTTAATCCCCAGAGGAGCCCGACAGAGCAGGATTCTCTACGTGTATTTGTTACGTACAGGTTGACTTCCCTTCATCCAACACATGCAGAGACTTCTCTGGGGAGCCTGGGGGTGAAGACAGACTTGATCTCTGCCTCCTCGGGTCTTACAATGAGCCTCCATTTCAAGAGTAGTGATTGCTGAGTAAATGAACTGCCCAAAGAGACCACTACTTCTGCCTCAGGAGATCAAGAAGTTTCCAGAGCAGGAGGCAATTTAAACAGGGCTCAGGGAGCGTGTGCCAGGCAAAGGGAAAGCGGCACGTCCCACACAGAGCAGAGGCATCTGAGTACACGGCCAGGGCCAGGCAAACGAGCAGGTTGCAGCCACAGGACAATGAACGCGGGGGTGAGCGTGGGAACCCAGGCAGGGCCAGGCACGTGGGCACCAGTGGATCGCAGCAACAGGGCAGTGGATTTGATCTTCCGCGGAACGCTGTTAGGACAGGGAATGAGGTGGTCCGGCCTTCATCTGGTGGGCCGGGGTGGGCAACACTGACAGCAGTATGGAAGAGAGAAATGTCCGGAGGCAGGGAGGCCTTGAAGAGCCCATCTCAGGCTCAGAGCTCAGATGGCCGTTCTGGCAGATGGTATAGGATGCTGGTCAGGGGCAGGAATTCTGAAGCCAGAGCGCCTCGTTTCCAACCCCAGCTCCCCCAGCCCCAGCCAGGTCACTTTGGGCATGTCATGTAGCCTCCAGGTGTCAACTGTCTGGCTCATTACAAGTCTGAACTAAGTTCTGACTATTAGAATACTGGGAGGTAGAGTAGACGCAGAATGAGTTCCTGATGAAAATCCAGAGGGAGGAGACGATGACATCAAGGTTTCCAGCTCGGGTGACTGCACGGGTGGCGGTGGGAAGTCCACTGACCTAGATACAGAACACAAGAAGGCCAATGCGGTGGAGGACTGGAGGTGATGGGCACACCTGGGGTCACGTGAACTGAGAGTTAACGCAGGTGGAGATGCCCAACAGGGATCTGCGCAGAAATCTGGAGATGATCACAGAGGTAGGGCCAGGAGCTGTTGGCATAAATGGTAGCTAGGAACCATGGGGATGGGTGAGGTCACCCAGGGAGCTTGGAGAAAAAGACGCCAATAGGCTGGAGACCAGGCGCCAGCATCTCACATATTTGAAGGTGAACTGTATGTGTCCCAAGGAGTCCCTTGTTCACCATGAGGAAAACCTCCAGAGGAAGCACAGAAATAGCACAGCGTCAGGCCATCAGGAAGTGACTGACGTAAAGTGTGGCACCCTGGGGTGGACGGTCAGACAGGGCTTCCAGATGAAAACTCTGGACTCCTGAGCCATGTATACAAATCCCCTCGGGAAGGAGCTGCCCGAGGCTGCCTTCCAAGTCTGCGTTAAAAAGTGCTAAGCAGGGCGATGGAATACATTCCCGCAGAGGCAGTAAAGGGAAAGGGGAGATCACCCCTCCAATCAAGAAAGGAAAGAAAAAGTAGAGGCCTCTCCCTGAATTTCCATTTATAAGCTGAGTAAGTGGCCAGACTCTCAGGGGACTTAGGATATTAGTCATCTGGTGAATATTTACCACAAACCTATCACTGCTCTCTACCAGGGGGTGAAGAAGACAGAAGAGAGGGATTAAGACTTGGTTCTTTTCCTTAAGCAGCCTCCTATCTCGACAGCAAAGATTCAACAAACACAGGCGCTGGTAGAGGTTTTCCATAAAGGTCCAAATGGTAAATATTCTAGGATTTGCCGGCCATTCGGTCTGCAGTACAACCCCTCAGCTCTGCCCCAGCAGCGTGAGAACGGCCAAAGACAACACTAAAGGTTATTGTAAGGCTGGCTGTGTTCCAGTAAAACTTTATTTACAAAAGCAGGCGTCGGGCTGGATTTGACCCACTGGCCACAGTTTGCCAATCCCTGGACCAAGGTATCATAAGCCAACAGAGGAGAATCTGGGGTCAGCTTAGAAGTTCATAAGAGGCACTCCATCCTCAGAAGTCACTAAGGAAAGTTAGGAAGAACACGGACCTCTTGCTAGAGCTGAAGGAAGAGAAAGAAAGAAGGACCATTTAGACTTGTGGATTTAATAGGATACAATGAAGGCATAGTGACAACAATTTTCCAGTTTTCTCTGACATTTTTTTTTGTTCCTCAGTCAAATTTTGGAGATCATGGAAAACCCGAGGTTTCCTCTGAAGATATCTCCTCTTAGAAACTAATTCCTGCTTATGGGTTTTCTAGGAAGCAAGAAGATTAACACTTTGTATCCAAAGATCTCCCCCCAACTCCCTAACGACTGCAGTCCTGTTAGGGAAGGCCAGAAGAGCACATGTATGGAACTGTCCACTTCTGCCTACAGTGTTGGCTTTGCTACTCAGGAAAGAAGAAAAGTAACATTGGGTCTCCAGTTCCTCTACAGGCACGAGCCGGTGGGCACATCTTCCCCTCGGACCACCGCAACAGGACTGTGCTTCTCAAACCCAAGTGACAAAGAACACGCTGACCATCTTTGCAGTCATGTTCTGTCCTGAACTGCAGTAGGTCCGTGCATCATCCAGGGCTCACATCACTTGGACAGCTGGGGGCGTTCATTCAAGTCTTATATTCCCAACAATGGGAACTACTTTTGGATTTTGAGTCTTCACTGCAAAACCTTGGTCTACACCCATGATCCTAAAAGACTCTTGTTCAGTGACACACCAGTTTCCTGGGGATGGAGAGGAAGGGCCTATGTCCAAGGATGACTTAGACCAAAAAGTAAGAATAAAAATAATAATACAGAGAAGGAAAGAAAAAGTCCTGGGTCAGGGAGCAGGTAACTGGACTGCCTGTTGCCTTCTGCTTCGCCCAGAATGTCCGGCAGCGTAAAGAACCAGTACCCGAAGCGATGAAGCCTCCCACCCTCCTGGACCTCTGATGTTAGCTCAAATACAGAAAGAGTGAGAGGGGCTCAGGTAAACAGCGTGTGAAAACAACATGCGACAGCACACCCCCCAGGCCCACCGCATCATCAACCACTAGACAGAAGCAAAATAACAGAAGTCGGATTTTTGACGGAGAACAAATGGAAGAAAACAAAGCTCATTTTTAAATAATAAAGACTGTGTTAACACAAAAAATCACCACCTCGTTTTGAGATCCTTCTGTGACCTGGGCACCGAGGGAGGCACTTTCGGTGAATCACCCTGTCCGACCATCCCAGGAGCCCTGTGAGGTGGGGACGGACGCCGTCCTGCTCCCCAGGCAGGAGCTGGCCTGGGGGGGTCAAGGACTTTCCCTGAGCCCTGGGGTGGGAGGTGAGAGGCAGGGCTGGAGGCCTTCGTCCCTCCATCAAACCAGCCCCAGGGCAGCGGCCCATTCCTGCAGCCACACCCTGTACCCCCCCTCCGCCACGTGACCCTGTTTCATCCTCTCAATAACTGCATAAGGAAGGGACTCAGGTTTCCTAACTCGTGGTTTACAGGTGAGAACACTGACTTTCAGAGCATCCTGAGAAAGTCCAAGGTCACCCCGATGGCAGGGGCAGGGCCGGAATTGTAGCCCAGGTGCTTCCACTCTGGAGGCCAAGCTCCCTCCCCTGCCACGCCTGCCCTTCTGGGCAGTGTCCCGCGAAGTCCCTGACCCCACGCTACCCGTTCTCCAAGGAGGGCCAACTGGCAGCGCCTACAGCCCTCCCTTAACCAAGCCGGGCAGCTTTGCCGTCCAGACCCCCCGGTGGCTTCAGCCAAAGGGCACAGGGGGCGGGGCCCCCAGCCTTCCTCTTATTGTCATGGCAACGGCTCCCACACCCCCCAGGCTGGGGAGAAAGCAGTCTCCTGACTCCACTGCTGGCCGCGCTCTTCTCCCACATGGATAAAACCCGAGGTCAGAAAACACCGCTCCCGAGTGACTCATTTCTGACTTGGCTGCCAAACACAACACCCTTTTACGTAACTCGCTTGCACACCAGTCTCCTCGTCCTCCGCCTCGGGGTAGCTGTCCTGTCAAACCAAGGCTGATCTGCCTCACCAGCTGGCCTCCCACCTCCCGCAAAGGCAAAGCAAAGCGCCCTTCCTGCCCCCCATCTCCGCTCACTGGGGTCGGGGTGGCCTCCAGTCCAGTGTGCTCCCCGCTCAGTGCCTTCTTGCGGTGACTTCTTCTGGAAGGGGTGGGAGATGTCCTATCGAATATTGGCTCTTGGGCTGCTGTCTTAAGCCAACCACAAAAAATAAGTGTGTGGCAAGGGAAAGGCCCCTGGACGAGGGACCTCTCTCTCTCTCAGCTGAATCCGCAGCCAGCTTCCTGACAGAGCACTTCTCACTTTTTCCAACTCGAGCTGTGTACGTGCGGAAAAGAAAATCCTTTCTGGGTGTGTCTGTAGGCTAGACTTGGCATGGGAAGAGCCGTGGGCAGCCATTTGATACATACAATTCACTGGGCTTCTGCAACCGGAAGCAATTAATCCAAAAAAAATTTTCTTTTTCGATCTTTTCCCTGCATTTGCTGTGAGGTTCTCTATGGTCATGACAGCACATACAGCCCCAAACATCTGTATGTGCTTAAAAGAGAAACCTAACACTGGGTATGTTCAAAGATACATTCTACTCCTCCCCTTCCCCCAGGTGAGAGCAGTCTCTGTCCTCCTGAAGCGAAGAGGAAGTGGAAGAACCTCCCCCGGGTGCTGGTGGGGACATCTCAGGAGGAAGAAACACAGAAATTGGCAAGGACGCGAAGGACGGATATGCAAGTGCCATGAGACTCGCTGAGCCCTGCGTGTGCCAAAAATTAATTCATAAGCAAATGCTTATTTTATAGTTTCCCACTTGCTACAAAACATCAAGCGGAAAGACTTCTTCTGGGGGCTGGCAGGAAGTGGGTGGCATGAGAGAGGGCAGAGAGAAGGCAGGAGTTACTCTTTTTTTTTTTTTTTTAATAGATCTTTATTGGAGTAAAATTGCTTCACAATACTGTGTTAGTTACTGTTGCACAAGAAAGAGAATCAGCCATATGCCACATGTTCCCATATCCCCTTCCTCTTGAGCCTCCCTCCCACGCTCCCTATCTCACCCCACTAGGTCATCGCGAAGCACCAAGCTGATCTCCCCGTGCAATGCGGCTGCTTCCCACCAGCCAACTATTTTACATTCGGTAGTGTATATATGTCGATGCTACTCTCACTTCGCCCCAGCTTCGCCCTCCCACCCCATGTCCTCAAGTCCATTCTCTTTGTCTACCTCTTTATTCCTGCCCTGCAACTAGGTTCCTGGGTACCAATTTTTTTTTTTTTAGATTTCTTACATATGCATTAGCATATGGTATTTGTTTTTCTCTTTCTGACTTATTTCACTCTGTATGACAGACTCTAAGTCCATCCACCTCACTAAAAATAACTCAATTTCATTTCTTTTTATGACTGAGTAATATTCCATTGTACATATGTGCCACATCTTCTTTAGCCATTCATCTGTCGATGGACATTTAGGTTGGTTCCATGCAATCCCTACCAAACTACCAATGGCATTCTTCACAGAATCAGAACAAAAAATTTTACAATTCATATGGAAATAGAAAAGATGCCGAATAGCCAAAGCAATCTTGAGAAAGAAAAACGGAGTTGGAGGAATCAGGTTCCCCGACTTCAAACTATACCACAAAGCTACAGTAATCAAGACAGTATGGTACTGGCACAGAAACAGAAATATTGATCAATGGTACAGGATTGAATGCCCAGAGATAAACCCACACACATATGGGCACCTAATTTACAACAAAGGAAGCAAGAACATACAATGGAGAATATAGCCTCTTCAAAAAGTGGTGCTGGGAAAACTGGACAGCTACATGTAAAAGAAGGAGTTACTCTTAAAGAGAAGCTTGGTCCCATGGCTCAACGATGTCACCCATTCCTGGAGAACCCCAGGGTAGTGGTACCATCTCCTTGCTCCTACAAGCAGAGGGTTCACCATGAAGCCTGAGCCACTCTGACAGCACGCAGGTAGGAGAAGTTTCGGAGGCAGTATCTATCTTCAGACATTGTTACCATCAGAGAAGCCAGGGCAGGGACAGAAGATATGGGAAGACTTGGAGCCCACTATGCCAGGCCAGGAACTATCCCCAATTCAGCTTCCAGGCATTTCAGGGCTTAAGTGATGGTGTGACAGATTACAAGGTTTCAGGGTAAGGGCAATTCTCCATGTGAGGGTTCCTAGCGAGCACTGTAGGTCCTTAGTTTTGGACTGCTACAAATGGAATCCCTCTGAGGTCTGGATAATGAAGTTTAGAACTTCTGAAGAACTCTGGTCCCCAGTGACCTTATCCTCAGTACAAGGGTGAATTTTCACACACCATCAGAAGGGGAAGGACAGGGGTTGACACTTCTGCAAAAATGGGATTGAAGTTCCAGAGAGAACTGAGCTCCTCCATTGCAGAGACAATGGTGTCTCCCTTTCTTGCCCAACTCAGGGGCTTGACCGACCCGTGGCAGGTGCTCAATCAACGATAACAAGGGTGTGGGGGAGCCAGCCTCCCTCTCTCCTTAGTGCACAAGCTCTACTCACAGCAAGAGGTGCCACTCCTCTCCCCTCCCTCTGGAGCCGAGCCGGTCTCACGACTGGCTTTGACCGGTAGAACATGGCAGAAGTGTTGTACCATGGATTCCAAGCCCAGGCCTTAAAACGACTGGTAGCTCCCACATCCTACTCCCCAAAACACTGCTTCTCAGAACCCAGCCACCATGCTCTAAGAAGCCCAGACCACACAGAGAAGCCACATGGAGGAGAACCAAGGGCACAGCCCCCACTCAGCAGCCAACTGGGAGCTAGCACCAGTGCTACAGCCATACAAGTGGCCATCTTGGCCGTTCCAGCCCAATCAAGGCCCTGATGACTGCAGCCCCAGCCAGGATCACACATAGCAGAACTACTTACTGCTTGTATGATGAGGGGCGAGTTCCGTAACTATTCTGGGCTTTAGTCTCATCTGAAAAATGAGATAATCATGGCACCTACCTCTTAGGGAGACTGTAAGAATTAAATGAGACAATACGTGAGAAACCCGTAAGCATAGTTCCTGGCCCACAGTAAGCCCTTAATAAATGCTGGTTATTGTCATCATCATTATGGTTTTTACTTTCATTTTTAAATGGTCATACAGTAAAACTGACTTTTTGGTGCGCAGTCCTACAAATTTTCACACATGTATAGATTTGTGTGTCCAAAGCAGGACACACAACAGTGGCATCACCCAAAAAACTCCTTTGTGCTATTCCCTTATGGTCGCATTCTCCCCTCAGCCCTATGCTGGAAAACACTGATCTGTTCTCCATCCCTACAGCCTTGTCCTTTGAGAATGTCATATAAACAGCAGCATCCAGGGCGTCGCTTTCTGAGACTGGCTTCTTTCACTCAGCATAATGCCTCTGAGGTGCAGCCACGTAATCGCATTTATCAATAGTTCATTCCCTTTTATTGTTGAGTAGGATTCTGTTGCATGGACGTACCACAGACTATGCAATCACCGTACTTTAAATAATTATTTTCACAAGCCTGGGAAGGAAGACTTCAGAAGTGGAGCCAGCCAGCCATCACTACTGGATTCTGAGTATTTCTGGAAAAACATCTAATAATCTCTAAAAAGTCCTGATTCAAAGCGGTAAGGAAACCAGGAGTCCACACGCATGTATGTCTCATGATAGATACACACAGGTACAGAAACCCAGGGATGACTTCCCGAATCCCACAGAAAACTGGGTTGGAAAGCAGGTCTCACTCCCCTTCTTCTCCACGTGAAGCCTGCTGCACATCCTGGGAGGAGGCGCTAGTAAAACTAAGGGCTCTTCTGCAGCTGTCTCCTTGGAGAACCAGCACACAGCTCTGGAACTGTGCGGCGCTGCATGCCCCACAGCGACTGCCTTTTCTACCACCTGTCCCTGAGAAACAGGAGTCCAGGGGAGCCCACCTGGATTCCCTTCCTGGGACTGGGACACATCACGGTGAACAGGAAGGATGGCGGGCAGTGTGCTCCAGCTGGGACCCACCCCGCCTGTAATGGCCGACAGCCTTCGGCGACCATTAGCAGTCACAACTGCAGCCTTCACCCAACTCACGCTAACTTCCCAGCTGCTCTCTTACTACTCTGAACCGGCTTCTCTAAAGCAAAACAGAACTGAATCACACTCCCCCTGGGACTCCAGAGTGTCTGTGCTTAGGTGGCCCCAGACAACTTGAATTCCACATCATTTTCTCTGGAGAAAGAGGAGCTCAGGGCCAAGTCAGCTGCAGGCTAGAACGAATTTTCCTGGAACCACAGTTTCTAATGACGCAGTGGGTGAAATCCTCCCAGCAACCCCTGAAATCACAGGAGGAGAGAGAGATGGGGCACGGGCAGAGCCAGCACACGCTCCATGCTGTGCCCTCCCAAGCTGGGAGGGGGCTCACAGGCCACCCTATCCAGGCCCACCCAGCCATGAGCACACTGGCTCTTCCAACAGACAGCAGCTCCACTCGCCGAGAGGCTGGGCCTGGAGCTCCACCGAGGCATTTCATCTGGAGCCTGAGCATATGAGTAATAAATGTGTGAAAACATGAAACTAATATTCGTAATTACTTTACAAGATAAAGAACTTGAAGGAAAAACAGCTTCTGTGTGCCTTGCCATCACCATCAGGGGTACACTGTGAAAAACACAGCATCTCGCCAGAAACTCAGACTGCGTCGTGCCAGCCAGGCTCAGCGCCGGCAGCCCTCAGTCTCCTCGAGCCCTCCCCGGGCTTCATTATTCCTTAATTAACGGTGTCTTCTTGTGTCCAGTCATCCAGACTCGGTAAAGCCTCCTGGGGCCAAGTGGGGGGCCCTCTGACCTTCTGGCTTCTGGCATGCAATCGGGTGACGCTTTGGCCAACATGCACTAACTATAAATGGGTCCAAGGCACCAGCCTTGAGGAGGGAGCGAGCGTTGGAGAGTCTCCATTCATGGCGTCCTGTCCCCACCAGGCTCAGGATACTTTTCCTCCTTTATTGAAGTATAGCTTCTGTATAGTAAAGCACACCAATTCTAACTGTATGGCTCATAGAGATTGAAACAGATTCATAGCCACGTAACTACCAACATGTAGCCCATCGTTTCCAACACCCCAAAAGGCCTCCTATGCCCCTCCTAGAAAACATCCTGCCCTGTGAGCACACCTTCCACTCTTGCGCCTCTGGGCCTTCTCGCCCTGCGGCATGGTCCAGCCTCCCCACCCCCCAGCTCTGTGCACAGCTTTCAGACCCACACCCATCCTTCAAAACCCATGTCATCAAAAAGCCTTTCACTGACTCTTCACACAGCTGCCGTTACTTCTTCCTTGGAGGGTCTGCAGTATCTTTCCTACCTCTTGGATGGCACTACACATCATTCTTGAGACACAGCTTCTTATGTGCATGTATACTAAGTCTTATATCCTTGCTTCATTTTTAATTTCTTGAAGACTGGGATTAGCAAATTAGCAACTTTTTTTTTTTTTTTTTTTTAAATTGAGGAGGGGAAGGAATAACCTAAGGTTTCCAACTTCTTATTTGGCCAATAGGGAAAAAACCCCAACCACTATCAACACCACTTCATTCAAGAAAAGACATCAGAGATTAAAAAAAAAAAAAAAAATTGGACAGGCTATCACCTCAGAATAAAATGGTCAGATGGTCCTTCAAACTGATAACTTTGGTTTATGAAACACTGACCACATCACCCTGGTTTCCACACTTGGCTGTGCCTGGAGAAAATTCTCATAGACCGACTGGCCCCAGTGTCTGGAAACCACTGCCCTGAAGTCCCTAGTTCAGCATCGTGTACACAGCAAGTGCTCAATTAATGTTTAGTTTGACTGATCTAGTCCCTGGGAATCACATGGTTCAGAGACCAGGAGAGTTTCAGCCCTGCTTCCATGACAACGCACACACCCAGACAGCAGGACCACGGCAGTGGGCGAGCGAATCCTCGCGATCAGAGGACCTGCAGGACCCGTCCACACGCACACGCATGGTCAGACTCACGCGGGACAAAATCAAACGGCAGCCCACATGTTACAGGTCACAGGTGCCCATGTGACAGCTCAGTCGTGCAGCGGACTCTCCCACCGGCACAAATCTCAACTGAGGGCAGTGCACATAAGAACGTCAGAAGTGTGTGTTGGGGTACTTGGGCTGGAGGCCGAGGAGACAGGGCCGCCGCAGTTGCCATGGATGCGGAGGGGGGGGGGCACAGGGCGCCTAGCTGCAGGAGCGAGTGGGGCTGAAACCCAGGTGCCCTGGCTCAGGCCCAGGAGAAGAAATGCCCTTTTTAAATTTGCACAAAGAAACAAAATTTCATTAATCCAGATTCTGAAATTAAATTCAAGACCAAGAATATATGGTCAGGGCTTCCCTGGTGGCGCAGTGGTTGAGGGCCCGCCTGCCAACGCAGGGCTCGCGGGTTCAAGCCCTGGTTCGGGAGGATCCCACGTGCCGTGGAGCAGCTGGGCCCGTGCACCACGGCTGCTGAGCCTGCGCTCTGGAGCCCGTGAGCCGCAGCTACTGAGCCCACGTGCTACAAATGCTGAAGCCTGCATGCCTGGAGCCCGTGCTCCGCAACAGGGGAGGCCACCGTGGTGAGAGGCCCGCACACCGCTGCGAGGACTGGCCCCCGCTTGCCGCAGCTGGAGAGGGCCCATGAGCAGCAACGAAGACCCCACACAGCCAAAAGTAAATAAATAAAATAAATAAACTTATTTTTAAAAAAAAGAAATAATACATTTAATTAGGGGACCAAACATCCCAGTGTACACCTGCTGACCTAGCATAATAATTAATGGCATAAAAAAAAAAAAAGAATATATGGTCAAGTCAAATATATACATAAGGGTGAACTTTATGGTATATGAATTATATCTCAATCAAAAGCTATTATCAAAATATGTGTGTGTGTGTATGTATGTATACACACACACACACAGCTAAGTAAACCCTTATTCAGAGCCAACAAAGAATGAAGAATGCATGAAGGGAGTATCCAAAGTATTTTAAAATATTTAAAGGAATCTTTTTAACTGCCGTGTCCACGTGAAAATTATGTATATATTATTAAAATTCATTAAAATTGCTTCTTTAAGGACTTCTACTCAGAATTCTACTTCCTATTATTATTTTAAAATATGTGTCATAACAAGCCAACAAAAAGTCCTCTATTTATCTTTGACTAAGCTAGCCTGGCTTTCCCCTATTAGCTCCTATTAGTTCAAACTGGTTCAGTTTTATTGAGCTTTTCAGTTAAAAGAAAGAGAAATATATAGTTTGCAAGAGCTGCAAGGTCCATAGATGTAACAAATCTAAATAGCACACACAGTCCAAACCCCTTCTGGTCATCAGGTGATGGGATCCTCTATGACCTTGGATAAAAACTGTAAACATAATTCATGCAATCATTCATGGAACAAACATTTATGGATTATCTATTATGCTCCAAATCCTGGGCCAGTTTTCTTCACATATCCTCAGCGTTTTATCAGTTTTTGAATGTAACTCACGTTTTAGAACCAAGTCTGAATTAGGACAGGATGACCACAGCAAGATATCAAAAGAATTCGCTTTTCAGCACAATACAATTTTGCGCCCTAAGAATGAGCTCTCTCTCGTACAGGAGTCTCAGCACCGCCCAGTACCTGGTTCCCGGAACAAATCCTCCTCCTGTTCAGCAAGGACGCCCCATGAGCAGCAAAGCTGCCTTCTTACCTGTATGGTGGTGTTGCCTCCTTCCAGCAGGGCGATGGCCAGGAGAATGCTTTCATGGAACACTCGATCGCTGGATGCGTTCATTATGAGGTCGATGACTAGATTGGAGGCCCCCTCCTTGTCAAGATGGCACTGAACCTCAGCCAGGCTCATCTCCCCCCTGCTCATGGAGCTGGACCCGGAACCTCCCCCTAGGAAGATGGAACATTGCTCTTATCAACCACAATCAGAGCAGTTAACATTTACTGCATACTTACCACGTACCAACACTTTGTGCACTCAACACTTTAGTGATGCTATCTTAACAAGCACAAAGGAAGGTACTCATTATTAGCACAGAGATTAAGTCACTTGTCCAAGGACACCCAGTGCAGCTTGTAAGTAACAGAGGTGGAACTTGAATGTAGGCAGGTAAGATGAAGGAAGAATAAGACATTTCAAGCAAGAGACTTAAAGCCATCCAGTCAAGACTCTCCCTTACATTAAAATACAGTGACCTGGGGCAGAATTATTAAGAACTGATCTGAGTTTAAGAGACAAACCGAACTTAAACACTTCTTAGAACTTAAAACACGCTCAAGAAGCATAGCCTATAATGATCACTTCAGTTCTCTTTCTAAGAAACCCACCCCAGCCCCAAAACTCACCCTTTCCCATACTTTGTTCATTCATTCATTCAATAAATATTGACTCAGTGCTTGGCATGGAGCGGAGAGCGGGGGGTAGGGGAGTGAACCAAACAAAGTTCATCTCCTCACTGAGCTTCAGATGAGAAGAATATACTTAGGAAGAGATGGCCTGTGCCATTTAGTGGAACAGATTCCAATCGTGTTGAGAAAGTGCCTATTTAAGAACTTGCACTATTATTGGCAAAATCCGAAATATTAATGTTCATGGGGAAATGGGGTGATCAATTAAAAAAAAACCCAGAAAATCATCTATCAGTCCCTCCCTGCAGAGTTCAATTCAAATGCCACATCCTTTACATTGCTTTCCTTGACCTTCTAGAATCTATTGCATTTCTAGTACAAGGTAGACACTGGCTGTCACATCTTCTCTCCAACAGCTTCTTAAAGCAGAACCTGTCTCTGATGCATTTCCAAACCCCCCTCCTGATATCGCTCCAGAGCCTCACATGTTTGTTGAATGACTGCACTTCGGCAAGTAAAGAGAAATAGTTTTGAGATGTTGTGGAAAGAACTTCTGCTTGACAATCACTGGGAACGTTTGGATGAGAAGCTAAGGTCTGTCTCTGGGGTGCTCTGTGGGCAGATCCGCTCTACATTTTCATTTGGCGAGAAGCCCAAGATCACTCCCCAGAGACTGCCAGAATTACTTTACTAACCACTGAGTATTTCTGTGCCACCAGCGGAGTCCACCAAGGACTGGAAGTGCTCAAGGGTCATCACCATAGCCCGGGAATCAGGCAACTCACATTTGTGCTTTGAGCACGGAACTACTGGCCCCTCTTAAAACCAACACCATCGCTCACAGTTGAATTCAACGTTTTGGTAGCCTTTACCTGTAATTGTGCTTACAGTGTTTTGGGACTCCTTTCAGGATGTGTTTTTAAGCAATTCTTTACTGGTTTTTTTTTTTTTTTTTTTTTTAAAAATCTAAGACTTTGGGGAGGCACAAAGCTTGGGCATTAGAATTAGATTTAATTAATTTGAAGCAGCTTTACATTACAGACCAGTCACTAACAAGCTCCCCTTTCCTCTGTTCAACAGGGATGACAGCAGTCCCTACCAGATAGTAACTCGGAGGAGAAAAGGAGATAAAGAAGGCAAAATGCTTGGGAAAGCCCTCGGCTCAGTAAGTGTATAATAAATGGTGGCTTTCGCCTCCTCACTGCCAACAGCAAATACTCATTTTATGGGAAAACATGAGTCCTCATGGCCATGAGAAAATGTGCGATAAAGTCAAGTTCATTGAGTCATTCAAGTATCACCAAGAGGGCTGCTGCATGGGAAAAAGGGGCAAAACGCTCAGCCAATATCTAATTGCAGGGAAACATTTTTAGACACCAATTTGATGGTAGACCAAAGACAAAACAAGCTGCTAAAATAATACACTTGCAACCCAAATGCATCTGTTAGAGGTCCAACGTGCTAATCAGAAACACGCAGCTCTTGCGTGGCACACTCAGTTCACATGTGCAGCTAATTAGCACCCCACGTGGCCTACCTCCTCCCCCGGGCTTGCCGGGTCCTCCTGGTGACAGCGGGCCATTGCCAAAGCTGGTAAGGCTCTCTCTTCTTCCTGAAGGTCTGATGTTTCCATAGTAACGGTTGACCAAAATCTGCCTGAGGGCCTCACCCTTAATTCAAACAGGATAACGAAATCAGGTTCTGAATTTAATGCATGACTGAGCTACTAATATTAAAAAAACAACAACACAGAGGTACTCAGTTATAACTGGCTCAGTCTCACTCAGTGAAAAAATAAATTATTAATAAGAGCATTTGGAAACTCTAAAGTTAACTTCTTCAGTGTTTTCTCAGGAAACCACATCATAAAAAAGCATCAATCTAAAATATTAAATATCTGAAAGTACTCTCTCACACGGTGATAAAGACAGAACATTAATCTCGGAGGGTAACTAAGAGTAACAGAAAACAAAACAAAACAAAACAAGAGAAAACCCCTTTGGGATAAGCCAATAAAATTCAGACGAATTGAAAAAGTCACAGGTCATCTTCCCCACAGCAATATGAAAATGTTACTCCAACCAGAGCATTCATCCCAAGGTCCAAAGAAAATCTCAACCTATCACAGTAACAGAGTAAATAAAATAAGCTGAAAGTAAGCCTTTCTTACAGAAACAGTCAATGGGCCACATAGTGAAGAAAAAATAATGCAACAGAAAATAAATTTCTGGCAGAGATCAGATATGTCAATCAAAAAATAGGCCGCATGGATAAAGTGACATTTGGGATTTGCTTTGAAGTAATATGGGAGGAGGGCACTAGCTGGGTATAAATGAGACAAGAGTGGGCATGAGTTGATAGTCACAGAAGCTGACTTATGAAGAGGGTTCTTGAAACTCTTCAAAATATGTATTTTGGATATTTTTAAACATTTCGATGGTAAAAACTTAAAAATATACATAAATATCAAAGGACTCCTGGGCAGGGGATATAACAAACTACCACGATTCCAACCAAAAAAGAAAAAAACAAAAAAACCTAACCAAAAACACAACCTTGACTTACTCTCAAATACTACGCACATTGGTAAAGCAGCACAAAGCAGTGGGATTTATTCTCGGCTCTATTCCTCGTGCAGTCTTGCTGAGGGACTCCCAGACCACCTCCCAATCTGGAAGTTTCTACCAGTTAAAGGATATATGGATTTCCCCTGGACCCTTTCTCAAGGACAAAGCAGTTAAGTCCTGGAGTTCCTCTGGCACATCACTGAGAGGTAAGTGAGAAGTCTAGCAGAGAGAAGAGGTGCTGCAGTACAGCAAGTCTCTAAAACAGAGACACAGGATTTCTTCTGCAGAGACCTGCCACTGTAACGGGAGCCAGTAGAGCTTAAAGTGATTTGTTAAGAGGCTCTAAGAACAGGACTGGAGACTTCAAGGAGGGTGTTTGCAAAACAAGATGGGAGGGAGAAGAGTGTCCTAAGGGTGGTGGGGAGGCAGGACCAAGGAAGAAGGACCAAGGCACAAAACCCTTTAGTTCAACTGTCAAAATGATGTGAGGTCCCAGGGCTACACAGCCTGGCTTTTCTCCTTTGTTAAATGCATGCTGCTGGTCAGACTCCAGGGAAAAATGGAGAGATGGGGTAAACAGGAGAGAGAGAAGGGGGGAAGGCAGTCCTGATTTTTAAATGAAAGTTCAGGCATGAAAAGAAATCTCAATTTTCCTCTCTCCATTCCATCCACAAATTCGTCTCTCGTCGTAGTTAAGCAAGGGAGAATGCTTGTAACTAGGACAGGAAACTCATTTCGTACTTCGACCACCAGTAAATTCAAGATTCCAAGAGTACTTTCAGTGAAGAAGCTATTTGTGATCTTTAAAAATACTTTCAAAGTAAGCTGTTTTCAGTATAATATTCTTTAATGGCTTAGGAAACCACATTTTGGTATAAAGATATAGCTTTGCACCAGAACGAACGTTATCAACACTCTGCAAAGCAGTCATGGAGAGCACGGTGATTTTAAAAGGCCGACTTCACAAGAGAAACACATATTTCAAAGGAATGGTCAAGAAAGCTGACTAAGAAAGAAAAGGGGGAAAGACAAGGCTACCTCCACGTTGAATGTAACAGTACACTAAATACCATTTCCTTTTGTCAACACAATGATGCACCTACTTGATTTTGTTTCTGAAGATACAAACTTTGAGCTCCCCCAGAACGGAGGGTTGGCAGGAAACCATCCCAGTTTTCTACGGGATCCTCTTGGGCACCACAAGAACACTGTTTGAGAGGTAAATGGCTGATCTGAGACCTGTAAGCTGCAGCCACAGAGAAGAGCCAACATTGCCACTGTGGCAAGAACCTGGAAGACCACAGGGTTGAATGGTCAAAGGCAGGGTGACTGTCACCAGCCAACAAACATGCATCCTTTAAGGGAAGACTCAACCACAGGCTTCACACTACGATTCCACCTAGGACTGGAGTGGCTCAGAGTTTCCGCTCCTCGGGGTTTTGAGGGTCTCATCAGCAAGACCCAGGTCAGTTTGCAATCAAGGCAGCAGGAAGTAGAGAAAGGAGCATATGCCGTCCGGGAACACGTGGACTCCAGGAACAGGAACTTCACATTTATGCAGCCTGGATGCCAACTGAAGTTACAAAGGGATCTCACATTACCATTTTGCCTCTCCTTGCACAGACAAACCCTAGCAGTTACCATAGCAACCAATGCATCAAATGGTACCTTTTCCCCCTTAAGAGAATATCATGAAATGTGTTCATTATGGAAAACACACACACACACGCTCCACCCTACAAACTTTTAATTTTTTCCCTCTTAATTGTAAGGTTTTTGGCACACATGCACCTCACCTTCACTCCACAAAAAATAAATTCTAAGGCAAGGGGAAAAAAGAGAACATGTGGGATTTGCTTTTTTTTAAAAACAAAAAAACAAAAAAACAAGATGAGATCCATTCCCTTTCTGAAAGAATAAAGACTGAAAATTTTAGGTTAAAAAAAAAGGGACAGAGAGAAAATGCATAAGCATTATTAAAAGTGATGCAAATCCTTAGTGTGAAAACTTAGGTTCAAGGAAAATTCTGTTTTTCTGAGCTCGTGGTTTAATTTAGGAAAAATTAAAATCTGCAGAGAAAAGCCTTCCTAATCATCTTGATATAAATTACTCAACAGCACTAAGCTGTTCACGGCGTGCTGGGCTGAGAAAGCTGATTGCAGAGAAGGAAAAAAAAGTCACTTCCCAAAAAACATCACTTCCCCAGCTCTCATATTTGGCCATGCAGCCTTTTCTTCAAAAAGAATACTAGTTTTTCCCCAGCAGTTTACACCTACAGCATGCAAACCAATATCAGATGTTTGTCTCTGGTAAAAAAAAATTCTACATTCCACACACGATTACCTAAGACTGAGAAAAGACAAAGGCAAAGAGTTTCATTTGCAGTTAAGTGTCAGGTGAAAATGGTGAAAAAGGCAGGTCAGTGATGCGGAGTCAAGAAGCCAAGCTCCTGCCTTGCAGGTCAGTTCAAACGAGTTTCATTCTGTCAATGAAACTCGTGGCTAATGAACTGTGTGGGAATATAGCCCAGCGTTGAACACAGCACTACGAGTTAAGATCGCAAAGGAGAGGAAAAGTGACCTTTGGGCTCCCAGGTTCCAGCCGCTTAAAAATCAGGTGCTTCAGGAAAGATTACCCTCTCACATGAGCAGTGAGCCTCTCACACCTTAGTCAGCACTAAGGCAGCACCTTGATTTAAAAATACCTTCCTTTTCCTACTCCGGTTGTCTGTCAAATCACTGCTGTGTCTCAGTGTGCAAGGCGACCATGATCATTAATATCCCTTCTCAGAGTCCAGCCACTGTGCTAAGTGCTTCAAGGGCACAGCTCTGGAGAACAGTCATAAGGGATGGAGACTATTACCCGCATTTAACAGCAGGAGAAACTGAGGTTAAGTCATGTGCCCCAAATCACACAGCGAGGGCCTGGCAAAGGCAGGCTTGAACCGGTTTCTAATTCCAAAGCTCATGCACTGGAGCAAATCAAACTTAGGGCACGAGAGACAGCTATGTGCCTTTACCAGCTACTTCTAAGACCCAGGACAATTCTTGAAGGACAGGCAAGGATGGAAAAAACAGGAATGCAAGGTGCCCTTGATCAATGAACGGCAGGAGACACTGGAAGCTGGTGGGGAAGGGCTGAATGCCAACTCCCTAGAAGAGCTTCTTTGGTCATAGTCTGAGAAAGCACAATCGCAAGAAATAGGAAAGGACTCGAGATGTGCTGGGACTGTGGCAGGGACTGAAAGCACGTGAGCAGAACAAAGGTGCCCCAGGCACCCACTCGTCTCAGACGAACATTCTCCAGGACACTGGTGAACACACTTTCAGGGCAGTACTCGCCACGACTGCCCATTTCCTAACCCTATGACTTGTGAAATGGAGGGGAAGGCTGTCTCGGTAGGTCAACAAGAGCATTTATAAACATTTACGCGTTAACACGTCTAAAAGTCTTAGCGTAGTGATCGGCATATGATAGGCACCCAGAAAACCAGGATATCTGGTATTTTCCAGAAATGGGTAACATGCAATCAGTGGTCGGCATGCTAACGATATATGTGGCCTTCTAGGAAATGGTTTAGCAATGCGCAATCAGCACCTTAAGAAAGAATCTACCCTTTGGCCTAGCAATTCCCCTTTTGTGAATCTATACACATATGTACACACTTTTCCAGTTCCTCATCAAAGGAAAACATTACAAAGTACTCGTTAATTTGTGGAACTTTAGCCAGTTGTTAACTTTCAAAGACTATCAAAGAAAATGCTTAGATATATTAAAGGACAAAAGCAGGGAAGAAAAGTTATACACTTGGAAGAACCCCAATGACAATGAAAGTGTATCTGTGTGTGTTGCCACACATTCTCACGTGTGCAAAAAGGGGGGCAGAAGAAAATATTAAATCAATAGCAGCTTTTATAGCTAGGTAGTATAATTATGAACGTTTTTTCCATTATACTTGTTTTGTTTATTATACTTTACCCATGATGATCATCCGTTACTTATAGAAAAAAAAATTGTTTTTAAGGCTACACTTAAGGGAAAAGCCACTCCAGGAGAAGAAGAGAGGATATGAAAAGCTGACTTGGCCGTTATTCGGGGACCGGCTGGGTGTAGTGCGCGAACAGGTAGTTTACGGGTAGAATCACCAGTCGGTTTCATTTGTGTAAATGGCTGTGATTGGTCCTGAGCCAATTGATGCTATGACAATGACAACAACCACCACCACCATCCGTCTTTAAGTCACAGCCTGTGGCTGTGGACAGTGTTGTGGTCATTAGCTCCCAACACGCAGGACTACGTACCCTTTTATGGTCCTCCAGTTGCCTCAGGGGTGGACTCGGTTCAACCTCCTGCTAAGCAGGCAGAAATTCCATTTAAGTACGTACAACACTAGGAAGACACTCCCATCTTCAGGATCAGCCACAAATAAAATACACGGAGCATGCGTACATAGCGAAGACTGACACAGAAGGAACATAGGCCTGTGTGGGGCTTTCCCCAGACAGATACCAATGCTCCATTACTTCGGATACCGCTTAACAACGCGCCCATCCCCGACCCTCGGGCACTGTTTAAAATGAACAGGCACATGACTAATACTTTCGGCCAATATTATTTTTTGCACAGATTATGAAAAGGAACTTGAATGTTAGGTACATTTACATGAACCCAAAAGGGGTCATGATGCAAGACTCAACCGGGCAGGTCCTTACATGACTCACACATGCATTACTGCACAGCACATGCGTGAGGACATCAATGCATACACTTCCAAGCAGACACGTACATGAGACCTCAGCACTCCCCAGGCCACCAGCACACGGCATTCTAATCAAGGCTACTGATGCTGAAGAGCTCTGATTAGAATATTGGAGAATGATCGTTACAAAGCATCCCCACTGGAACTCAGCTACTTGATAATCTGTTTCATTTCTAAGATCTCCTTTCAGATAAACTACACTTCATTTTAGCTTTGACTCCTGTGATTCTATAACTGTTTCTGAAAGTAAATTTTGATCCTTGGAAATATGCCTCCCCAAAAAGCTCCTCTATAACTTTAGATGTCTTAATTAATTCTAGTCCCTCATTTAGCAAGCTGAGTTAGCGACAGGAAGAACAGAAACAGTGCGCTGTGAAACTACAACTTTATCAGCAGCTTCACCAAAACTATACATTATTATCCAGAACTTCAAATTCCCTTCATCTCTGCACAGAACCCAGAGTTCTATTTTGTGTCACAGCAGAAAGGCCTGGACGTTCCAGCATTTCTCAACTGAACATTTCAAGACAGAGATGAACGGTTTTGTGTGAAAACCTTTGGACAGTCACGTGCCCTCACCTGCAGGACCCTGTGGTTTAAGCTCCAGCAACTAAGAAGTTTCTTTCTATACCAAGAGCCACCCGATTACAGCAATGATCAGGCCCCAGGCAGACAAGAGACTTCCCTCCTTGCACCTACCAGCGGGACAGACATTTCCCCAGAACAACTCACACACTCAACCAGGAACACTGACAAGCACCCGTATTTGCTGGCGCTGCAAATACAGGTGAGCAGCACACACCTCGGTGGAGTTCTCAGAAGCCGGAGCTTGGGGCAGCTAGTTGGGAGTAAAATGAAGCATGTTAGTTACGGCACGTGCATCTCATGGGCCGTGAAAAGTCCAGAGACCAACACTCAAGGACGAAACATGGAGGGCAAGATCAATGACGAGGTGACAGAGGTGCCACATCCACCGAAAGGGGCTTCAGCCACTGAGGGCAGGAGACACCCTCCTTTTTGAACTGAACTGAATGGGCTTGTGTTGGGAGAGACAACTGGCCTGCGATGGGAAAACAGATTTAAATTAAGGTAAGAAAAAAGTCTACCACTGATCAAGAAGGAAGTATGCCTTAAAAAAAACCCCAAAAACGACGTCAAAGGAAGAACTACTGCACATCTATGTTTTGTTCGTCCACAGAGAGGAAAAGTGATACAGCGTATCCCCACGGAGGCTCAGGGAGGAGAGAAGTGTGTGTGTAATGACAACAGGGGCCTCAGGTGCAGCCCCCTCCCCGGAGGCCCGAGGCCCTTGCAAAGTCTGTACCACCACTCGTCCGTGACAAGCTTCTTCCGTGGGCAGGTGCGTCCTCCTGGGTCTCTCCTTTCCCCACATCCCGGCCCTGAATCAGAGGGTAAGACCCGAGGCTCCAGCTTAGGGACTGAAAAAGCCTCTCTGCTCCAGCAGCTCTGGGAGGAGACAGGAAGGCTCCCGGATGCAGGGTTACTTGGCTGGTCACTCGCCCCTCCATGTACTTCCCTCAGGGCTCCAGGGCCTGGGGTCCGCGGAGCCACCCCCACCATTCCATGTAGACAGCCCACTCCTCTGACTGCCCCCCAACTTCATTACACCCAACCCATACCTGAGAGACAAGATGATGGCCCCGAGGAAAATGAAAGGCAATTGCGAGGGTGCACGTGGTGGCTAAAAAGTCCACAGTTTCACGTGGCAGCAGCACCACGAATCTGTCCCCCGGAGGGCACGTGCTTGGAGGAGGGACTGACATCAGATGTAACCACCAGACCCCACCCTGGGCTGCCCGGGACCAAAGTCACGCACCGGGCACGGCTGGCTGCTTCAAGGTGCGGTCTGGGGCCATGGGACGAAGCCAAGGCTCACGCGGCAACTGAGTGACCTTGGCCTCCTTCGGCGGGACTCCAGCGACACAGCACACCTCCCGGGAGGCCAAAGCGTGGCTGTCAGGTGTGAGCCAGCACAGGTGCTGAAAGCACGAGGTGGGGAGGCTGGAAGCTGTGAAATCTGGTGGGGGTCTCAACCCAGCTCAACGCTTGATACCCCTTTTCATGGTTTGATCCCCAAGATAGAAAAAAATGCTCTTCATATAAGACTGTTATTATGTAACCTAATGATTTCTCTCTTTTTTTTTTTTTCTATTTGCCAACAGGTAAAATGCAGTAAAGATACAGGGGCTCTCTTTAAGTACGAAGATTAAACTAATTTAAGAAGGACAAGGAGGCATAGGTGGGGGGTTGCTCACTGGATTCCGGACAGAAGAGCTTTCAGACCTGAGTGCAGCTCCACTAGCCTCAGGGAGAAAATTTCCCTCCGACGTGCTTCGCTTCCTGTTGGGGTCGGGAAGCACAGAGTGGTAGCAAGGACTTGAGTGTGGTGAGGAAAATAAAACCAGAGCTCAGGCGTATGTGTTTTCCAGATAATATAAACAATATCACGATCCAAGAACGCACTTTAACTCTATCCTTACATTCTGTATGCTTTAGGCTAAAGAATTAAAACTGTGCAAACACTCGTGCCATCTGCTCTTAGTGCAAAAAGGACACATAAGAAAAAGTAGAACTAAAGCAACTTCCCATGCATTTTAGAGCAGTCAGAGATACAAATGGGAAAAGTACTATCTTTTACAATTGGCTTTGGCCACATTTCACCAACATATCCTTTATACTGATTCTGTATGATCAGAACAAAAGAATTATAGGCAGGGATTGACTGTAGGAAACTACAGAGCTATCCTGTTACTCCCTTGCCCATCAAAATAAAAGTTAAAGAAAAAGAAGAAGACGGAAGGAAGTAGCGTGTCCTTTAAAAATTCTCTTGTCTGAGATCTCTTTGTCCAAAGAAGCACCTTGAATTCTTTCGGAACGTTCATGGGTAGTATATAGCTATTTCTTACACACTCAGAGATCAGTCGTTTCTGATATGTTTTATGATTGTACTGACACTCTATTGCCTCCCTCAACTGCCGTCATGTTAGTTTTCGTTTAATTTTTAGAACAAAAATTACAGTTACTGACCTTTTCCCTAGAACATTACAGAAAGACTTTTGAGACAACAGAACATTTTTTGCTGCTTCAGGAATCACTATTTAAACAGAGGACAAGTTTTTAACGCTATCCATTCAGGAAACAGAATAGAAAAACTGACAGCAGTGGACAGGTATCACGCGACCGTGGCTCATGCAGGCGCTGGCGCTCTGTGTGACCCTCAGGCAGTCACTGAACCTCTCTGGGCTTCCACTTCCTGACCTGTAGTTCAAGGAGACTGGAGCTTATTACTTAGGGCTCCTTTCCAACTAAAACATTAAGTAACGCTTGGTATATTTTCAGTAAACTTCATTTCGTAAATATCTAACAGGCAAGTTCTCTAAATAATACAGCACAATAGGACATAAAATGATTTCAGGCATCGAAAAGGCCAAACCAAGCCTGGCGTATAATTTGGTAAAATAACCAATGGTCTTTACCAGCACTGCTTCCTATGAGGATTTCACCTGTATTTCCGGGAGGATAGGCTCTTTTATGGCAGTAAGCCACACTTTTGAAAAAGGTAAGCATATTAATAAGCTATATATGTTCAAATCAGATAACAGCTACATAAATACAATATATATTATCCAAAGCAAAAGATAATTTTGGTAAATGAATGAACTGATTTTCTCAACATATTTTTATTATCAAAGTAACTTTTTTTTTTTTTTTTTTTTTTACATGAAAGGTAATTCTCAGTGACCACATAGTAAGGGAGACTCTTATGAGAAAATGAGTATTTCTGCATTCCCCAGGTACTTGTCTTCCACCACCTCATCTCAGGATCGGCCACTAAAATCAGACGCTGACACCTCCAGTCAGGGTGAAGTCTCCCCAAATGAACAGGTGACTGGCAGTGGTCCGATGCTGCCTGGTTTTGAACTTGGGAACCAACTATTGCCCTCTATTGCCTCTGCATATTTCTTCTTGGATCTTACGTCTTCTCAGTGCTTTTAGACAAGGTCAGCAAAATCAAACTTCACACGAAAAAGATTTCAAATGACTGGCTTTGAAACAGAAATTCAAAATGAACCTCAAGGTACAGAATCCCAAGTGTCCTTCCCAGATGAGGCCACGAATCAGGTCATTGTAACTACGGCACTTGAGTAGTAACTAGATTCGTGCAGATAAGATGCTGAAACACTCGCTTTCTATACATAATGTACCTAACATTTTATCCGGGGATGGATTTCTACTACAAATGAAGGAAATTATACTTTGCCATTCTTAAAAAAAACCCCACAGACTTCTGAGGGTTCCTATTTGTGGTGTGTGTACAACGGCACATCCTCACATACATACATACCGTATGTACATACATATACACATCCGTTTCATGTGTGCCTATTACAGGCCAACACAGAGCAGAGCCACTTAAAACACACTGTTTCCTGCTGCCATCAACATGAATCCTTCTCCCCTGGGCTTCTAGAATTTTCCTTTGAAATAAGATGTCTCCTTCCATGGGCCACCCCTAGCAGAGGTTGAATATAGTTCAAGAAATGAGACTGTACTATAGATCTAATTATCAGCACAGCAAAGAGAATTTACCATCTCCAATCCCCTGAATCAGCCTTCAGTTCCTTTCACCCACTCCATCTCAGAGAATGGAAAAAAATAAACAAACAGCGAATGGCCTTGCAAATATGTTTGCTGGGTCCTGGCCTTCATGAGCCTTTGAAAACCCACATTAAGAGAACAGAACGCTTGAAAGAAAATCGAGCTAAAATAGAAGTTACCTAACGTTTTAGCAGGGCAATTTTAAATCTTCACATTTGCTAACGCAATGCCGTTTACTAATGGCATTTGTTTTTAGAAACAAAGTAAGAAATACACATTATCTAGTTCCAACGATGAAGTTTCACCTGTGTCTTATAGAACAAGTTCATCGGAACCCAAAAGTAAAATTCATTTTCAAAAACCACATTCTGACTTGACTGAATTATACAACTTCTGTCATTATGGAATCATCTCAGCATTTAAAAAAAAAAAGAAAAAAAGAGAAAGAAAACAAAACTTCCCCAGATTCTGCAATAGCTCCTGTGTGCTCCGACTTGAGCCCACTTGCTCTATGGCTGCCAGTGTCTAACAGTAAACAGCCCCGCTGCATTTATTGGCAATTACTGCTGAAGGTCACACATCAGCAGCGAGCCTAAATTCCAGGAAAAAAAGAAGCTCTTATGTAACTGCCGCCTGAATGCTGGCAGGTGCCCAACCCAGCAGTTCGCAGCAATGTACAAAAGTAGGACACCTCCACCCTGGGTTGGATGTCATGAGAACGCCCCCTGAAGGTGAAATTGAATAATTCTTGGGTTTCTCTTCTCTGTTTTCTCCCCCCCCCCCCCCGCCCCCACAAATTTTACTGGCAGTGGCCTCCTTTGCTTGCAGACGCAGTTCTCGGTGGCAGAAGCTGAGGACTCAATATATAGGCAGATACAGGCAGGCTGCTGCCACCCTAACAAGCAGTAACACCAATCCCACTTGCTTTTTCGTTGCAATGCAAGGAGCTGAGGTTGCCAGCTGCCACCAGTGGCTCTGGAGAGGTCAGGGTTCCAAGCGACAGTGATTAAATGGAGATCATATCTCAAATAGGAAGAAATGCAGCATGTCCACTGAGCTACAGCACACACTTTCTAAACACGCCCTCCTTTCCAAAGACGCACACGTGAAAATGAGGTAGGTTACCGTTCTGCCCACCGCCTCGGCCTGAAGTTGGAGTGCTGCATCAAAATCATCCCTTTGTTTAGTCCAGAAATTTACAGTTTAGAAAAGTGACGAACATGCTCACCTGCCAGTGGTCCTCACGGTGTGACCTGACCTCCTAAGCTGTCACCTGACCTCCCTGCTCAGGTACAAGTCTCTAAGTTACATGGTCTCATGACTCCAAGCACTTCACCTTCCTGTATTTCTCATGGTTGATGGCTGTCATTTAACATTAATTTGGATTATCGTCTGTCACCTCCACAGAACCGTAAACTCCAGAAGGGCAGACACTGTGCCTATTTGGACCCAACTCCCCTAGTCAACTCGCCTGGGATGGAACAGGCACTCAGGTATTAGTCATATGAACGAATGTCTCAAGCAGCCATCGGTGTCTGTTTAAAGCCAAGAATGGGTAGATGAGGGAACTTTCTGGGCTGATAGAAACAGTCCCCATCTTGATTTGTGTGTGTCTATAGGTAACAATTCATCGAGATACAAACTTAAGAATAAGCTGAATGGACACTAATGGAAGGAGCTCCCTACGCTTCTCCCCTCATTCGCCCTCTCCCTGCCCCCTAAGGAAAAGGTAAAATCAGGGGGTAAGGATGGAGACCCTGCCTATTTGCAAAAACTGATAATAATAATAATGAAGAAAAGAAAGAAAACCCTCCTTTTCCTGGTTTCAAATGAAATTTTACTCCAGAAGACAGCTGGGAAGGCTCCCACCATGCACTTTTCTTGCAGGGACTCTGATTCTGTCCTCACTTCACCCTCTTTTCTCAGAGCACAGACAGAGACTCGGACGATGCTGTGCTTTTTTCCCAAGCCGTTCACTGCACATCTCCTCTCTCACGATGCTCAACAGGCCTTTATCACTGAAGAGTGGTGGTCCTTCCCCAATCTAGGGACCATGGCTCTCCAGATATGCCGTACCCTGCTCAGGGGCTATTCCCCAGCACGTTTCAAGGTTGAAGGGCTGGTTTGCAATTTAGGTGGGAGGCCTTGTCCGTACCACGGGCCGGCGTGAACTCTCATTAAGTTTCTTAATGGAGTTTCTGCAGAACTCCAGCTGTGGGTTGCCGGTTTTCACCCACACACATGGACAAACGGCTTGGTGGGAGAGAAACCTCAGGAGCTGCGGTTGTTTCCAGAACAGACATGGATAATAAAGGCCAATCAGGCATCTCTGCTTAGAGGGCCAGATCCGACAGGCTGAGGACCTGGGGACACTGTTGGTGCTCCAGGGCTCTGTGGGTTGCCAGGGATAACAACGGAGAGGGGATCCACAGTTGCTTCCTCAGGGAATTTTCAAAGAATCCAAGTGGCTGCCAGAACATTCTTCTTTTATAAACAGACAGTATTCTATTTCCTAGTGTATAATTATAAACACACCTGCTCCAACTGTGGAATCTTTCCATAAGCGAGCAGTAAACTCCCAGCCAGGAGACCCAAGTTCTATCTTGAGCAAAGCAAACACATCAAATGATTACTATGCTGCAAAACAGTATATTAATAACACTGCAGACTCGGATCAGGGAAGGTTTTCCTTTCCTGGCTTAATTTGTCTTTAAGCAAATAGAAACTCAACCTCAATATTTCGGAGGAAAAATTCAAATTAGAGAGGCACTTACAACTCTAGGGAGAAACAAGAGTGTCGAAGGGTGCCAATATGAAAATTCAGCATGAGACGTTCTGCTGGCATACAAATAACCCGGAAGAGAGAAGACCAAACAGGAAGGAGCAAAAATCACTGTAGTTAAAGTAGTTAAACCCCTGTACAACCTTTTGTTTTTCTCACCCTCTATCCATCCCAAAGAAGCACGGCCTCCTCACCTGTTCATGCTGACCGATTTAAGGAAAAGTCTGCACTTACAGAATCTACCATGGCTGAACAGTAAGCGCTCCAGGCCAGCAGCTGAGCCAGCAGTACTAGTTCTGCTTTAGCCGCTATCTACCTGTGTGAGCTAACACCACTCACTTAACCTCTCTGAGCTCCATTCCTGAGGGAACTGGACCAAATTCATAACCGCTCGTGTCGCTTTCAGTTTTAAGTCTGTGATTCAAACTCTCCTTAGGTACACCTGAACCACCTCTTAGTATTTCTGAAATTATGGTGGTAGATATCAGAGCAGGCCTCATATTCTATTTGGTAGCTCTATCCCACCAAAATAAGGTATTAATCGTTCTACCAAAAGAATGAACAGATACTTAAAGAAGTAGACCAGAAAACTAATTTTTAAAAGTCAGATAAAAGTGTTTTCCAGTCTGCTTCAATTTACTAAGCAATTAAACTCCCTCAATTATATGCATTAATTCCCCTCATTAATCCTTTCTATTATCATTTACCAAACATGTATCACATCCTACAGATATGGCAAGAAATGTTGAAAAATATTCATAGGAGAGAAAATATTTAAGACACCCTCAAATCCCAAACACAATGGCCACTCATCAGTCTCCAGGGTCATTCTGGGTAAATGAAACTAATTTGATACATAAGTATAGAAACCATCAGATGACATTTCAATTTCTTGATCTCTAGTTGGTTTTTCTAGAAGAGAAGCCAGGGATATTGTACATTCCTAATCCCACCACAAGCCAGCAGCTGGCAAGTCTCAACCAGGGCTGTGGAATTTGCACGGCACTTTGACAAAATTTTATATGACCCCTTACACTTAACACTTCCAACATGTAGGCCAAGAGAGCAGTGGTTTGGTTTTTCTTTGACTACTTCCACGCTATGCCAATGTAGTTATTTCTTTTTGCATGGGTGCTTCACATATGGACAGAAAAGCTCATGGTAATATCAACACTCAGTTTCAGAGATATGTTAATAGCCAGTGTCAACCACAAATTCAGTTGAGATTCTACACAGTGAAGGATTGAAATCTTATCACAGCTTAGAAAATCTTTATCTAGACTCAGATGGGATCTCCAAAGACAAATGGCAAACAAACTCATGGGAAATGCTAACACAAACACAAAGGACTCGACTCACTCCCAGAGGCAACACTACACAAAGTCAGATACTAGACGCTGCAGAGACTAGGGGACAGATCACAGAGTTCACTGGCAGAGGGTCATGGAAACATCACCATGGGACACTTAAAAAAAAATGAAATTAGGACCTCTGCATTTTCCAATTCATCAATGGAAATCAGCTGGAAAAGAAAAAAGGGGGGGGAGAAAAAGAAGGAAGTGTTAGAAAAGGAAATACGAGCAAGCTAAGTGTTAGAAACTTTGTCATTGTATTCTTATCACTGACTCAGGTTGAAGCATCATGACCATCTTAAGAGGCGCAGGTGTTCTCGACACCGGCGCACCTCACCCTGACATCTGCTCTGCAATGCTCTGCTCCGGAACAAATGGGCAGGGTGCTGCCACCCTTTGTTCACATGCCAGGTATCAAACCTCGCAGGTCACTTAACCAAGAGCCCAGGACAGCACCTTTGCACTCTCTTGTAGAGAAAACCCTTGAACTGAGCTGTGGGCAAGGGCAAGTTCCCCAATCAAGAACCATGTCCTTTCAGAAGAGGATGGCAAGGAGTAGAGTCAAAGGCTAAACACTGATCAACTCAGCTTAGGACAAAATTCTTTCTTTGGACTCATCTTCCCATTCAGTGGGGGAGGCGGGAGTCTACGGTCCAAATTATCACTGGACTAAATCAGATCCAACTTCAATTTAAGTACTAAGACCAACATATACCAAGCCCAGAAGCTCTGAATCCTGATACTGTTGATGATTAAAGAGAACAAATTTCCCCTAAGGTGATTAGTGCCTACCCAAGTGATAGTAGTAACAAGTAAATGATTTATTAGCATCAAGTTCAAGAAAAAGAAAAAACAAAAGCACTAATCACAATTATGCTTGTTTGATGATAGATGGATGATCCACAAAATGTACTAAAGATTATGTTTCATTAACATTTAGTACATTTTGCAAATTTAAAATCCTATTAGAAACACTGGTAGCTGGAAATGTTAATAGTTTATTCACCTAGAGAAAAGAAGCACTGGTAATTAACAGGGGACTGACAATTCGTATGAAATGAAAACCCTGACATTACTTAAGGTCAAAAACTCTCTAGTAGTATAACAGCTACTATTATTCAGAAGAAAAAAATGGACTTTAAATAAATTGAGATACACTTTCACATTAATTGTCGGCCTCTGAATTTCTTTCCAAATCCCTGTGACTAATAACTTAAATAAAAAGTAGCTTAATAAAAATCCTACAGTAGATTACAGAGTAGCCAGTATATAAAATAATTACGCTTTCCTTTCAAGCAGGGTCTAAGAGCTTAAAGATGTTCTACGAGTTATAGAGAGATTCAGGTTAAATTTTAGAGATATTTAGCTACAGGAGGTTATTTTTTTTAATGGTTTAATCTGTAAATTAAAAGCAGAGTTTAGTAGGCACTGCACACACAGAATGGTTGCAAAGTCCTGATTTTAAAGTTGATTAACTTTGAATACGTTGGACAGAAAAACACAAGAATCACACAAAAATGTATTCCATCGTTATTTTGGTGATCCTTTGAAATATTCCTTTATTTTATATTTACCACTCTTCGGGAAATATGGCTGGTCCTTTGCATTTTAGAGATACAATAGTAAAAGAGGACTTATTTAATTCCTAAATGATCATGATTAAATTCTGTGACCATCTTCTTTGTCCAGCCCTTACCTTTCCATCATACGTCATAGTTCTTGGATGGGCACATCTCAAGCAATGAACCAAGCCAAGTGGACTGACCACTGGCTTCTCACGGATCTGACTCCTAGGGCCTGACGCAAACCACAGGTGATACCAGAGCCCAGTGGACCAGATCCATGACCATGAAGGCTCAGGAGAGGGCAGGGAGGAGAACAGCCCTGGATGTCCCAGGAGGGTGTTAGTCATGGGACAAGTTCCACTTAAGAAGCAACTAATAGAAAAATGGCGCCAAGAAGACAGAAACGGCATCCACACTTGCCCTTGTGTCCCAAGCACGCAGTCCAAGGACACCTCATTTATTTTATCGACTAATGCCCATGGGTTCACCTAAGAAAGGTTATTGCTTTGGCTCTGTTCCTTCCACCCTTGAAAGAGTCAGGCTGTCCCATACGTCACGCTTCTTTAGTCAAACAGGGGCAGCCAACAAACCATCAAACGCATTTTCCAAAAGCCTTCGTGAAACTGGACAGAGTGGATACCAACAACCAAACTGGAAGAAACAGAAATCGTTTAACACCCTCCACCCCCTTTTAAAGTGAATGGTTAAGGAGCCTTTTCCAGCAGTCAGAGCCTGGGGCCAGAAGCTTGGCACATACGTGCTGTCGGTCAGGAGTTGCCAACTAGCACGGGTTTCCAGAATGTCTTCCTTGGTTGCAGAGCATTTCCCATACTTGCTTATAGTACTTTCACTTTCAGCAAGGGGGATGACAGCTCCAATGAGACTGGAAAGAAATGTCATCCTGCCTCCAAGCCTCTATCTGCTAGGGTATGACTCATTTCTTCACCAGCTGAAAAGGGATTTGAGCTACAGCCTAAGAACCTCTTCTCAACTCTGATAACTCTTTGATAGTGACCTCCATCTGCTGCCCTCTTGAAGCCCTGGCTCTGTCACTCTCCATGAGCTTTCTCACAGGCAGTGGTACAACATCTCAGGTCTGCTGTCTCCCGGAGGCCGTGACGGTGTTCTCCCTGTTGGCACTACTGGGTAGTGAAAGGGAGCAGGGAAGCACACCTCTACACAGCCCCAAAGACCCCGGTGTACTTTTCTGTTCAGCAGCAAACACTCGACCAACTCCTAGTACTTCTACTTTCCATGTTATAAAAAGAAAAACTTCAGAGAAATAAAAGTATAATCACAACTTGAAAAATTCACTGGGGTTGAGACACAGAGTTTACCTTAAGTACCTTGGGTACAGAAAGAAACAGATATTCTCAAGAAGAGAAAATTGTGGTCTCCACATTTTAAATTCTCTGCCCCAAAGGTGCTAATATATTCACAGCTGGTTAAGGTCCCTTTGGTGGATTTTATTGTATTATGGAGAGTGAATTTCTATAACTAGAGTCATATTTTTAAAACATTTCTTAAATCTCACCTTAAGAAAAATAAACATCTTGTGGAATAAGTGGCTATTACTTACTTATTTGCTAAGTGTATTCTCTATTACTGCCCACCCCCTGCCTTTTTTTAGTGCAAGACCTACCTAGTTGTCTACACAGACTGCTCATCTCATTACTTCCCACTTATACCAGTGGTCTTTGCTTTTATATTTATAAACTCTTTTCTGGCAGGTTTCCCACACAAAATTCCTCCTGAGTTATAAACACTTATTTTCTAATTAAGCGACACTTATTCCAGTTTTAATTTATACATTGTACAAATTTAGAGTGACGTTTAAAAGCCTTGGGTTTGGGGGCAGTGGAGAAATGTATACCACAAAAAGGACTGCATACCTTTCTGTTTTATTTTTTCTTATCCAAAGACCCTCACTCATTAAATTGCTCTAATATTAATGACAGATATTGCTTAGGTTAGAAAGCAAGATTCTGACACACTTTTACACTTGCAAAAATCTGGCTGTCACCATCCCTTTTGATGAGGACGACTGTGATTTAATTACCAAGGCTTCTTCACAGAGATGAATGAGTTACTGTGTATTTGACAAGTCAGTGATATCAGCACATTTACATGCTGGGAAAATGCTGACACAAGTGGCTTGAAGACAATGAACATTATTACCTTCAAATGAAGACTGGTGAGATTTAAACTCAGGCCCATGCTTTTTTGCTGGGGGCAGAAAGGAAGAGCAATGGGGCTCTTTTTACCCCACCTGGACCAAAATCGGGGGTGTGAGGGCTGTTCTCTGTACATCATTGCTCACTGCATGTGCTAAGAAGTCTCATGTCCTAGGGATGGTCCATTTCCCAATCTCAACTAGAAAAGGTGACATGTTTGTCCGTCTTCATTCCAGTTAGAACTGGAGGCAGTTTCTTCATACACTGGAAGGACTGTGTAACATCTCACCAGAAAGAAGCAAGTAAACCCACAGGTATGCTTAGCTGGAACCCAAAGTTCAGGAACACACACCTTGATACACAAGAGGCATTTGCATTCTCATTGGGAATTTAAACATATGGAAAATCTTGCTGTTGCTGTTTTTCTGATTATAGATTGTATGGCAAGCAGCCTGTAAGAGACAACTACGTATATATGGCTTTAAGGAGACAGTCATATGATTTAGCTACCTTCAGGGCAGGATAAATAGCTTTAAAAAAAAAAAATTTAACCCCCTCAGTGAATATGCCTGAACTAAGGTGGATTTCTAACCGCTCCCACTCCACTTCAATTTAATAGCAAAACCTAGTTTTAACATGAAAATAAAATGCAGTACCTTTTCTCCATAGCCTCTATCTTTGGTCATCATTTCTCTGAGGGTCTGCAGGACCTTAATGCAGAGTTTCTCCTCATTCTCCTCTAGCAGCTGTTTAGTGTGCTTTATTAACCTGAATGGAGGGGAAAACCATGGATTAAAGCCCTGAAACGATCTTTAAATTTAAAAAAAAAAAAAAAACACTTGACAATCAACTTATTGTAACTAGTCATTTAATGAACAAATATTTACCAAGGGCTCCCCGGTTAAACAGGCTTCCGGGCCTTCCCTGCACTAAGAACAGCCCGTTGGTGTCTCAATAGCGACACCTGCTGGTCGGTAACAGCAAACAGGCTCCCTGGCCACGGGTCGGCCACACACAGTGGAGAAATGATATAGAGGATGGAGAACAGAGACAGGGGCTCCCTCAAACCAGCTCATTTAGGAAGTGCAGCTATTTATCCACTGAGGATTGTCAGTAATGTGGCTAAAATATGCCAGGGGTGTAAAAAAACCTCAGGAGTATGACGGTTGCAGCAAACACACTGTTCTCTTGATCCAGTCTTATTCTTTGAGGGGCCCAGAAAAATAAGAAACTCAGGCAGAGCCCATGCTCAAGCTAAACAACCAACCAAACTTAGGGTGAAAATCAGATGGAGATTTCTGGTGACGGAACCAATCGTTTCTTCTAGATTTTGCCCCAAGGCACAAACTAACCAACTACAAAGCTGTTAGGAAAAGATTGTGAGGCCCTGGTAGGTGAGAGCTTTTTGAGGGCACAAAGGCCATGGCTTGTTGAGTCTGTATGGCAGCTCATGGTGGGCACCCTATCCACACGTGTTGAATGGAGATGAACAAATGGGCATGCAGTTCAAAGGAGAAATTTTCACCAAAACAAGTGTCAGTAAGTAGGACTGAACCTACACACTTACTTTGGGAAGGTCAGAACAGATCCCTAGCACGGGACCTTGTACTCATCAAAGTCAAAAATCAAGCCAGCCCCTCCTTCTTCAGGAACCAGTGCTGTGTCTGGTCAGTGGGATTCTGCCCCTGAGCTCCGCAGAGAAAGGGGCTGCTTACTTGCAAATGAAGCCACCACTTTCACACTTTCTTCTGGCATCTGTGTTCTCCGGGAAAAGCAGCTCAGGCCTGTGGAGGACGTCCACCAGCACAGATAACTCGGCCTGCACCAGCGGCCTGAGACGGTCCTCCAGGGCAGAGACGATGTCCTGGAATGGAAGCACAGCCTTGGTGAGCAGCTTGGGCCACAGCTGACTGCAGGAGGGTGAGAACATTCATTTCTGACCTAAAGCATGACCACAGACGAGACTGGGTTAGACTAACCTTAGCACCGTCTGGTATTTGCCTCAAATTATTAGACATTGCCCAACGGTTACCTGAAGCATTAGGCCCTGACACAGAAAACAAAGTGATAACAAGTCATCATTCCCACCCACCCTGTGAGATGGTCCTTATGCTACTTAAGGGATCATTCCACATATTTTAAAATATGATGCAAAAAGTACGTTCGACAACATGGAAAGGTGTCTACAATATGAGTGCAAAAAATGGTCAAACGATAGTATGGACTATATGATCCGCTTCTTATAAACACCATTAATATCTCAAGGATATGCAGCAAACATTATTAAAACATCATTAGTGGTTTTCTCTGGGTGGCGGAACTACAGGTGATTCTAGTTTTCTTCTATATATCGGTTCTTGTGAGTATTGTCAAATTACTTCCAATGAGCATGAATTATTCACATAATAAAAAGTCATATAAAAATGAGAACACAAATGAATGAACATGCTGTATCAACATGCTAAATACATGTACCCTGATAGCATGATGGTCTTCAAATGCAAAACACATAGCTGTAGGAAAGGAAAACAGAGAGAAGTTGAAAGAGCAGCAAAACCAACACAACAAACACCGTATAAAGGCAAATGGCAGAAAACAGATGAGAAATTATCTTCAAAAGATGCTCAAGTCTGCTGTCTGGCTTGCTAACTCAGAACCAAGGCATCGGCATGCTGGCTAAGAAGAACAGAACACAGCGTACTGGATAAGAAGGAGCCGTTAACCAAGGAGATCTGCATGGAAAGGGCCACTTTAATTGCATTCGTCTCAACTGGGGACCCAAATTTCATAGGCCGAAAATTCATAAAGAATTGGGTGATCCAGATCACCCAATTTCTGGTGATCCAGAAACTAAAACTAAAACTTGTCAATACAAGTGTACTTAATCTTAGATTTAACAAAATCTGTAATCACGCAATAATATTTAGGATGCATTAAAGAATGCATGAATGAATCAAACTATTTCTTGCGGGGAGGCGGGGGGACAATTTTCCCAAAAAGTCTGTACGAGTACATTGCCACATCCCTTAATTCAGAGTGACTTGCACACCGCTGTCAAAAAGAGAGCCGCTTTGGCAAAATTCTCTGAGGGTTTTGTCAGTTTCCCTACCAGTTTCCTCTTAGAAAGCACCCAATCTCCCCTTCTTCAAGAGTTACGGGTCCTAACTCTGGCAAAATGTTACTTGCCTCCAGCATTTGCTTGAGATTGAAGGAGTTCTTCGGCATCGTGTTCATGAAATCTTGCATCTTTTGCCAGGTTTGAACCTCACATTGCAATTGATTTGCATTGTATTGTCAAATGTATAACATTTGGCAATCAGGGAAAGACCAACAGACAAGGATGGAGAAGCGATGGGCAGAGGGAGATGCTAGTGTTAAGTGAGGGGGTAGTCTGAATGGGGGTTAATTATATAAGCGCGTCCTTTGCAACTTAATGTTCTCACATTATGACAACTTTTGCTGTTCTGGGCAATCTCGTAACTCCAGGGACTCAGACAGACGATAATTCATTAGATAATGAGGATCCCTTTAGCCACTGGCCAAGTCTTTAAAACAAGCACTACCTAAACTTATGTATTTTATTCTATTCCCCAAGAGTATGCATAATAGATCTAAGAAGAGCCCTGGTATGTTTCTGCAGCCACAGATAATTTATTTAGTTTGAGCAGGAGAAAATACGGTGTGTTCATACAGTTATGAGTCTACAATACAATAACTTTCCTCTTTCTAAAACATAGTGGGGTCAGGAAGCACTCCATGAGGAACCAAATTACCTTTGTTTAAGAAGCGGTTCTGTCACAACAAGGCTGAAATTCTTCCCTTGACCTGCGAAGCGCTGCCGACCTCCCCAGCTCCATGGGTTCTGGCCACACTAACCTTCCTGTGGTCTTTGTACACACATGCGCTCTCCTTCCCTTCCACTCCATTCTTTAAGTAAGTCCTACGGTTTCCTGGTCTCGGTTCCAATGCTACTTCCTCAGCAATGCCTTCCTTGACCACCAGCCCCAGTTCCAGGCAAGATTAACGTCCTCATCAGTGCCTTTCGTAGCACTACTCATTCCTCTGCAGTGTTTGCCCCTCCTGCCATTTTACTTTTATCTGTGTGATTAGTTGATTAATATTTGTCTCCCTTCCAACACCTGAGAGTCTATGAGGGTTAAGGTTACTTCTGGTTTTGGTCATTGTTTCCCCCGTGCCTAGGGTGAGGCTGACGAATGAATCAGTGAACTCATTCGTCTTTAGGTAACTTATGTAACCCTCAGAGGTTCATTTACTTCCCCAAATGATAATAATCATTACAGTCATAACAATAATAATAGTAATAATACTTAGAAGAGCAGCTCACTGATCAAGTGCTCACTACATGCCAGGCTCTGTTCTGTGTGCCTTATGTGTATTGTATTTTCCAAAGATGGCCATCGCAGTATAAACTATCTTGCACGCTCTTCTTACAATGAGTCACTGACATCCCTCCCATCAAATGGGGGTCCATGTCCTCTCCCCTTGAACCTAAATGGACATATGTCACTGCCTTGACCAAGAGAATATGACAGAAGGGGTGCTATGTGATTTCTGAAGCCAGGTCATTAAGGCAAAACAGCTTTTACTTCTCTCTCTCAAGAGAGACTTATATTGGGACCCAGCTGCCATGTTGTGAGGAAGCCCAGACCATATGGGGAGACAATGTGTAGATATTTTAGGTGACAGCTGAGGTCCCAGCTGACAATCAGTATCAACTACCAAACATGTGAGTGAGAGAGATTTCAAGATGAGTCCAAACAGAACCACCATCTGATTGCAACTGCATGAAAGGACTCGAGGAAGAAACACCTCACTGAGCCCAGTAACCTCCAACACTGAAAGAGCATAAAACAATCGCTGTTGTCCTTTGTTAGGCAGGCAAAGATAACCGCAACATCTTGACTCTCTTAATCTTCATATCAACCCCGTGACGTAGGCGTTACTATTATACTATTTTACAAGTTAGGAAACTGGAGAAGTTAAGTAACTTTCCCAAGGTTATGCACTTGTAAGCAGCAGAGCCACGATTTGAACCCAGGCACTGTCCTGAGATCTCGCTCTTCATGACTGCACCATTGCACTGAGCTCACCTGAAGGATCTGTGATTCTCCAACTGTGGTCCAGGTACCACCTGTGAGAAAATCACCTGGGGTGCTTGTTCAAAGGAAGATGTTAACATTAAGATGTATGTTTAAGTGTTTAACATCATCTAATTCTCACTACCCTCCCTTTTAACAAAGGGAGAGCACATTTCTTCATAGGTACTAAGAAAAAAAAAAAGAGTATACCCTAGCTAGAATTTAATAACACTTTTATTTTCATTTCGCTCATTTTGATATAAAACTCCTCTCTCAAGTCATGATTACACTTGTTTACCTACTAATTCAAGAGGCTAAAATCCCAAGGTGATGAACAAAAAGGAGCTGTTATGCCCTTATTCTAAGCATCTTCTTCTAACACTGATGTACTCCTTCCTAATAAGAGAGGAGGGACTTCTTCATAAAGAGATCTGTAAATCAATGAATAACCTCTAAAGACCATGACTTTGTCAGGAGCTTTTCTGGTCCCAAGTAGCTCTGCACTCCTAGCCCCACAAACATCATTGCATTTGACTGTCCACTCACCATACCGTGGCCAACCCTGGATTTTCTCTGGCTTCAGGAAGCACTTCTGTGTGGGGAACCGCCTTAGGCCAGGTTAAGGATCGCTTCTGTCAGCACCAGGCATTACCTGCAATCGCTCGATGATATTCCGGTAGTCTCTGGAAGCTGCCAGGACAGAGTCTCTGCGAGCTGCATTGCGGGCCGTCAGCCGCCAGTTCATGGCAGTTTTCTGCACAATGTTGTGGGACTTGAGGAAGAGGTTGTTGACCTGGCTGTCCAGGTCCACAGGGATGGCAATGGCCCGGCTCTTGGCTGTACAGGAGAAAGGGGACTCGTGAGCCTACAATTTTGATGGGAGACACCCTAGAGACAGACAACTCCCCCCCACCATCCAGCAGACAGATGTTTCCACGCCTATAACATGAGTGTGGATATGGAGTAGCTCAACTGAACTTCATACTCTGCTAGGTCGGGTTTTCCAATGTGAATTCTGAGGGGCAGCAGCTCTGAGAGAATTTATAATGCTCCAAGGTCATACAGTTTAGGTAACTCAAAGTCAAAGTTCAAGGGGCTTCCACAATGAATAGCTTCTTAGGGTCTCAGATGTGTTCATACATTTTAAGAATTATCAAGACAGGGAACTCATTTGGCCAGTAAACTGTTTTTCTAAAAATCCTCCAGTTTGGTATCCTTTCAACAATCTACAAAATGCTGTTTTAAGCCAAACATAGTACAAAAGATAATATTTACAATGACATAAGCTAGTCTTTCCATATAGGCTCTTGTATTTTTTTTTTTACTTCCTTCAAAAAAGGACAATTCCAGTCCCATCATGAGAAAAACATTAGTCAAATCCACAATGGGGTATACTGCAATAAAGATGTTAAAAAAAAAAAAAAAGTAACCCGATGAGCAAGAAAAAAAAAAAAACCCACAATGGGGGACATTCTACAGACACCTGACTAGGACATCTCAAGACTGTCAAGGTCATAGAAAATAAGGAAGGTCTGAGAAACTGTCACAGATCACAGGAGACTGGGGAGGCATGACAACTAAATGCAATGTAGTAGCCTACACTGAATCCTGGAGCAGAAAAAGGACAACAGTGGAAAAAAGTGGTGAAAACCAAATCAAGTCTGGAAGTTTAGTTCATAGCAATAGGCCAATGTCAGCTTCTTAGTTTTGACAAACGTAGCTGGTAATGGGAGATGTTGACAGCGGGGGAAACTGGGTGAGGGATATATGGGAACTCTTGTGTCATCTTGGCAACTTTCTTATAAATCTAAAATGACTGCAAAATAAAACAGTTAATTTAAAAAAGGAAAATAACTAGACGAACAATCCTTTTTTCCATATGCGAAATCCAACAACATGGAAAAAACTAAGACAACTGTTCCTTCTCTTCAAAACTTCATACCAGTAGAAGCAAAAAAGTGCTGGGGTTAATGGGTTGTACAGTTTTCATGCTTTGCTGTTTCACAAATACCAGCCCTCCTTGCCTTTCCTCATCACGGCCAAGACTATGAAAACATTTCCTCTCTCTGATGATTACTGGGCTAGGAACTCAGAGATCTGCCCAAGTTTTAACCAACAACCTTAAGTTACAGGATCATACACGGGCAGAATTTAGGGCTATCTGGGGAGCCCATCCCAGAACCCTATTTGAGAGATATCACACCACGAACCTATAATCTGTAACGTACACACTTTCAAAAGCCTAATCTCTTTCTGTGAAATAGTACCACGTAAATAATAAAAAGACACGAATACCTTCCATATGAGTATAAAGGAAACCAGGCAGGGATGACTGAAATCGGGCAATGAGCCCTAGTAAACACAATCTATACTTGCTGGACAGCTACTCAACAGTGCTAAGAACCCCACTTGTCTTTTCTGGTGTCTGCAGAGATCTTAATAGCTACTATAGACAGACAACCCTTCTCAATTTAGGCAGGAAGATTATCCCTTTGCATTGCATAGCATGTATGGGGAGGAGGTGGAACAGGGCAAAGCAACAGAGTCTGACAAGCTCAGGGTGAAGGGAGCAGTAACGGTTGTAACTTCCTTTCAAAGCTGCCTAGGAGAGGTGATACAAGGTTGGGGGGAGGGGATGGAGAAGCATTTATCATCAAGAGGCAGAAGGGAGCTGTGCGCCACTTCTGAGAAAGGGTGTTCCACAGGATTGGACATGTGCTTTGCACGAAAAAAAGTTTCCATGTGGTCAAATATGTTTACCGGATTAAACAAATCACTTTCTTGAACAAGGGGCTTCCCAGGGCCTTGAATAAACTTGAGCTCTGTGACTTGCCAAGAGTTGCCTAACATTTAACCGTGGAATCTTGTTTTTCAAAGCCTATCTTTCTTTGGGACTTGCTGGCTCTGGACTTTGGCAGGTGCTGGCTTGGAAAGATAAAAAGGAGGTTTAAGAATCAAGAAGATCTCCGTTCCAGTTCTGGCTCTGCAGCCTCCCGGGTGCAGAAGCCTCACAGAGCTTTATAGCCACTGCTCCATCCAGGGTGGCCTTTATTACCACTGGGCAACACATTTTCATCATGTTAAATCCAACCTGAGTTGGTGTCTTACCTACATCAGAGAGCACCCGAATGCAGCTCTCCACCGAGGCCTTCTGGCTCGGCATGAGCCAGTTGCAGTGGTAAACCCTGAACACACCTTGCAGCAGCTGCACAAAGACGGGCTGGCGAGTCTGCGAGAAAGAGAAGCCAAGAGGAAGGCGACGTGAAGACTTTTATTTGTGACCGATTGATACGCTGGTCAGAAACAGACACTTCCTTGAACCACGGGTTCATGGACCCTTATACAAGAGTGGGAAGGGGTGACCAGTGATGAGCTGGATTCCAGAAGTGGCCTGGCCAAGGGAGAAAAAGTCAGAAGCATTTTAAGGCAATGCACAAACTTCATGCTAAGTCTGACCACCAGAAGGCGAAGCAGAATATCACAGCCTGAAAACAGGTATTCTTGTCTAGCTACCAACTGGCTGTGTGACTGTAGACAAATCACTTTAGTTCTCTGAGCTTTAACTTCGTGCAATATATAAAATACAGGGATTGAGGCCAATGAACCCCCAGAGTTGTTTCCAGATGTTATATTCCACGAGTAGAACCTATATATATATATATATATATATATGTATATATATACTTTTTTTTTTTTTTTTTTGCGGTACGCGGGCCTCTCACTGTTGTGGCCTCTCCCGTTGCAGAGCACAGGCTCCGGACGCGCAGGCTCAGCGGCCACGGCTCACGGGCCCAGCCGCTCCGCGGCATGTGGGATCTTCCCAGACCAGGGCACGAACCCGCATCCCCTGCATCGGCAGGCGGACTCTCAACCACTGCGCCACCAGGGAAGCCATAGAACCTATAGTTTTAATCAGCATAAACAAACTGGTTAGTGAATCTCACCTAGAATGCTCCTTACTTCTTTATTTCTGGCCGTGTCTTCAATGACATAAGGAGAAGCTAGTTCTCATGGTTACTCTTCACAAGTGTTCATTTACTACAGATCAGTACTTGCAAGTTAACTACAGAGTAGGATTTATTCCTCTCTATGATGGTATAAATTTGTACTCATTTTAAAATAAAGGAACTCAAACTACGACTTAATCAATTTGACATTGACTTCCTAAGTGCATTTGCAAATTATAATTTTGGCCTTCATCCAAAGCTACCTGGACCAGAGTAGCATTACACCTGCAAGGCAAAGGTCACTGTGTATGGTAAGCTACTCCACTGGTCTTTAATTTTTAGGAGAAAGTACTTGCAGATCCCTTCCGAAAAACAGGAGTTAATACAGCAACGGAAAAAAGTACAGAAAAAACTCTAGAGAAGTTTCTTAGATAAAAGAACAACAAGTGAAAAGTGCTAGGGGAAAGGAAATTTATTGTAAGAAATTAAAACAGGTTATGATGTCATTTATATGTGGAATCTAAAAAAAATGATACAAATGAACTTATTTACAAAACAGACTCACAGACATAGAAACAAACTTACGGTTACCAAAGAGGAAAGTGGGGAGGGATAAATTAGGAGTTTGGGAATAAACTATACACACTACTACATGTAAAATAGATAACCAACAAGGACCTACTGTATAGCAGAGGCAACTATACTCAGTATCTGGTAATAACCTATAATGGAAAAGAATTTTAAAAAGAATACGTGTGTGTGTGTGTGTCCGTGTGTGTGTGTGTGTGTGTGTGTGTGTGTGTAGAACTGAATCATTTTGCTGTACACCTGCACCTAACACAACACTGTAAATCAACTATATTTCAATTAAAATTTTAAAAAATAAAACAGGTTAATAAAAATTCAGAACCTCCTCTATAAACACCGCTCAGATAACTTTCACTTATTAAGTACCACACACTTCACTTAAGAGCTCACTGGGGCCTTGGTAAGTATCCTATGACAGAGGAGTTACCTTAATAACACAAATGAAAAACAAAAGCTCAGAAAGGTTAAAAGAAAGCATCCAAAAGAACGAAGTGATGGCCAAGCAGTGAGTCATCTTCAGGGCTCTCTGATGCCCCAAATCTGTGCTCTTTCTACTAAGTTCACGTACAAACCAGAATCTCATTACTTTCTTGAGGGAGTACTTTCTGTTCTGCACCTCACAGCCCACCAAGACAGTCATCTGTGTTACTAATAGAGAACAGGAACACAGGAAGCCTGAGAAATTGGCTGAGAAGCCCTGATACTGAGCTCCTGAGCCCAGTGGGTCCACTGAGAGCAGCTATGTATTGAGAACACTTCTTCCCTGCCTGTCCCTGTGCTGAGTGCTTTACACACACCTCACCTGACCAACCCCTGACCCCATGAAGTAAGCAGTGGTATCAGCACCCACCCTACTGGCTAATGTGCGTGGAGTTGGGATGGGAACTCAATGGTCCAACTCAAAGAAAACGAATCCTTCGACTAAATGAATTCAATTGAACCAGTATTTATTGAGCACCTGCTCTATTCCCATCTGGCCTCTGAATAAACAAAAGACGAATAAATCGGCCAGAGGAGCTGCTTCTTAATTATCCATTTTAATGGACAAGCTGGGGGCATCAGCTCACGCGACCTCTTGGGCTAATGAACATGGCTGCCCATCACCTTCTTCCTGAGATTCTTCCCTGCTTAGTTCTTAAGGCTCTGCGTTGCTCGTGAATCCCATTCTGACTGTAAGATAACCCCTTGATCTTCCTCTGGTCTCTTTAACAAACTGTCCTTAATTATCTGTGCTCTGCCCAGGTCCCTTCTAGTCAACCCCTTCATTTTCCCAGCTGAGACTTGAACTAGCCAATGTCTATATTTGGACTTTACCACTTCCCTCTCCTGAGTCTCCCTGATTCATTTAACTCACTCAACAAATGAACATGTACCAGGGGCCAGGCACAGCGCTCGAGATAGAACAGTATCTGAGACACCTCTCTGCCCTCCCCACTGCAGCTTGCCGTCTAGCAGGACACAGTGCAAACTGCCAATTATTAAGCACCTACTGTGTACCAGGCACTATGCTATATTTTCATAAACACTAACTCTAATTCTTACAATAATCTGCAGGGTTGATACTATAACCCTGTTATAGTAAGAAATGGGGTTCTGAAGTTTCAACATCTACCCAAGTTCACAGAGCTGGGAAGGGGTGGAGTGAGGATTGGAACCCAGCTCTGACCTGCTATAAAAGCCTCCAAAGTTCTGTTGCTGCTCCCGGATCCCACATTTCCAGCTGCCTCACGGACATTCCACTGGCACCTTAAATGCAGCACAGCCCAATCCCAGGCCACCGTTTTCCTCCCTCACAAATGTGGGTTAAAAGAAGGGAAGGAAGGAAACAAAACCAGGAAGGAAGGAAGGACGAAGGTACAAATCTACCTGGGGAGCAAGACATAGGCTTTTCAACAGATAAAGTAAGACATGTTAGGACAGCTTCAAAAATAGTATTCCTTGAAAATAAATATTCTAGAAATCCAGCTTGGACTTTGTATTTTAAATATGCTTAGACAAGCGCTTCCCTGGTGGCGCAGTGGTCGAGAGTCCGCCTGCCGATGCAGGGGACACGGGTTCGTGCCCCGGTCCGGGAAGATCCCACGTGCCGCGGAGCGGCTGGGCCCGTGAGCCATGGCCGCTGAGTCTGCACGTCCGGAGACTGCTCCGCAACGGGAGAGGCCACGGCAGTGAGAGGCCCGCGTACCGCAAAAAAACAAAACAAAACAAAAACAAACAAACAAACAAAAAATATGCTTAGACAACCTGGGCCTTGCTAGGGACTTACATAACATTTATGTTGAAGATTTATTTCTCTGACCACTCCTGCCTGTTAATTGGCTTAAAACTGGTTTCAGAGCAAGGCAGTGGAAGGAGACAGCAGGGGGACCAAGATGAAAAACCAAAAACACAAATTCCTGTTTAATGGTTTCCATTTGACATTTGGTTTTGCAATACTGTTTCACAATCTCTAGGAGAATGGGTATTGCCATAGCAATTGCCACTATGCAAGTCCAACCTGACTAACCAAAGCAGTTGGCTCTGTAGAACAGCACTTGGTAAGGAGCACGTTCTGGCCTCCAGCAACTCATGTGCTTGGGATCTAACAAGTTCCTGTTGCCCAATTACACAAAAACTATGTACAGATATTCTAAAAGTCGCATTCTAAATTTATGATCCTTTAGAGCAGGGGTCCCCAACCCCCGAGCCACGGACCGGTACCTGTCCACGGCCTGTCAGGCACAGGGCCGCACGGCAGGAGGTGAGCGGCGGCAAGCCAGCGAAGCTTCATCTGTGGCTCCCCGTCGCTCCCATTACCACCTGAACCATCCCAACCCCCCACCCCATGGAAAAACTGTCTTCCACGAAACCAGTCCCTGGTGCCAAAAAGGTTGGGGAGCGCCGCTTTAGAGAAAACTAAAAGCTAGCAGTGAAGTTCAATTAAATAGAAGGTTACCAACAGTCCCTAAGAAAACATATCTTACTAAAAATTCCATAATTCAAGTTTCAGAGTCAGACAGGCCTGGGATGAAATCATGGTTTTGCCAGTTAGTAGTTGTGACCATGGCTGAGCATGGTAATTAAATCCTCTGAGCCTCATTTTGCTCAGCTGCAAAATGGGGATAATACCATCTGTACTAAGCTAATATGAACTCCTTTACATAGGTAATGGAATATAGCAATATCTAATAAACGTACCAGTGATATTATACTGACCATGAATCACTCTTCTCTTGGAGAATTTACCTTAAGATTATTTGTCTACACTCCAACCACCCTGGGCCACCCATCAACCCCAGGACAGCCTCCATCTATCTGCGTGACAAGGATGGTTACTACTGCTCTTCTGACCACCTGAGACCAAGTCCTGCTTTCATTCTGCAGGCTGTACACACAGACCTGCAGCAAGACTCCCACTGCCACGGACCCAGACATCAGTTCTAAAAAGAAGAGCGATGTTTCCTAGTAAAAGAATAATAAAAACATCTCCCAGATCCAGGGATTCAAATCTTTGGAACTCTAACTACACTGACAATCAGCACGCAGGGCTGCTGCACCGCACGACTCCAGGGGGCTCCATGTGAGCAGCACGTGCTGGGGCTGGTGGAACGTGGCAGCCCTGCTGTCAAGGCTAAAGGACTTCTCACTCCCACCTGCCACGGACCCCTTCTGGTGAACTCTAGGCACACACTTCAAGTTAAAATGGAGATTTCCAGACATATTTTTAAATAGTGTTAATAACATGCTAGCATTTATTTGAAAGCTACTTCTCTTTCTAAGATTGGAGGTAAGGAATCAACAAGATTAAAGGGGGGAGGGAAGGAAGAAGGCATTTTAAGGAGAAAATTAACAACCAACAGAACCATCTGGTACAGAAAATCATTCTCAGGTACTTGATTATCCAAGGGATCCTGTAAAAACCACTCTTCACAAAGAGAAAAGCATCTGTAGCAATGCTTTGCAGAGCGGCTCATCTATAGCCGCTCAGTCCCGAGTCCGCACCAACTCCAGCTGCCAAATATCTACTGTGAATAGCCTGCATCTATCAATACATTTGTATTTCCTACCTGCAAAGTCGTACTCTGGTCTGAGAAGGGAGAGCTGAAGAACGTGGTAACGATGCTCATGACAATCTCGGTGACGTACCTCTCCAAAACTGAGTCTGCGTGTTTCCTGTCACTTGTGTTGTTACAGGCCTGGAGGACAAATGGACACTTTAGACATTATACCAAAACCTGCACACCAGTTGTAAAATTAAGAAATCTGTGACTATTCCTGCTAATTACCCTTAACAAAGGAAAAGGAAAAGCCTGCAAGTCAGTACTTCTCCCCTTAAGAGACAGCAATAAAAAAATAAATAAATCATGGAAGAAGAGAAACAGATCAACTTGGATATCATGGTGTGGAATCACAGAAGATGAAAATTGGTGTGGGACCTACAAGGCCATCGCTTCCCAATTCCTACCAACTTGCGGCAAATCTAAAACCCAAAAGGTGGTAAGAGGCATCATAACTACAATTGTCTACATTGTCCCTAAAAGTAAACTGTTTAAGCCATTCATCCTCTCTAGGCCGTAGTTTCCTAAAGCATGTAATTAAGATCCTGAATCAAATATTACCACTGAGGTCCACTGTGCATGATATTCTCCAAACCTACAACACTCTTCCATTCAATCAAAATTCTGCTGATATGCAGTACTGTTGAAAATAGTGGGCTGTGACTCAGGATAATTGTATAAGTTTTCGGGTGAAGAGAGACTTCAGATTTCACCTGGACTCTACATAATTTCGCTGTGTAGAATAAGATTAGAGATTTATCAACAGAAGAACAGGTTTAAAAAATTCATTTTATTGAATCAAGTTTTATTACCAAATTCATTAGCCCTCTAATTTGAGATATAAAATTGTATATAATAAAAAGTTATGAAGTAAGGGGTAAAACAATCAAATTTTACTAGCTATCATGCTCTGAGCCCAGTGATGAGTAGTTTGTGGACACATCCAGAGAATGAAGGTGGCAACAGATTTTACAGCATTTTTGAACAATTTAAGGCAGGGGTCAGCCAAGTTAAGTGCTGCTGGCTGTTTTTATAAATAAAGTTTTATTGGAACCCAGCCATGCCCATCTGTTTACAGACTGCTATGGCTGCTCTCATGCTAGCAGGGCAGAGTTGTAGTTGTGACAGAGACCGCATGGCCCACAAAGCCAAACATGATTACCATCTGGACCTTCACAGAAAACTTGTCGGAGTCCTGATTTAAAGGGGCAAAGCTGGCCTGCCATTTCAAGCCTGAACCCCCAGATTTACGGGATTAAAAGACTAGGAAGAATTTGAGATAAAACTATATACATATTTAAATAATACATCAATATACATATATATATCTGTGACACCAACACCAGGGTATTATTAAACATAGTCCTTCATTACAAGGAAAGTAACTTCTTTCAGGCTCCTTGTCTCACACTGGGAATTGTACAGTCAGGAGAAAATACCACATTCTAGCATTCTCCAATGCACCTTTTTTTTTTCTTTTTAGCATCACAACGTTTCTGAAATTGGTATTCATCTCACAATCATTCTCTCAAGGACTGAATTACCTTCCCCCCACGCGCCCTCTCCCCGAACCCTACCACCACAAAACTCATATGAAATCCATAAAGCGCCTTGTGAGGTCACAATCCCATAGCTTTAGAACCAATATTAAGCTCAGCGCAAAACCAAACCAAGAGTACTGAAGCCCACCCCAAAGGCTGGGTCAGGAAAGTAATAGACAGAAAGTGACATGCTTTGCAGGATGCTCGACACCAGACTGTAGGAGATATCATAAACGCTCACACTCAGGAAGGTGTCCTTCGAGGAAAGACTTATTCTCAAAGAAACGAAAAGTTTATAAATTTGAGTTTAGTATGTCCCAGGTTATCATTCACAAATCAACCCATAAAGGATGAGATGAAAACCAGAAATAATCTACCTTACCTGAAGCTTGACGAGTAAAATCTATTCTCAGCTAGGAGTAAAAGGGTTAAGAGAAACGAGACGTGTGGGAAGACGAGAGCCAGGTGCCTCCTTGTGCCACAAATCAGCGAGGTGAAATTACGTGATTGTGTCCTTACGTCTGCACAGGGTGACCCAGACCCACACGTACCCCCTTACCCTGCCTCCTTAGCTCCAGAAAGACTTACCCTGCAGATGTCCACAAGGAAATTCTCAAACAATTTCCACATGTGATTACTGGTATAAATCTCCTTCATTTCCACCTCCGTATCCACATAGCAGTGATTCAGGAAGTTAATGTACGCAATTTTAACCTGGAAGAGAGAAACAGGCTTTTCTCAAAAACCAACTTAGTACATGCAGGATTGATTAGTTCCCTCATTTTAATAGTGACAAGGATGGACCATGATGGTCATTCCATTTTCCCCTGCACGCTTTAACTTCTATGATTTTTTGATATTCAAAATTCACTATTATAAAATTCAAAAACAAAGCCTTTGGAAGAGAATATGTTCATGACCTCAAGGTAAAGAATGGAACAAGGGCTTCCCTGGTGGCACAGTGGTTGAGAGTCCGCCTGCCGATGCAGGGGACACGGGTTCGTGCCCCGGTCTGGGAAGATCCCACATGCCGCGGAGCGGCTGGGCCCGTGAGCCATGGCCGCTGAGCCTGCGCGTCCGGAGGCTGTGCCCCGCAACAGGAGAGGCCACAACAGTGAGAGGCTCACGTACCGCGAGAAACAAACAAACAAACAAAAGAATGGAACAAAAAACACTGATCAGAGAAGATGGACACGTTTCACTACATTAAAATTAAGAATTTCTGGGACACCCATGGTGGGTCCAGTGGTTAACACTCTGTGCTTCCACTGCAGGGGGCATGGGTTCGATCCCTCATCAAGGAACTAAGAAAAAAAAAAAAAAAAGAATATCTATGAAATGGCACTGTTATAAGAGTTAAATGACACGATTTGGAAGAAGCTGTTTGCAATGCATATCCCCACAGAGAATTCCTACAGATTTGTGCACATACGATGGCCACGCCAAAGGAAAAACAGGCAAAAAATCGGATCTGCTATTTACTTAAAGGAATATCAAATCTCAAAAACAACACATGGAAAGGGATTGAATCTCATTTAGGAATCAAGCGGATAGAAATTAAAACCACTATGAGATATCACTATACACCCACCAGATTGAAAACAAATATATACTAATAAAGGGTCTGATAATAGCAAGGGTTGGCAGGGTCTGGGAGCAACAAGAGCTCTGGGGGAGGGGTGGCCACTGAAGTAACTGCTGGAAACCACTTCACGTTATAAAGTCAAAGGGAAGAAATGCACCTTGTATGACCCAGCACTTCTAAGTATACCCCCTGCAGAGATGTGTACACGTGTGGGCCAGGACACACGCACTGGTCCTAACAGCCAAAAAGCAAAAATAACCCAAATGAGCATCAACAGACGTAGAGAAAATCATATTGTGGGACAATGACACAGAGCAACGCTCCAAAGCAAAGGAAATGAATACAGGTGCGTTATTTCAGGATGGATGAATCCTAACACCACACGGCGGAACAGGAAAAGGCACAAAATAGTGCATAAAGGAAGTTCAAAAGTGGGCAAAACTGAATTATACTGTTTAGGGATGTACAAAGAAAACTACATAAGAGCCACGTCACAACTATGCCTCCATGAGGGAGCCCTCTGCGGGAGGTTGGGGACTGGAAAAGGACACAGGCGGGGAATGAGGCACATTTCCTGACCTGGGTGGTGGTTACACAGCCGCTATCTTTGTAATTATTCTTATACTGCACAAGTCACGTTTATGTACTCTTCTGTACTTAGGTTGTATTTCAAACAAAAATGGGCAAAAAACAAGCTATTATACCTCACTTATGCATAATAAGAGAAATGCAAAGTACAACTATATCGAAATACCACATCCATATATCAGGGATATGAGAATCCAAATATTTGATAATATACTGTATAAACCAGACTGTGAGAAAAATGTAGTATTTTATTTCCTTATTATTATCACATTATATAATAAGCTGGTTCAACATTCATGGAAGACAATTATGGTACATCTGTACAATGAAATTTTATACAACTATAAAAAAGGAATGTAGAATCTCTTTACGGACTGATATGAAAAAAAGAATGTACCTGGAATGTCACCTTTTGTGTTAAAAGGGGGGGGGGCGGAGAATAAAGTATATATATTTATAAATGTTTTTATGCAAAAGTCCGGAAGGATACACAAGAACCTAATAAATAATTTTCTGAGGGGTGTGGGGAACAGGTAAAGAAGATTTTTCATAGTTTACTCCTTTATGGTCTTTGCTATTTGAATTTTTCTAAATGTATTAACTTTTCCAAACATTAATCTAAAAACAGTGCATGTATTTAATATATACTACATATGCTATATATATATAAATATATGTATATTTAGTTTAAAATATAAACTAAGAGTATATATTACAAAACATACAAAGGTAAAATATATACTGTATGATCCATTTTTTGTTACTAGCTAATGTATATGAATAGGGAAACAGAAAGCTGGAAGAATTTACTTGAAGAACCTAAGAGGTATTTATTATGGGCAGTGAAATGGTAGATTACTTTCATTTTCTTATTGGTTACCTGTAGTTCCTGAATATTTTATAGTCAACATTCATTATTTTTGCAATACAAGTTTTTGTTTTAAAGAATACACTTAACAGAGTTAAGTTTTACATTGGTATGAACTGTATCTCAATGCACCGTTCTTCTCATTTCTGAGAAGTTCATTCAGGTCAATGCTCTTTGCTCAACACGTGGAATCATTCATTACACAGAGCTGAAGCCCTCCAGCAGTTTCCCATTCTTCTTCAAGGAGACAGACGGAAAAATTTACTCCCCCATCATTCCTCTCACCCAAAACCAATGCTCAAGAAGATGCTGTTTCAGCCAATGCAAATCTCACGACAAAATGAGCTGCAGGTGTCAAAACTGTGAGGTCCCACCTAGGTCAGCGGAAGACTCCCATCCAGCCACAGCCCCACACGCCACGAGGAGAGACATGAGCAGGGCCCACCCATCCTGGGGATAGAGTCGCTCACCTCGGGGATGCAGTCCTCGTGGGTCACCACGCGGACAATGTCATCCAGCGGGAGCAGGGAGTTGCACTTGATCTCCGTGTAGACGTTCTTGCCCTCTGTGCACACGGCCAAGAGCTCGACCAGGTGGATGTGGTACATGAGAGGGCTGTTCTCATCCATCCGGTCCCGTTCCGACCTCATCATCTGGATCAGAGTCTGGAAAGAGGCTCTGTCGTTGTAGAATACGAGGACATCCTCTCCTGCATTAACCAGCTATAATCAAAAGAACAAGACTTGCTTATAGCACAAGTTTGCAGGGATGGGGGAAGCATTAAACAAACAAATCTATTCACAAAGAAAGAGATGTTCTGTTAGCATTTACCTTCCAAAACCAGTAGCACCTGTACTACTGAACTCACCTAGATTTCATTCACTTATATTACTAAACAACTACAAATCTTCAGCATCATCATTTTCATTCACAGATATAAAAATATCACAACAGTCCTAAAAAACTATCAGGGGAAGAGAAAGTCTACATACCAGCTTTCATGTATCTGGTAAAAATGTAGATTTCAACCTTGCACTTGTATTTCCAAACTAATAATTAGGCTATGATTTTTGTTTTTAAAAATGTTTCCATCTCCTTTTCATGCCTTATAAGTACTCTTCTTACAACTCTTTCACACGCTGCCTTATTTCTTCACAATCACAAATTATCCAATCCTAATTAAGATACGCCTTCCTTTCAACACTCAAAGAGTCAAGCCATTCCTATTCGTAACTTGTCTCCCGGAGACTGGGGCTTTTCATAACTCTACTTAAGAATTAATCAATTTCACCACTGCATGAAATACAAAAGATCCAAAAAGGGCCGGCACAGAAGTCAAAATAAATATGGTCAATATTATTTACTTAATAATAACTAAACTTTATGAACTCTGATTATGTGCCAGATACCAGGATTACTTACAACAGCGACTAGAGTAGCACAGCAGACTTCCAATAAATGGTAGCTATTATTGTCATCATTATATGATTTAACCTGCCTATCAGCGCCTCAAGTGAATACCGCCATGCCTTCATTTACAGAAACCCACACTGAGTGTCTGAGAAGTCAAATAACACATCCCGAATCACACAGCCAGGGACATGGTACAGCCAACATTCACATCCCAGGTCGAGCCAACACTTTTAATGACACTACACCACCTTTCACTGAAATCATATATGTAGATAAGATTATAAACCCAAGTGTTAAGTGGATTTACTTGAGATTCCTTTTTTTTTTTTTTTTTTTAAAGGTGGAAGGATGGATGAAACCAAGCATATGCAGACGCCAAAGTTGCGGGAGTGACAGAGGACCTTCCTGGCCAGACAGCATACATGGGAGACAGACGTCCCACAGAGAACCAAGGGGGACTTTGCCCCAATTCCACTGACCAGCTTCTCCTTGAGAATCATCAAGCAACAATTTTTCCAGCTAATTAATTTGAATAATTTTTTTTTAAAAAAAGTCATATAATCTACAAGAAGGGATGCTCTGGCTCAAAAGGTTCTACCCACATTTAACCTCCATTCACTCTATTTTGTTTCAGTATTCCTGGGGGTGTTTTTCCCTCTCAGAAGAATCCAAGCCAATGATCCTTAAAATAAATAGAATTATTGCTACAAAATACTAGATCAGACTCTTGCCTGTATCTATAGCTTAAGCTCACAAACACATGATTACACACACTTATATACACACACACACACACACACACACACACACACACAATTACTTTCTGTCCCTTCCTATGGCTCCTGGACAGGGTGCCAGTTCATACTGATAAAATTAAATAATTTTTAAGCTCCTACAGAACACCAGAGGAAGATATATAGAAATCCATAGTTGTCACCTCAGCCATGACCATGTCCTGGCACTTTTTGATGAATTTCCCTTCGGCCTTGACAATCGTCTGCAAGAACTTGATGTACTGGACGTTTCGACCGTGAGTCTCAATGCAGTGAACAAAGTGCTGGACGACTCTCTCGTTGATCTCACTACACAGCTGGAAATTGTTCATGAAGATGTGCTGCATCGTGACCGCCTCCAGGATCTGGCACAAGAGTGAGGGCGGGGGCACAGGCACATGGTCAAAGGAAGGCCAGAGCAGAGGACCAAGTGAGAAAAAGAAGAGTCCACAACAAACACAGAGAGGGGGGCATTTAACCCCGTGAAAGCATCTTTCTCCGTGCTCGCTTCTGTACCGTCTTCCTTTTTACTCAACTTTTTCAATAAACACATAGGGCACTAAACTAATCATTCGTTTTTTGCTGAATGAATTCCAGAGGGACCATCAGCACCCAGATCAAGAAATAAAACAGGCTGCCCTTATGGCCCACCCCCCAGTTTTACCACTATTTTGACTTGCACAACCATAGATTTGTTTTGCCTGTTCTTGAACCTCATGCATCCTCTTCTACCTGGCTTCTTTTGTTCAATGTTACTTTTGCATGTTGTCATCCATGTTGTTGCATGTATTACTAGTTTGTTCCTGTCACTGCTATGTACATTCCATTGCATGACTATACCACAAGGTATTGATCTGTTCTATTGTTGATGGGCATCTGTGGGAGTATCTAATTTTAAGAGTAAGTAGTTACACAATTCTTACGACAAATATGATGAACAGTATTCGTATAGTGAATGAATAATGAACAGTGAACAGTGCCGCTCTGAACATTCTTCTCAATGTCTTCTGATAAACACAATGTATGCGTCTCTGTTGGCTTTATACCCAAGAGTCGAACAGTTGGGTTGCAGAGTTTAAATATGTTTGGCTTCGGAAGATACTTCCAAACAGCTTTGAAAGATGTTACCAATTTACATTCTACATTACAGCTACTCTGTATCCTTGTCAACACTTAGTAATGTCAGTCTTTTCATTTTAGTCACATTTTGTTGCACGCATCTTGCTTGATTTACATTTCTCTGATGACTAACCATGTTGAGGGCTTTGTCATATTTATTGGCCATCTGGATAACCTCTACTGTGGAGTGTCCCACTGTTAAATTTTTTGTCCATTTAAAAAAGTGGGCTGTGAATTTCCTTACGGACTCTCCTGAGTTTGATACCTATTCTGGGTATGAACTCGTTGCTGGACTCGTACGCTGTGTCTTCTCCCACTCTTTGGCTTGTCTTTGCTTACTTAATGGTGTCATTTGATGAACAGAAGTTCTTAATTTTAAAGAAGTCCAATTTATTGATATTTTCCTTAATGACTAGTGCTCTTGGCATACTGTGTGAAAAAACTTCCCTTTCCACAAGGTCATGAAGGTATTTTCATGTTCTCTTCTAGAAGCTTAATTTTCTACTTTTTACCCAGACTTACTGAGTTATTGGGTTTTATGACTAGTATGAGGCAGGGGGCTTTAACCTTTTCATTTTTTGCCTTTTCTTTTTCTTAACATGACAAAGAGGGAACATTACCCTACAACGCAGTAGTCCTCTTCCTGGAAAGCTCCAGCAGTACGGATGAGTGAGTGTTTCTGTGTGTTTCTGTGTGTGTACGTGAGGGTGTGTTCATGTACAAAGATGTTCTTTGCAGTACTGTTCACAAGCCAAAATCAGACACTGCCTAATTGTCCATTAATACAGGAACGGTCTAAAAAAAGTTACAGCCATTCTACAGAATGCCATTTAGCCATGAAAATGAATGAGCAAAGTTTATATATTTTTCACTTGCAAAGACAGCCAAGATGTGTTAAGTGAAAAAAGCAAAATGCAAAACAATGGGTGGAGTGTATCACCATCTTCTTTTAAAAAAAAGCATATTACACATTTAATATATTTTTTAAAACATATTTAACTAAAATGTAACATAATTATGTTTTACATGGATAGATGATGTTTTGTATAAACACAGAAAACCTGACGCATGACCTTAGGAGGTTGTGCCTGCACTGTGAGAATTAGCACTTTGCTATGACTGGAGTTTGATGTAATGAGGACTGTTATTAAGAAAAAATATCAATCCATCTTACCTTTGCATCTACCACCTCTTCCCCCCTCCTTCTACCTTTTCTCCCAAAAGGATGGGAAGTATTTACATCTTCCTGAGTGTTGATCAAAATGTTCCCCGTTGGAATGAATGTTGCCTCATAACAAGTCCCAGCGGCCACAGCAGCAAAAGAACAAGGTGTTCTTCTCGCTTCCTGCTTCCCCACCCGCCTCCCCACACAGATTTCCAGACAGGCCTCCAGTCTTACCCCTGGGTTGAGAAACAGGTTTATATGTTTGTGGAGCAAAGCCTGATTCTGCTGGTTGCCAGCACAGAAATTCTGCAGAAACTCGTGAGCCAGCCTCATTATCTCCTGCATCTTGGTGTCTTCAGCCTGTGTGGAGGGAGAGAGACAAAAAACAGGTGAAAACAGGGCTATGCCTTTGACTAGAGAAGGTCGACAGGAGAAAGCACTGATTTCTAGGCCAGGAGGCCAGGTTCGATGACACCTCCATCCCCTCTGACTAATGTGGGGCTCTGGGGGTGTTTGCTGGGGGCGGGCTGTGTGAAAACATTGGGGGACTGCACTGCTGACCCTGCAAAGAAGCCAACAAGTTGTTTATACTTCATGGAGAAAAGTGAATTCTCTCCCACTAGCTTTGGGCAGAAATGAAATGATTTTATTGGGGGAAAAGGGCAATAGAGAGTGAAAGCTAAGAGGAAGTGTCTGGAATTCCACTGTCTAGCAACGGCTGCCATCTCTGAACCCCCTACTTCTGAAAATACAGACGGACAGCAGATGAGAGCCGACTTCCTCAATGGCCATAAACCCACACCTCCCCAGCTCTCGGGCACACATTTTTAAGTTGCCTTAACCTGCGGACACACTAACTTTTGGCAGTAGCTAACATGGCACAGTGGAAATCTCTTTAGAGTCTAAGTTAGGGCACAGGTATCTGTCTTAACTCCTTTCCCTGTCACTTCAGGCACATTATTTAACCTAAGACTTAGTTTTCCTACCTATAAAATCAGGATAATATGTGTCTCAGGCATTTCACATGGTTGATTACGATTTTCTCATTTCATATATCAAAAACACACACTCGATAAGCAACAAGGATATATTGTACAGCACAGGGAAGTACAGCCATTATCGTATAATAACTTTTAATGGAGCAAAATCTATAAAGATAATAAATCCCTTTGCAGTACCCCCGAAACTAATATAATATTGTAAATCAACTATGCTTCAATTAAAAAAAATACACTCAGTATTTGTAAAGAGTTGGATGCCTATGACAAGACAATTATATAAAACCTCTTGCCACTCTGCCCAGTTCTAAACAAGCCACCATTTACAATAGTAAAAAGACCCCAAATGGAAATCATCCCTCAGATTCAGAGAGCCCGTGTCATCTTCCTAAGTCATCGCACATACTTCGCCACATTTCAAGGGCCAGAAAGTGTAGCAGTTGGGAACGCAGGCCCTGAAACCAGGCTGCCTGGCCCTTATGCCAGGTCTACAACTTCCAAGCTGTGTGACCTTGGGCAGGTGACTTAACCTTTCAGTTTCCTCATCTGTAAAATGGAGCTAATAACACACACACACTTCCTACTGTGGTTACGACGATTAAATGAGAAAATTCATGTCAAGGGCTTAGACAGTAAGGACTCAGTAAACGTTAGCTATTGGTACTGATCTAGAATGAGTGTCAGCAAATTTTTTTCTTAGCGGTACAGATACGTACTTTAAAGCTTTATGGGTCAAAAAGCAAAACGGAAGGCATTACGCACGAACTTATATAACCCCTGAAAATTTAACTATTCAAAAACGTAGCAACCAGTCTTATCTCATATGCTGTATAAAAACAGGTGGTGGGCTGGAAGTGATCCATGTCTGCAGTTTGCCCACCCTGGTCTAGACAACAGCCCTGTGAGAAAACAGAAGACGTCTGCCGAGAACGCTGACGGAAGGAATCCGAGCTGTCAGTGAGACAATCGAACAAAGCAGGAGATTTAAAAGGACACTGTTAGCAAGTCTCAGAACAACAGAACGGGTATTAGATTTGCCTCGCATTTACAGAGAGAGGGGCAAAGCTTCTAGCTCTAAGAAACAAGAGGGTTTTGGACAGACAGACACCGCAGCAACCTTGAACCACTCTGCATTCCTCCTCTTCTTTAGCTAAGAAAGGAATCTGCTGGTGCACAAGCTAACTGAAAAGCTTCTGGCCTTCGAAGCAGACTTCTACAAGGCAAGCAAGCAAACTCATAAAGACATAACAAGAGGTTAGCTGTTGGTAGGAACCCCTCCACTGTTCTCACACACTGGGATGACTGTACCCATCCAGAAACCAGACAAATTACATGCACACACACACACAATCTTCTGCCTTTGAGCCACCAACTCCAACCGAAACTGGTTCCTACAGATCGATTCAACACTGCTCTGAAAATGAACGTCTCTCATCAGGGAAACGTTATTATGAGGCAAAGCCGAGGCCAGCAAACTCCCTCCTCACATTCTTTACACAGAGGGAGGGAAATCCACCTGCTCTTTCTAGTCCAAATGTCAGCCACATTCGGATGACACCCACACCTGTCTACATTAACTCCAAGGTAGTTAAGTACCTGACCTACTGGAGGGATTAAACTTGTGCTTTACTGGCGGCTGGTGAAAGGTCTGACGCATCTGATTCACACAGGTGCCATGACTGAGGAGGAAGCCTTGGCAGGGAACTTCCTAAAGTGCAGGGCAGTAGGTAAAGGTGTGTTACCTACAAAGGTGAGGTACAGGTAAGGTGGAAGGCACAGAGGTCCAAGGCCCGGGCTCCACAGGTGAGCGGGGCTGACTCTGCGAGGTGCAGCTGGGCCTTCCAGGCAAGTTACTAAACCTCTCTGGCCTCAGTTTTCTCATTTAAAATGGGGCTTCTAATAGTACCACCTATCTCATCTGGGTGTCCTGAGGGTTAAATGAGCAAATGACGTAAAGGCCTCGGCACAGTGCCTGGCACCCTGCAAGCACTAGGCAGTGAACCTTCTTCAGGCGACTCTTCACTAGCGAGTTTCTGGGAGCCACTGGCAAACTCAAGAGACCGGCGTCTATGCCTTTGGACTCTTAACTTCCCCAAGCCTCAGTCTCTTCATCTATCACGTGGCAACACCAAGATCACCATACTGGGTTTTAGAACCTTGAATGAATGCTTCTGAAAGCGCCCTGTCAGGCCACACGGATGCAAATGTTATCCTCCTTCCCTCAATCCCATCACTAGTAATGCCAAACGCTAACATGAAAAATGGAAGACGCAGGGTAACGGCTAGCAACAGACCAGAAGACTTAGAGCCAAGCAGTATCTGATAGATCCAGCTCAACCAGCTGCCAGCATATGAGTGAGGACCTTGAGTGGGCGAGTCCCACGTCCCCACATGCATTTAGTAACTTGTAGCGCTTACATGCCTGAGTAACACTGCAGACGAAACTGTACAGCACAAGCCCATGTGCACAGACAGCTCTGTCATCAGACCTTTGTGTTCAGACCAAGCTGCCCCCATCCAGCATGGTACGGGAGTAAGGAGAGAATACACAGACTGCTCCTTCTTTATAGAATCTTCCAAGTGGAGGGAGGTTATGGGTGGTTTTGCTTCCTTTTTAGGATGCTCTGTTTGTTTCATATAAATTACCGAAGACGGCTTTATAGTGATAATCGTCACATCAGCTTCATTTCTTCACCGACCGCTCCCAAGTGCGAAGGGTTTGGGGAAACCCAGGAACCCGCCCCCCATGGAGCGGCAGCCGTGGATGTGGACGCCCACCTTCTCGTAGGGGATCTGCAGCAGCTCCAGCACCACGGCGTGGGCACCCATGTTCCGGAGCAGGCGTTGCTGCTGCTTCCGGCTCTTCCTCACAGAGGCGCCCTCTTGGACACAGAGTTTGCTGAGTCGAATCAAAATCTGGTACAAAGAAAGAATCAAAGTTTCTCCTCTGACCCCCATCTCAGTTCCGAGGAGCTAACCTACAGCCTACTGACTACAGTTCATGATACCTCACTGTATACTTGGAATTTGCTAAGGGAGTAGATCTTAAGCGTTCTTACCTCCCCCCACTGGCTCCCCCCAAAAACCTAACTATGTGAGTGATGGATGTTTAATTAACTTGACTGGGGTAATCTTTTCACAGTGCATATGTATACCAAATCATCACTTTGTCAAGTATATTATAATTTTGTCAACTATACCTCAAAGTTGGAAAAAAAATTTTTTAAGAAAAAAGAAATCAATCTCAGAAAACTAGGAAGTGTAGTTGGAAAAAAGATTGCAGGGGGTGGTGTGGACAGGAAGGCAAAAGGATCACAGTATACTAAGAACATAAAACGAGGGAAACTCCTCTAACTTGTAGTATCCCTATTGATTGTATTAAACCAAATCCACATACGGCTAAGAACAAGTCTTCCAGAATAACCAATGGATTACGGCTCCATCAGCAAGTGGGATGGTTTCAGATCTCCTAAAATGATGACTCAGAATCATTGCCAAGGACTTGGGAAGAATTTGCTCTAGGGTAAAAAACACCAAGCGCCAACCTCCCAACTTTGAACTAGGCTGTGCAAAGATTCCTAAAGAGACATGGTTCTCATTGGTGGGTACTACGTGCCAGCCACTGAGGTAAGTCCTTGACAATTTCACCACTTAACTCTTCCTTCAACTGTAAACCTTCAGAAGTATAGGTGCTGGAGGCACCTATACAAGGTGAGGAGACTGAAGACACACAAATAATAAGTGGCAGAGCTGGATCTGAACCAAGACCTGACACTAAAACCCATGCACTTCACCTCAGAGGTTTACTTTCTCCCTGTTACACTTTCCATGAAGGGAAAAGCTCAAGATGGGGCACTTACCTCTTTGACCACCCTGTAGTTGTAGCTACTGGTGCTCTCATGCTTCTGGGACTTGTTATTCCCCTCCTAGGAACCAAGATGAACATGAGTGCAGTTTGTACAACTCTTAGGTTCCTGTCTGTTTGTTAGCATTAGCATCACAATTTAGGAAAGAACAGGGGTTTTGCAGCGTTTTCCAGCTGTCATGCTGGGTTTGTGCCTGTCATTCACTTGCTCACAACTCAGCTCCCCTCTGATGGGAGAGGATGCACATTATTGCACTGATGGGGGAGAGGATGATGGTCCAGGCATGGCTGGAGAACAGGTTCTTTCCCAAATGCGCCTGTAAGGGACACCTGGAGCTAGTTCACTCAAAGTCTGTTCTACATGGGCCACGGTGGCACGAGAGATGACGCTGAACTTGTATTTGTAGCTCACTTCCTGGAAGAATGGCTGTCACCCTGTTAACAAGCAGACCTCTTGAGAGTCAAGCCCATCCTATAATCTGCATTTTTATCTAAAACCAGAGGAGGACGTGTACTTGTTCTGAGGACCCCATCCATCTCCTCCTGCAGCGTAACTTGTGTGTCACCCACCTCTGTTTTCTTATGTTCGTTTTCACCAGATGCACCATCCATGGCCTCGTCGGGGCCCTGCCCTTTGTACACCCAAAGCTCTGACTTCTCCACGATGGATCGCAGTTGGTCCAAGTCTTGTTTGATCTGTTTGTAGTTGTCGACATCTTGGCTGGTAACAAGCAGTTGAACCTGAACGAATGCAATTCATTAGTGACTCACAACAGACTCTCAGACACAATGCCAACAACACACACACACACACACACACACACACACACACACACACACACACACACACACACACACACACACACACACACAC
>NW_021703780.1:91091816-91240437 GCF_005190385.1 Monodon monoceros | reverse complement strand
ACACACACACACACACACACACACACACACACACACACACACCCCCAACCCGACCTACCTGTTTGAAGGCCTGCAGGACCTCCTGCCTCTGACTGAAGTGCCGAAAGAGGAGCTGCAGGGCCCCTGACACCAGGGGTGGGTAGTCGTGCATCGTCAAATGCAGCAGGACCCGGAGGAAGGTTCTGCCGCCGTGGTCGTCCAGGTCCAGTGGCGTGTTCTCCTCACTGAGGGGAAAGGCCAAATGAGCCAAGACGCCCTCTTCCGTGCCCTTGGGCCCAGACACACCTCACCTAGTGAGATTCCTAACTCTGTATCCCCCCTCAGCCGACCTGGCTTTTCATTGCCTCATTTAACAACACACAACCTTATTTGCTCTTCAAATATATTCTGAGGTGAGGGGGCAGTTAAGCTGTCCCAACTGGGGACTTCCCTGGTGGTGCAGTGGTTAAGAATCCGCCTGCCAATGCAGGGGACATGGGTTCGATCCTTGGACTGGGAAGATCCCACATGCCACGGAGCAACTAAGCCCGTGCGCCACAACTACTGAGCCTGCGCTCTAGAGCCCGCGAGCCACAGCTACTGAGCCAGCGTGCCACAACTACTGAAGCCAGCGCGCCTGGAGCCCGTGCTCCGCAACAAGAGAAGCCACCGCGATGAGAAGACTGCACACTGCAACGAAGAGTAGTCCCCGCTCGCCGCAACTAGAGAAAGCCTGCGGGCGGCAACGAACACCCAATGCAGCCAAAAATAAATAAATTAAAAAAAAATAAGATGTCACAACTGTCTAATTTTTAATCAAAGTCCCCACCTTCCCACAGTGACAGGCCTGGCTTTGCAATCAGATTCCCAACTGGTATTCTGCTGGGCTTCACCTGTGGTTTGAGAGCTGCACACAGCTGTGTTTCTCCCGAGTTGCTAGTTTATTTTTTATTTAAGATGCCCTAATTCAGCACCTAGCAAACCCTCTGTGGTGAAGGATGAGCTTTTTTTTATGTCTAGTCTGTAGCCAACTGCTGTCTTGGTCTGTACCATGTCCACTGATGGTGCACCTGGATGCGGTCACAGTGTCCAACTGTCATCAAAGTGCCCAAAGGCTCACTTATCTAAACTGGTAGCGAGCGCTTTGGTCCCACAGACCCCACTTTGCGGAGTGCTGCCGTGAATCACCCCAACTCAGTGTTCCTCCAACTGGGGTTAATCAGTATATTATCAGGGGTTCTCTCAGTATCTACGGTAACTTGATTGTGTGTTACTGATACAAGTAAAAATGCAATAAGCACGTGCTGGAGCCAACGGCAGGCCACCTCGAACCTGAGCGCTGCCACTCAATTTTTGTGTCGGTGCCCAATTTGTATTTCCAGTCAAATGAAGGCCGAATGCTGGGACCTCTGTGGCTGCAGACAGATGGGACTCAGTGCGTAAATCCTCTGCTCGTGCTATGTGCTGCAAAAAGGTGTGAAGAAGCTTTCATTGCTGTTCAATGTCAGGAAAGCGGGGGGAGAGCTGAGACACCACCCAGCAGACCGAAATGACATCATGTTAAACTCAAAACCCCTGAGTTTCAGAAGAGCCACCTCTTCCATAGAGTAAATGCTGCTGCTAAGTCAAATTTCACAGGTTTTACATTAAGCACCGCAGTGGACTGTTAACATCGGTGGCCCCTCTGTGGTCTAAACACTCTTGTATACATCCCTCCCACACTGATGCTGGGCTCGGCCGGGAGATTTGCTCAGACCAATAGGACGTTAGGAACATGATGCAAGCAGAGGCTTGCTTAGTGCTTGCACACTGTTGGTCTCTACACTTAGAGCCAGTCACCCAGCTATGCAGAAGCCCAAGATACTCGTGTGCAGAGAGAGACAAGCCCCAGCCTTACTGACACCTCCACCAAAGAGCCAGAAACGCGAGAGGAGCAACATGGATGTGCCAGCCCGTCACAGCTACCACAGCTGCACAACAGACCCAACAGTGACCAACAGAAGAATCATCCAGCTGAGCCCGTCAACCCACAGAACTGTGAGAGGCAATAAAATGACTGTTGTTTTAATCCATTACGTTTTGAGAGTAGGTTATTAATTACATGGCAATAGGTAACTCAACCAAGCGTGCATATTCTAAGAGTTATGCATAGAGGGTGTTTATACCAAGTTTGCCAGTGTTTGAGTCTCGTAACAATGTTTTGAGTCAACACTGAGCAATCTCATCTTTTAAAAAGGGGTTCATACATTAATCTCATGTTAGGGACAATGAAAGAACAGTATAAGTGTCTGTGTCCTTTTCATCGTTGCTTGGCTTCTAAAGGGCTCGGGGGTGACTGCAGCCCATTAGCAGCAATGATCTTGCTACACTCACTCTGTTTCGAGCCCCCCCTTTCTTTCAACTCTATTTCCTCACCATTTAAACAAGTTTTGTAATGTGTGTACTTCGGGAAACCTCCGTCAATTCTTTCTGTTGTAAGCAGGAAACACACACACACATGAACCCAACTAAGATCACTCTGACTGAGTACTGAGAGTTATAAAGAGAGCAGTCAAACAGCCTAAACCCAAAGACTAAACGTTTCCTAGAACAGTAAAGGAGAAGCCTTTGAGAGCTAGAAAAGAGAGGCCTCCCCCATCTTAGAACCACCTACAAAACAGAAACTGAAAATATACTTTCCTTCCTCCAAAGATGCCTTCGGCTTGCTCTTCAATGTGTTCAAAATCGAGAGCACCTGAAAAGTCAGAGAACAGAACTTCAGGTGCAGGAAGGGGTGAAAACGTGCCGCTCGTGAACATCCCCCCAAAACAGGCTCGCCACTGCCCCTCAGGCCTTGATAGGTGGGGTTATTCCTACCACCACCCTTCTCCTTATCCATCACCACTATTTCCTGGGCAGGAAAAAGCATCCACCATGAGTAAAAGTTGGTAGTGGACAGTAAATTTTCTTGGGAGAGTTTTGTTTTTGTTTTTTGGTATTTCACCATAACACTAGAACCCTCAGCTGTCTTATGACTAAGACACGCCAAGATGGAAGGAAGTAAGATCTATCCCTGAAGCGATCTGGGCCCTTTCAATTATTCCCCTGCCCCAAAAGGGTAACTCCCAGGGTCTCATTCTAAAGTGCAGTCATCTTCAAAAACGTTCACATATTACCCTTGTTCTAGAACATAGTCTTTGGACTTCCAGTTTTCATTAGACCCAGGTCCCATTTTATGGCTGAAACCCCATTCTGGCATCACTAACCTGGTACATTACTTGGTCCCTCTTGGCTGCTGTTTCCGGAGGATGTTTCCGAAGTCTGGGAATTGCTTTCATCAAACTCCCGCTTAAATATACACAGGAGGCAGGAGATCCTATAATCCAACCTCACATTCAAAATAAACTAAAGATTCAAGCGGAAATGGAAAGAGATTGGTTACATTAGCAGACCACCTGGAACATTCTGCCAAGCCACCGCACTCTGGCTGGGCCCGGCCTCTGCTGCATCAGTTACCTTAAACACTACGTGAGCCAGATATTTGGCTTAGATTTCAAACAGTCACTTTAACAAAAGACTTCTAGGAGTATATCAAGTTCGCCTACAGCACCTTAGCTTCTAGTGTAAACTCCAGCGTCCCGGCAATTAATTTAATGCTCAGGACAATAAATCACTCACTCTCCACTCCATCCTCTATAAAACATTGCTTTAGTTCAGCAAGTACTGAATGCCAACTCTGGGCCTTAAGAAGGGTGAAGTTGGCTGCTTTTAAAAGAACTGACAGAGAAAAATGTGTTTTCAGTACTGAAAATTAGTTTGGTTCTTATTTCCTATTACTGATTGTTTTCTTTGATGTAGATACAATCCCTTGGGCTCCCTGTTCTTTCACTCCCTGTACTCCCTCCCAGTTCACTCCAACAGAAAGTCACTTTTTCCATGTTTGTGGCTGGAGCCAAAATGAAAGATCAAGCACCTGGCATTGTTTAAGGGCCTTACCGACATTCTCCCTTCCGTGCTCTCCTTAACTCTGCCTGGCCCTCCTGGCGACCTTACCCAATGCCAGGGCTGTCACCTCTCCTGGATTGAAACAGATCCTTGGCTTATCTTCCAAGCTCTTGGTCCACGTTTCCTACTGACTGCTGGACATCCCCTTTGGTGTTTTCCCAGAGTCTCAAACTCAGTATTGTACGGAACTAACAGTGTCCATTCTGCCTGGGTTCTCCCACGCTCAGTCAACCTCAGGACCATCAACTCTTCCCTCCTTGATACACACATCTCATCAGTGACTAAGCCCTGCTGGTTCTACCTCTGCCACTCTCCACGGATCTCTCTCCCGCTGTCGTTTACCCCCGCTCACAGCCTCTATCTCCCTCCTCGGCTATTACAGAAACAAGTTTACCAGATCCACATCTCAAAGGTGCTTATTCTTAGGTTAGCTCCCTGCTTGAAAAAGTTCAAAGGCTCCCCACAGAGTAAAGTCCTAATACTTCAGGCACCCAGAGCTCCCTAGAGCATAGCGCAGTCCGCCTTTCCAACCTCATTTCTGATAACTTCCCTTCAGCACACTCCACGTCCCTGCCCAAGGAGAACAGCTTACGGACCCATGCATCATGAGGCCCTGGTTCGACCTGCTCCATCCACCCAAGAATGTCCCCTTGTTTCTATACATATCCCGTCCAGGCCTAAAGGCTCCAAGAAAATCTTACCTCCTCTGGTCCTTACTAATTGGGATCACATGACCTACCCGTATCTCGGGAGAACACTTTTCTCATGGTTTTATTTCCACGTACACACAGCTTCATCACACCTTATCTTCCTGTTAGACTATAAACCCCCTGTAGACATAGCCTGTGTCCAAATCATCTGTGCATTCCTCACAGAGCCCAGCCAAGTGCCTTGCATATGGTAAGGGATCAGTAAGTATTTGCTGAAAGAATGAATCCATCAACCAAATGTTCTCAGATTACTACAGTGAGTAGACCTCAAGATGTAACCAAGCTTCACACCGCATCAATTCTGATAAACATGCACGATATTCACATACTTGGGACCTGTAAGCCATGGCCTAAGAAATCCTTGAAATCCTTCTCTACCTTTGGTCAGACATAAATTTAAGGAGTTTTCTTCTTTATTTAAATCACTCTTTATTGCCTTCAGTAATTATTCTGAGGAGTCCCAGGGATGTTTTCAAACCATTAGTTAACTGTGATTTCAGAATCGAAAAAAAATCCTCAAATCTGTAAACATTTATAGTTCTCACTCCATGTTCCGGGGTTGAGATTAGACAGTGCGGGATGAAAGAGAAAGGTGATAACAGTATTCTTTTCATGAAAGAACAGCTGATTTTGTTAATGAATAAAAAATTACCAAGGAGCAGAAAGAGGAAACGCAGACTGTTGGCAGGCTGGGAGGTTCTCACATGGAAGATCACGCACGGCATCTCCAGTAAACTGGCTCCCACCCCCTCTTGCCTATGCCAGGACTTTGCTCCTACAATTATCCTCTCTCCCCTTCATCAGTAAGTCTTCCCTCTCTACATGATCACTCCCATTTAGCATACAACCTTGCTGACGTCTCCCAACTTAAATAGTACCAATAATCACCCTGCAGCCACCTTCCCACTTTTCTCTGTTCATCTTTACAGCAAATCCACCCAAGAGGTTGTATGTATTGACTCCCCACTTCATCTTCTCCCATTCTCTCTTGAACCTGACCTGTTCCCAGACTTGTCAAGTATGCTCCCACCTCAGGTCTTTGCCTTTATTGTTCCCTCTTGGAGTCCCGGAGACTGTTTTCCTAGATACTAGCTCCCTCACTGCATTCAGGTCTCTGATCACGTAACCTTAATGGGGAGACCTTCTCTGACGACTCCATCAAAAACAGTACCCGTGGCCTTTACCCCCAATGGCCTCCAAACCATCTTGACTCTCTTTTATATTTTAACATCCTTAGTATATACATTTTTATATGTCTATGTCTCCTATCAAAATGTAAGCAGGAATGATTCTGTTCATTGCTGGATCTTCAGTGCTTAAAAGTACTCGGCGTGCTCTGACAAGTACAGGTTTCTGGAAACTGACTATACTGCTGAACTGAATGAATGAGCATTTTCAGAGCTCTAATGGAAAACTGATGAATTCATAAAAGTGCTAACAAAAGATCAAGATGAAAAAAAAAGTAATTACATGGGACCGAGTGACCTGATGAGGATGATTATAATTTTTATGACTTTCTGTTTGAATTTAAAAAAAAAAATCCCACAAGGACTCAGAGGCAAAAAATATACAAATCAATTTTCACTGCAAAGTAGCTGTTACAGTGGAGGATTACTGGACTGAATGTCAATATTATGACATAGTACGAGAGTGTTTCATGTTTGGTAACTGCAATCATTGTTGCTTTTGTTGTGATCATCCACTTACAATGCTTGGTGTCAGTTTATTTATCTCTTGTAAAAATAAAATACAGTGTGTGTGTGTGAAAAAAAGATTAAATGAGATAATGCATATAAAAAAAAGCATTAGAAACATATGCTTTATTCTCATTGTTAACTGAAATGGTAGATGATGTTTAAATTGTATAATTATAATTAATTTGTAATGTGGTACTCAAAATTTAAACAAATATAACCCTCTCACAGTAACACTGTTAGAGGGAAAAGCAAAAAAAAAGTACTCGGCATGGAATCAGTCTCTATAAATGTCTGTTGAATGAATGAATGAATGAATGAATGAATAAGGGAGGGAGGAAGGGAAGGATTATGGGAGGAGTTACAAGCTTAATGGAACCTTGAATGAGTTATGATCAAAAAACAGGGAATTCAGCTATGTATAGAAGCGTAAGTGAGTTAATTCTAAGTGGGTGAAGACAGAGACCAATGACTAGGGAAACGTAAGGTAACTGCAGAAAGTTTGGCATGGTTGGAGGAACAGGGCATGCTGGGGAGGGACAGGAGATGACAGCACAGGGAGCAGAGACCCAATTCAGAAACAGCACTTGAGGCTGAGCTAAGACTCTACCTCCACTCTCTTCCCAGAAAGCCTAGGGCTCCGTAAAAGCAGGGACACTGGATGCAGATGGTCCCCTGGGAAGCACACTCCCGCCCACCCTGCACCCGCCCCGGCCCACCGTTACCTGGAGTATTTCAATGATCTTCAACTTGGTGTCCATCACCATGATGTCCTCCTTCTCCGGCTCTGCTTGCTTCACGTTGCCCTCAGGGGCGGTGGCCGTGGGAGTCATGGGCAGGAAGCCCCCTCCCCGGAGCACCACCTGGGTCATCAGCTCTCCAACCCCATGGATGGACCGCATCACGTTACTACCTAAGAAGGGCCAGGACAAACCTTGGTCATGACATCCCTGGTGTGCGCTCTGGGCACCTGGCCAGGGGCAGAGGCTCTTCGGGACAAATCACTTAACATGTCTCTATTCCAATATATTCTAAGAGCCTGGGAACCTGAAACGGTTAACAGCCATCAGAAATGCAGGGCTTCAAGGAGTAGGGGAAAGAGTATGGAGCATTTATGTATGTTAATTCACCTGCCAAATTTTATTGGTCACCTACTACATGCTTGTTGCTGTGCACAGAACTAGGGATGCAGGAGCTAACAAGACACACATCTGGTGCCGCTACCAAAAGCCACTTGATCTTGAATACATTATGCTACCTCTGAGGGTCAGTTTCTTCCACTATAAAATGAGAATAATGGAGCCCAACTGACAGAGATTAAGTGGCAAAATGTATGCAAATGACTGAGCAAGCACAGCCCCTAACAGATAGTAGGACGTAAGTAAACGTACTTTTTCTATTCTAGCTGTAGAGACCAGTTAAACAATAATCCACACATGAGTACCTAGTGTGTGTCTACTACGACCCTAAAACAGAGGGGAAAAAAAAACATATAAAGGCAGATTTTCCTATTTACAAATTGGAAATAGGATACCCAGACACAGTCTGGATTTCACTTACTCATATACTGATATAAACATCTGAGGACCTCATGACACATCAAGAACAATGACATGTATTTTTAAGACATAAGCATTAGGCAAGTGTTGGGCAACTTTCAAATGTTGCAGTGAAATGTACAGACTCATATATATAACTATAAAAATACAATAAAGTGTTAATAATCACTGACTCTAAGTCGTGGGTCTACAGGTGTCCACTGTACTATTCTTGCCGCCTTTATTTATACCTGAAAATGTTCATAATGAAAAGTTGAGAAGAAAAGGACAAAGAAAGGACGCGTCATCACACAGTAGGTATGAGAAGAGCAGAAGGAGAGGCCGGGCAAGCGTGTCCCGACCTATGGGCGCCATGAGGCCTCCCTCCTCAGCTTCTCCATGTTATTCTCACCTTTATTCTCCTCTCCCTTCGCCATCTTGCTGATGGGGAAGATTGTGGTCACGTGCACACAGTCCAATATGGCCAGGAGGATTTTGGTTAATCGCAGGAGGTCAGAGAAGTTGTAGAAACCAAAGTATATGAGATTCCTAGCTAAGTTTACAACCTATTGTATTTAAAAAAGAGAGAGAGGAGGAATTAAATAAACAGTATCCTTCACTTGCATTTTAGGTTGACTATTTTATAAATGACTGACTCTGACCTTCTTTACAGTAAGAGAGAAGGCATTTATTTTACTTGCAGTTTCTGACCAAATTTCATTTTGTTTCATAAGGAGAAAAAATAAGAAACAAAACCCTGCAAAGCTACTCATCTGCTCTGATGACTGGTTAATGAAAAACTGACCTCATCATTGGCTCTGTGCAGCTTCCCAGAGATAATACAGGGCAAGCCAAGGTATACAAATCAAGGACACAGATAACATAGCAGTCCTTGGAAATCTAATTCCTCAAAAGGCAAAGTGATCTCAAAGAGAAATGCTCAACTCAAGGGTGATAAGGATTTATGTCCCTCAAATGATTAATCTATGACAGATCCCAAGCACAGACTGTTTCTTTCCTGTCACTTTTAATATAATGTACAGATTATACATAATGTTCTATCCTTTTTACATGATTCAGTTCCCCAGATGTATTTCTTCCAGGAGCATAACTGCCTTAAGCCAAGTGACTGGTATTAGTTCTCTTTTACTCTGCAACAAAACTGAGCTGAATTCCTTTTTATTACAAAACCAGAGTATCATGATAAAAAAAAAAAATCACCACCTATTTTCTATTTACCCCATAGAAAAATGATCAACACAAAGCAGACAAAACACACGATCACTTCACCATGAGTTACCTCAAATGTAAGTTTATTTTTCTCCTTATCAGAGAAAGGGAACCTCTGACACACCACATCTCTTAAATACTCCTCCACAAATTCCATGGTCTGAGCAAACCTCTCCTTAATTTCATCTTTCGAAGTGCCACTACTATCATAGCTAAAAGGAAAGGAGAAAGAAATCAAATTTCAAGTTCTGACCAGTGAGGCCTTCCCTGTTTGCTCAGCCCCCAAAGCTAACACCATCCACCCCAACGCTTCCCATCCTCCTGTCCCTACTTTACTTTTCCCTCCTCAGCACCCACCACACCAAGGTATACATTTCAGTCCTTTATCTTGGTTACTGTCTGTCTTTCCCCACTAGTGTACACACAGTTTTCTTGTTTGTTCCCAGATAGATTCCTTGAGCCTGGCATGCGGGAGACACTTAAACATTTGTTGAATAAAAGAGATATAAAAGGACAATCATGCCATCTTTTACATTCTTGAGGAAACAACATTTGCCACCCTTAATTATATCTTAAGCTTAAAGAAAAAAATGACTTATCTTTCCCTCTGATTTAACCAGACTTATTAACCTGACCATAAGTGGTTTGTCTTCCGCTACATAGAACACTGTAACTAAGAAGTTTTAAAGCAACGTGAATGAGGTCTTAAGAGGGCGAAGGAGCCAGGCTCACTCATCAATGGCGATCTCGGAGGGAATCTCGGACCAGAGGCGGGCGTATTTCACAGGAGTGACTTGCTCCTGTGGGTCTCGGTCCACATGCATGTGGAGCATGAGACGGCAGAAGGACGCCCGCAGGTCATAGGGCAGGTTCTCATCAGACATGCAGCGGAGAATGAGATCCACGTCCAGCTGGCCTGAGATTTCGTTGATGGCGAGGTACTGGCGGTCCAGGCACATCCTCGCAAAGAGGTTCAGCTGGTACCTGGAGAAAAGGAAAGTTACACAGGGCTCACTCTCATGGAAACACACAGCAGGAGAGTCGCGGGGGGCCCCAACTCTCATAGGAGTGACAGGTGGCCACGGGAACTTACACATCAACACTCTTCACTTGCTTGTGTATGCAAACTCTGGCTTCTGTACCAAGCGGAAAAAGGAACAGTTCAAGCCACGCCAACAGTCACATGTGCCTACCCTGCTGTGTGGGAATAATTACATGGCTAGTTGATGCCGTTTTGCCCTTGTTTATTTTATAAAATGGGGGGGGGGAAGCATTAGGCTGAAAACGGTTGCCTGTTTCTTTAGTTCTGCTTTTATGCAGCACATGAAAGACCGCATAGGAAATGGTAAAGGTTTCAGACCCTTACTGAGTCTGCTTAGAAATTTTATGATACTTTCAGCGTCTTATCCCATAGAGCTCTCCTCTTTGACTTTTACACACATGTGAAAAACATGGTAGAAGAAATAGGGGGCTCCTCAAAATGTTACAGTTTCTTCCTCACCTAATTACACATGATCTCTGTTAACTTCCAAATCTGACCACTGAAACACTCTTCCTCATTCACTGTCAGCAGAAGACATAGCAAACATTAAAAGAGTAACCATACCCATAATGTGAAATAAGAAAGCCATGAGGTTCCACAGTGGCAAATTCCAGCTTTTGACTTTAAAACCCTATTTATTACCAATAATCATGAGTTGGAAATATTCTCAACCGCACTAGATATCAGTGAAATGAGGATTAACCTATGTTCTATTTCATGCTCGTAAGATTAACAAAAATTTAAAAAGTATCACAGTATTCAGAGATAGCAAAGACAAAGGGAAACAAAAGTTCTCTTTTGGTGGGAATGTACACCAAAATAGTCAATTTAGGATTGGTTGGTCAGTTTAAAATATGCATACCCCCCAATCTCGTAATTCCCTGGTATAGAATGGAAACTCCTACACATATGCACAAATTTGAACAAGGATATTTCCCGACATGAAAAACTAAATTGTGGCATATACTAAATATCAAAGAGCAATGAAAATGTGGCACAGTAATAAAATGGAATAGCATTCAGCAGTCTAAATGCAAGAAATGGACCCACCACCGTTAGCATGAATCCACTTCAGAAACAATATGAAAAAATAAGGCAGATTTCAGAACGGAACTCAGACTCTGGAACCATTTATATAAAATTTTAAGAATCAACAAAATACTATGTATTATTTATGAATGTACAGAAATGTAAAATATAAACACACAAAGAGTGTGGAAGGTCACACACCATCTGCATGAATGGAGAGAAAGAACACAGGAGGTAACAAAGGGCATTGTAATTGCAAAGCTTTATTTATTTCTATTAAAAAATGCTGTAAGCACTTCCTCATCTCTCCTTCCCTCTTCTTTTATTTTAAAAGTATTTACTGAGTCAGCAGATCTCAGAGCTGGGACCGAGGTGACGCTGGGATGGAGGAGGTGACCGGCAGCGATGCAGACTGAGCAACACGGCGGGGACAGTGCCAGCCAGGTTCTCGCTGTCAGAGGAACGAGTTATGAATACAGAAGGGTGAAGGCTAGAATAACGCTACAGTGTTGGAACAGAATTGGAAGTACTGATGTGAACTCATGGTTTTTATTACATTTATATAGGTCGATATAGAAATAGATATGTGTGTGTCTACGTGGACAAACAGATGTGTGTACAGACACACATATTTCCTAGCTCTGTCTGCAAAAGTTCTATGACGTTGTAACTATTGTCTCTATTTTACAGATAAAGAAACTAGGACATAAAGAGGTGAATAACTTGACCAAAGTCAAAAAGCTACTATGCAGAGAGGTGACCCCGCAGCCTGACTCTTAACTACTACAAAATATATCCGTGTCATGTGCCATGCTATGTAGGGATCAACTGTAACTGGGGGCTGATGCAAACGCTCAGCCTTCTTTCGACGGAGCCACACCCAGATAGCAACGTCCTATCTAAGTATCAATGAAACCTTACACTCTACAAACTCCTGAAGTACACATCCGTCTTTCTGACGGACGATCTCATCAGAGGACACCCATGCCGCCCTCGCACCTGTAGTAGCTGAGGACGTCTCGGTCTTCTTTCTGCCCCTCCTTAGCGTCCTGCGCCAGTTCCCTCACACTCTTACTGCGAACCTCTTTGGTGCTGTCCCTCCAAAACAGCCACACCTCTTCCTCATCCTCTCCTGCCTCCAGAGCGTTCTCTCCAGTAGAAACACCTTCAAATTCGAAACGAGAGAGTACCAACCTGGAAAATAAGAGGAGGGGGGAAACTCATTATGTCTGAAATCCTTGCTCATCACGGATCAACTGTATTAATGCGTTGAACTCGAGCTACACTTTCAGCACAAAGACACACACAGAAAAAGCCACTTTACTTCTCCCACCGGCAGAGTCACAAGGAACCAAACATTAACGTCTTCATACACTTCAGCCCAGGGGTTCTCCGCCAGGGTGCCTGTGTCTCCCAGGGGACATTTAGCAATGTCTGGAGACATTTTTGGTTGTCCCAACCAAATGGGAGGGGTACTGTCGGCACCTAGCAGGTAGAAGCAGGGAGGCTGCTACACATCCTACAATGCAGAGGACAGAACCCACAGCAGAGATCTACGTGGCCCCAAACATCAAAAGGCCAAGGATGAGAAAGTCGGAATTAGCCCAAGCCCAAAATTAAGCTATGCATGAGAAACAAAAAAAAAAAATCGCTAGTTTAGAGCATAATTTAGTGTTTTTTAAATAAACTTCTTTTAAACATTGTTTTTAACATTTAAGTATTACTGGCACTATGCTTCTCAGGAAAACTGCTCCCCTGCTAAAAATGAATTGCTACTATTACCAAAACTTCTGTGGACCAATGAACCCTTTTTGAACAGTGATGAGTGAACAAGCTCTTCCCTACAATGACTTAATATCAATAATGAATGACCTCCTTTAAAACTTAAAACGGATGATCATAATTAGAGAATTTTAAACTCTTAAAATTAAACCAAGGGTGTGTGAAACGTTCCCTGGTGAGCTCACGTTACTGTCAAAGTATGTGACATCACCATGCAGAGAAGCCCACACCAAAAGCAAACTTGAAAATTCCTCTGATCAAGACCTTTGCAAGAGGACGATCAATAGCCAGCCAACCTGACTTTAGAAATCAGGGAGCTGGGTTTCATTACCTATGAGCACAGACATCCACTGAGCCACACATTCTCCATCTAAATCCCGTCCTCATCTTTCTTTATCTTAAACCCGCACACCTCACTCACTTGGTCTCAATCAGAATGTCAGCGTTGGTTGGATTCAGCACAGCTTTACATATCAGTTCCTGGGTCACCGGAATGGATTTGTTCATGGACACGCAGAGATCAGAGAGGTAATCTAAGAATCTATCAAGAAAGAGAAACCAAATTAAACAGTTTCTGTACACAGAGCAGGGGTTGGGCTCTGGGAGCCTGGCTCTCCCTCGAGAGAACTGACCCAGCCTACCTTTAACACAAGTCAGAGAGGCTTTGGGTTTTAGTGTCAGCATCCATGGAACGCCCAGAAACCCAGACACCAGAGGGAAGGAAGGATGGATGGATAGATGGAAGGGAGGGAGGGAGGGAGGAAGGGAGGGGGGGAGGGAGGAGGGAGGGAGGGAGGGAGGGAGAGCAAAGAAAGAAAAGCAAAAGAGGAAGGACGGCGGTGACCGTTGTGAGGAAGAGCTGACAAGGTAAAAATGAACAGAAGGAACCACCAAGTAAGAAGCTCACATAAGGAAGACATGGTTAGGATGCAGGGTACCCAGAGTGGTGAGGGGCAAGGCTCTGATGCTTGAGGCCCAAATCAGAACCCTGGTTCTGGTTCTTACCCACTACGTTCTGATATGTACTGCTATTTGGGGGGAATTACTTAACCTCACTGTGGTTCAGTTTTCTCATCGACAAAAAAGGCTGGTATAGAACCTCAGAGAGTTCTTCTGAGGATTAAATGAGCTAATTCATGCAAAGTGCTTACTTAGCTCACTCACTGGCACATGAGAATGGCCCATAAAATGTTACTTTATGGGTGGGGGCAGTCGTTTTTATAAGAACACTTTCAGCTCTCCAGTGTCACCGTTCATGATACGCACATTGTAAACTATTTCCCACTTCACCTGAAATGGTGTGGATCTTAATTAATTAGAAGGAGAAAAAAAGAGGGAAGAGAGCGTAGGGGGAGGGGGAGATGTGTATGAATGCAACAGAATTGATAGAATTCACTAATGTAAATGAAAACACTCAAGTAACAACTAAGTGTGCAAAAGACTAACTGATGATATTTGGGGGAGTTCTAACTGATCACCACGGGGTGCTATGAAGTGAATGAGGGGCCAACAGTTGTCATTTACTGTGCACCTACTAAGTGCCAGGCACTTCACATGTATTTATTCTCATTTAATTTTCGCAATGACCCATCTAGCAGATGAGGACGTCAAAGCTCAAGGTCCCCCAGCTGGTAAATGCTGCAGCTAGGATTCTACCCTGGTCTCATTCCCATACTAAGCTCTTTCCGCTACTCATCAAAGAGCCTGTCAAAACCTGCCCAATCAAAACCCATAGCTAGTGGGAAGCAGCCGCATAGCACAGGGAGATCAGCTCGGTGCTTTGTGACCGCCTAGAGGGGTGGGATAGGGAGGGTGGGGGGGAGGGAGACACAAGAGGGAGGGGATATGGGGATATATGTATATGTATAACTGATTCACTTCGTTACAAAGCAGAAACTAACACACCATTGTAAAACAATTATACTCCAATAAAGATGTTAAAAAAAAAAAATACCGGGCTTCCCTGGTGGCGCAGTGGTTGAGAGTCCGCCTGCCGATGCAGGGGACACGGGTACGTGCCCCAGTCCGGGAAGATCCCACATGCCGAGGAGCGGCTGGGCCCGTGAGCCATGGCCACTGAGCCTGCGCTCCGCAACGGGACAGGCCACAACAGTGAGAGGCCCACGTACCGCAAAAAAAAAAAAATACTAATGGTAAAAAAAAAAAAACCTGTCCCTAACAGCCCCAAACAAAGGAAATCCAGGAAAAAGCACTATGACCCGCTCAGTGTCTGCATCGGAAATGCAAAGACACCTTCCGCCTATCAACCCCGCCCCCGCCTCACCTGGGCTCCCTGTTCTTTCGCACCAGACTGACGAAGGTGTCGATCTCTGCCGCAGTGATGTGTTTTTCCAGGAGTTTCCGATTATTGTGGAGCAGGGCAGTGATGGTGTCTTCAGCCAGCACATCATAGCCAATCTGCTTCTGCATGAAGCCAAACTGCTTGGCTATGTACTCCTTCGAAGGAAGGAAAGCGAGGTGAGTGGGGAGGACTGGAGACAATGGGATGAGGCTGGAAGTAAGGGAGGGGGCAGCAGCCCCTGAGGAGCATCACCGCCCATGAGGGGAATCACAGAGGAGCATCTTTCCACAACTTTCTAATCCAGGGCAACAGCTGCAAACTCCCTCGCATCCTTTATTTTTACTAAACCTGCCACACAGATGTAATTAAGTAAAATATCCTGTATTTACAGATAGGCATTTTTATTAAGTCCACTGTATAAATTTTAATGTAGTGACTTATTTTTCGAAAGGTCAAAAGTTGTTTTTCAGCTCTGATTTTATTACTAACTGAAGAGGATTTAACTGTGCCTCACTGCTCTGTGTGGCTGAATAAACACAGTCAAGCCTACCTGGATATTTAGAACAATGCTACCCCATGGCGTTTTCCTTATCTGGGGTGAAAATACATTTTTAAAGTCAGTGGGTAGCAGAAACAAGTTAGGAATATGTAAGCCAGTCAATTATATTCGTAGAACATATGAAAACACCCCTGGCTTCTTTTTGGGAGCAGACATGACATTCCATAGAAATATTTAAGAACTCCAGGAAGCCTCTTATGAATATTTGTTTGTTGCTATTCAAAGACATTTTTCCTGCCCAAAACAGACTATTTGCTTGCTCAAAGTTCAAACGGCCCTTGAAACTTGGTATAATTTGTTTTCATTAATTCCAAAATTCTAAAAGTGACTCGGGATGAACACAGCGGACATGGGCCACCTTTCAGCCCTCACTCAATAAGGATGCATGTTCGGGAATTCATCAGCCCCCAGGGATATACTACTGCCAGCTGGCACAGGGTCCATAAGCAACCAAGCAAAGACATCCAGAGTTGCAGCAAGAGGGACTGGTTTAGCCCCCTCATGTACAAGCAAAATGTTCTGGCACACACTACAGACTCTAATGTATCCTCATTGGAAGAGAATAAAATCACTTTGGCCCTAGTATGGTATGAGTATGGTATTCATGCACCGGAGGTAGATTTATAGCGACCATAAAACTAACAAACATAGCATCACGGGTCTGTGATGTTTTATATTTAAACAGTAGCAAAGGCAAAGTGAAAGGTTTAGAAATACTAGCTAACAAAGTTACGTCTACCATTTTAGAGCACTGCTTTAGGATTTAGGATCAACTCTATGTTTATGATGACAGACAAAAAAACTTTAACTACAGAGAACAGTTTTAAATTTAAAGGCCAGATGTAGGGGCATTCAAAGTTTAAAAACAAAACCTTTTGTAACACAAGGCAGGGATTGGAGTTCCAGTTACGATAAGCAGCACTCTGGGCACCTACAGTAGTTTACGGAGCGCAGGCTTTCTCAACCTCAGCACTACCTACTGACTTCTTGGGCCGCAAAATGCTTTGCTGCAGGGGGCTGTGCTGTGCATGGCTGGATGTTAACGGCATCCGTGGCCTCTGTCCCCTAGATGCCAGTAGCATCCCCAACTCACGACACTCAATAGGGTCTCCGGACATTTCCATATGTCCCCTGGGGGAAAACTTACTCCCAGTTAAGAACTACTGATACAGTGGTTCCTCAGAATCTCCAATTGTTAGGAACCCTCACAGAGGTTAAAACACCTAATTCACGGAGAGAATATATTGGTTGTGAGTGTGTTTACTGTCATCACACAGTTGATGACTTAGAATGTCATAAAACATAAGACACAACCAAAACAAAGAGAAAGTTACCAGCAGAGATGGAGGAGATGGATGGGACAGGAAGAGAAGATTTCACTCCATCTTCAATATAAGCACATGGAATCAGTGTGCCCTTCAGTCTTACGGGAATGTGCCATGAGAAGTACCGTATATGTAATACCAATGTCAAGAAAAAGAAATCTCATTCAGAGGTGGCTGTAGAAGGGGAATTTTCAGGTATCCTTCTCAAGTCTGTAATATATCTTCCCAGGCTTGCAAAACAAATCTGTGTTTCCTTTCTGAGAGCAAACTTAACAATGAACTACTACCTGGCCATTAAATAAACATACATGTGACACCTAAAACTCATTGAGGGAAGTACATGAACTTCAGGGAGGAAGCTGCCCCTCACTTCCCATTGGTCCTTAATCCCAACCTGGTTCTTCCTGTAGTCCTGCTGGGAGTGTCTCAGGACCCTGTAGCAGAGGCGGCAGATGTGTCTGAAGGGTGCATGCCGCTGGTCCCCCAGCTCCTCCAGACGTAGCATCGGGCCGTCACCACAGTCTGTGAATGGGGCCTGTAACAACTTGAAGATCTGTTTGCAGAAAGAAAAGAATAAGAACTGCCATCACCTACTGTTTTAAGGGCTAACCTTCCCTTTGGAAGTAATATAACCTCAAGGGTGGCTAAACTATATAGGAAAATCTCTCTATGCAAACAGTCGTGAACCTGAAAACTGCATTCATTCCATCAATTGGGACTGGCTCCTCCCTGAATTCAGTCCTCCTGGACCTAAGTGGTCCTCAAATACTTGAAAATGCAGTGTTTCAAGCAGTGCCTGAGAGCACAGACTCTGGAATCAGCAGATTCTAGGTTGAAATTACACATCTTTATTACTTTCCTACAGGTACAGATCACGGTCAAGGTAACCTTCAGTTTTCTCAGCAGTGATATGGAGAGAGTAATACCTAGCTCACAAGGGTGTTGTAAGGATTAAAGTAGATAGCAAGTGTCAGGTCATAAGTGCAGTGCTCACACAAGTGCTCAACGAAGGCTCCTCCACAGTTTCAGACCCTCTAGGAATCACTATTGTGGAAAAGAGCATGGGCATTAAGCCAGAGGTCTTATTTGGCAGCTACCACATCAAACAGCAGGGCATAATCTATTCTGGGACTTTAAACCCTTGTTGAAACAGGATGGAGTGTTAATAAATATCGTCTATCACAGTCCAAAAGGAGAAAGGATTCTCAAATCCAAGTTCCTAGGGAGAACTATGGGACTTGTAACTAACACGTTTTTCTTTTGGCTCTAGTGGCCCAGCCTCCAACAGCTTTAGAGAACTGTATGGCATACATTTCCATGTACTTCATCTACCCCGGACTTGTCACTTTTCTCCCTCTAATTTATTTCTACCCCAGTTTATTCTAATTTATTTCTACCCCAGTTTATTTAACTTTATACCAAATTACATCATCTCTGTATTTTCTGTGAGTTCATTTTATTTTCTACTCATTCTTCATTTACAGGAAGATTTTTTGGTGACTTATGATGGTCCCCAGAAGAGCCTCTACAGGCCTTCTGAGTTTATCATATACTCCAAATCTCCCAGATACATGAAATAACCTTAAGGATATTGATATTATTTGTGAGGAAAATAAAGTTGTCAACTGAATTCTTGTTGGGGTTCCTAACAGGTAAATTCTCACACGGCTGACATTCAACAAGTGTGTTAACCATCAACTGAACTATCAAACCATGAAAAGATGCAGGAAACTTGAATGCATTTTACTAAGTGAAAGAAGTAAAATCTGAAAAAGGTACATACAGTATGATTCTAACTATAGGACATTCTGGAAAAGGCAAAACTATGAAGACAATAAAAAGATCAATGGGCCATCATCAAAAGATCTACAAACAATAAATGCTGCAGAGGGTGTGGAGAAAAGGGAACCCTCTTGCACTGTTGGTGGGAATGTAAACTGATACAGCCACTATGGAGAACAGTATGGAGGTTCCTCAAAAAACTAAAAATAGAACTACCATATGACCCAGCAATCCCACTACTGGGCATATACCCTGAGAAAACCATAATTCAAAAAGAGTCATGTACCACAGTGTTCATTGTAGCTCTATTTACAATAGCCAGGACATGGAAGCAACCTAAGTGTCCATCAAGAGATGAATGGATAAAGAAGATGTGGCACATATATACAATGGAATATTACTCAGCCATGAAAAGAAACAAAATTGAGTTATTTGTAGTGAGGTGGATGGACCTAGAGTCTCATACAGAGTGAAGTTAAGTCAAAAAGACAAAAACAAATACCATATGCTAACACATATATATGGAATCTAAAAAAAAAAATGGTTCTGAAGAACCCAGGGGCAGGACAGGAATAAAGACGCAGATGTAGAGAAAGGAATTGAGGACACGGGGAGGGGGGAGGGTAAGCTGGGACAAAGTGAGAGAGCGGCATGGACATACATACGCTACCAAATGTAAAAATAGATAGCTAGTGGGAAGCAGCCGCATAGCACAGGGAGATCAGCTCGGTGCTTTGTGTCCACCTAGAGGGGTGGGATAGGAAGGGTGGGAGGGAGACGCAAGAGGGAGGAGATCTGGGGATATATGTATATGTATAGCTGATTCACTTTGTTATACAGCAGAAACTAACACACCATTGTAAAGCAATTACACTCCAAAAAAGATGTTAAAAAAAAAAGATCAGTGGTTGCTTGCAAAGGGTTGGGGGACAGGGAGGGACAAATAGGCAGAGCACAGAGGATTTTTAGGGCAATGAAACTACTCTGTATGACGTGATAATAATGGATACACGTGATTATACATTTGTTCAAACCCATAGCATGTACACCACCAAGAGTGAACCCTAATGTAAACTACAGACTTTGGACAATTATGATGTGTCAGTGTAGGTTCATCAGCTATAACAAACGTACCTCTCTGGTGGGGATGCTAATAACAGGGAAGGCTGCGGATGTGTGGAGGTATGAGGTACCCAGGGAATCTCTGTACTTTCCACTCACTTTTGCTGTGAACTTAAAACTGCTCTAAAAAATTAAGTCTATTTTTTTTTTTAAAGTCAATGGATCAAGCCTGCGAGGTGGAAATCATTCACATCCCTCTGTAAGAGCAGTGATACCACTGATTTCTTATAAAGCCAACCCAATATGTCACCACTCACGGACCTGCTTGAGAATATTCTGTTCTCTCATCAGCTTCTGCCGTTCTCTGTTGGGCTTAGAGAAGACCACTTCAAGAACATCTTGACCGGAATTAGTTCCACCAGTGACAAAGTAAACCAAGTCTTCCAGCAGCTTGGTTACAGATCTTAGGAGGAAAAAAGCTATTAGAAATGGGACGTGTTCGACGTGCGACAGGCTGAAAGCTTCACCTTGGAAGCCTTCAGGCCGAAGGAACCAGTTAAGCAGAAGCAAACCCATTCCTCCCAGTTTCCTTGAACTTGTCAGTTGAGGCCAATTACCAATAAGAGCGAAATAGAGACAATACCTAGTTGTCCACAAAAACATTATCACTTTCACAAAATATCAGACATTACATTTTATCTCAGAGTAACCTCAACCCCTGACATTCAGTAAGATAGTCCCAGAGACCAAGTTGGAGACAGGGCAACAGAGAAAGAAGGAGATATTTACAAGTTTAGAGACTTTCAGAACAGTGAAAGCAGAAGTGACTATTCCTTGAAAACCATAAGTTGAAGCCACCCACAAATGCTAAGGCCTGCTGCTCTCACACTGAACTCTTCCAAGCACCCTCTCTCTCCGCAAGGGATTTCAAAAACCCACAGGGGGCGAAGATGAGCACGTCCGGTTCTGGCAAGGAGCCTTCACCTTCTTTCATTCTGGGTGATGGTGCCCTTCTCCAGCTTCCCAGCTATGGAGCCCAGCACCTTGCTGGCATCGTTGGCAAAGTCCAGGTCCCGAACCTCAGCGGGAGAGACTGGAACTATGGCAAATGCTTCTTTGTCCTCCTTCACGGGAGAGGTTCCAATCTGAAAAGCAAGATGGTCTTTGTGGAACAGCCTCTTAGACTGAGAGGGTAAGACGTTAATCAAACACTGTATTTATGGGACATGGGGCAATCCAAAAAGCCTAGAGCTCTCTTGTGGTTCAAATGAATGGACATAGAAAAACACCTGGAAAGATGCACCCCAAATCATCAACAGCTGTTACCTCTAGAGGTTGGTATCGTGGAGAAAAGTAAGGCAGGAAATGGGGCAGTACTATGCTTTTATAGCTTCATTTGTTACAGGGAGCATCTGAGACTTTTGTAATTTAAAAACACACTTATAAATACATAGGGAAAAAAATCAAATGTACAAAATGGTAATTCTTGTTTCTGAGAGTATTATAAGGGTAGACACTGCACCGATCTTTTAGCTTTTCTATATACCTGAAAATGTTCATTAAAGTAGAAGAAAAAATTCCAATAATCTTCCCCATCACCAAAAAATATTATGTGAGAGTATAATTCCATTTTTTAAAAAGAAAAACCCTACGTCTGTGTATTTATGCTCTATGATCCTGAACAAGGTGAGAAAGGAGAGGTGGGCTTCAGGGAGAGAAATTAAAGAGGTTGGAAGGACTTTCAAGAAATAAAAGTACACATTTAAACACAAAGAGAAATAAAGAAATGATAAAGATTGGGTGAAATCAACTAGGTATGTGATGTATGTCAAGGCACAAGCAAACATGCCCCCAGCCAAAATCAGCCTTCAGACAGATATGAAATCCAGACAATTGCTCTACCTTTAGGGCAGAAGCTATGGAATACAATAAAAGGTTCTAATTATTTCAAAAGCCCTGGGCTTGCTTTAGCCAGGTCCCTTGGAAAGAATTCTTTCATCACATTCAAGTTTGTCCGCCACCACAGCAACAACTTCAGACCTGCATACGCCTCCATCTGCCCTCAAAGGAGCCCTTTTATTGGGAGCATGAGACCGAGGGAAGCAGCCAAGTAAGGGGACTTACTTTTAGCATCACGGGTTTTTCTTCTTCCTTGTCAATGGGGATATTTGTGCTGTGAACCCAGGTATTAGTACACAGGTGTCTGAGCCGGACATATGAGTTTCTAAAGGAAAAGAAAAAAAAAGAAAAAGGATTTTAGGGACAGGGCTATTTAGGCTCTCTACAGCCACCGCCCTAGAATACATCCTATAAGAATAAAAAAAGGATACCAAAATGGTTTTCCGCTATACACACTGGACAGCATAAACTTAAGAGCAAACGGTTCTGGTCCAAGATACACTTTGACAGATCTACAGTGGCCAGCCATTCATAACCACTCTAAGGTGATTGTCTCGTGCTGTATTTCTAAACGCAGCCACACCTCATTCTATTATGTTTGGCTCTATTGCCCTTAACAGACCCTGTTTTTTTGTTTTTTTAACAAATCAAAGGTTTGTTCATCATGCAAGTCTACAGGTTCCATTTTGGCAATAAAGTATTTTTAAATTAAATATGTACATTGTTTTTTAAGACATAATGCTATTGCACACTTAACAGATAACAGTGTACTGTACACGTGACTTTCATATGCACTGTGAAACCCCCAGATTTGTGTGACTTGCTTTATTGTGATATTCGCTTTATTGCGATAGTCTGGAACTGAACCCACAGTATTTCTGAGGTATGCGTGTATAAAATTATACACTGTGAATGACTATCTCCGAACAAACCGAACATGAGACAGTAACAAAAAGTATTTACTGAGGACCTACTAGTGCTCATCATGAGAGATAAAGCAGTAATTGAAATTTTCATATGGATCAATATAGCAAAAAAATCAAACCATAAAATGCCTGGAAGAAAATGTGAGTAAAAATTTAATAATCTTGTGAGAGGGAAAGCCTTTTGAAGCACATAACAAAATACAAGATTTCCAAATTTCAGAAGCAAAAGATGGATACATCTTATTACATAGTTTAAATTTCACATTTCCATACAGCAAAAGTAGAAAAAAGTTTAAAAACCATCATGAACAAAACTGAAAGAAAAATGACAACCTGGGAAAATAAAAGATTAATATATAGTATAAAAGGGTATTAATCCACATACATAGAGAGATCTTAAAAATCCGTAAGACAAACATCATGAATATTGGAAATGAAAATGGAACACGTACGCAAACCAGTAATTTAATAAAGAAACATAAATGACCAATAAACATCCAAGTACATATTCAACTTCCTCAATTTATACAAATTAAAACAATATATCATTTTATTGTATCATATCCCAAAGATCCTGGAAACTGATACAACCCAGCACTTAGAGCTTAGAGAGCTTACAGAGCTTAGAGAAATGAGTTCTACACACTCATGGTAAGAGTGTCAACAGGTTAAACTCTGGAAGAGAGTCTGGCACGTCGTATAACATGTAAAATGTATCTACCTTCTCATCTAGCAATCTCATTTTTATATTTCTTAAGAGATGACAGCACAGGTGCAAAATGAGGCAGAAAGATGTTCAACAAAGCATTATTTATAATAGTTAAAATCTTGCAAACAACCCAATGTCTCAGTAATGGGCTAGTTAATTATAGTATGTAAGACAGAATAGTACAGAGTTCTTTAAAATGATTACAATCGATATTTATTTACTTGGAAGTATGTACAGGACATATTGTTCAGTGGAAAAAATGTTAAAAACAGCTTATGGGGCTTCCCTGGTGGCGCAGTGGTTGGGAGTCCGCCTGCCGATGCAGGGGACACGGGTTCGTGCTCGGGTCCGGGAAGATCCCACATCCCGCGGAGCGGCTGGGCCCGTGAGCCATGGCCGCTGAGCCTGCGCGTCCGGAGCCTGTGCTCCGCAACAGGAGAGGCCACGACAGTGAGAGGCCCACTTACCGCCAAAAAAAAAAAAAAAAAAGCTTATGATTTACTTATGATAAATTATACACAGGTTATCTGTGTGCCCAGAGACGTGTCTGAAACTACAGAAAACCAAAATGTTTGTCGTAGTTACCTCCGAATGGTTAGATTTTATGTAATCTTTTACTTGTCTCTTTGTTCTCCGTGAGATTTTAAAATATTTTTGTTGTTGTTTCTTTTTATGATGAGCATGGATCATTTTACGATGTTTTTCAAATCTGCTTTTCTTTTAAAGAAGTAGTGACATAATACTTGCTCTTAAGGAATCTATCATCGCATTAGTGAGATGAAATGAACGCACACCAAGCGAAAGTAACAGGAGACATACCTTAGAAAGGCTTTAAGATGGGAGACAGTCAAGGTAAGTACTTTTAGAGGAGGAGATTAAGGAGGCTTCAGGGAGGCATGGAATATTTTTGTTACAGAAAACTTGAGCTGGAACTTTAAACACTGGTGGGACCAGAGCAGAAAGGACAGCATGGAAGTCATTTGCATTAAGAGGAATTCAAAACAACAGCATCCCAAGTTCATGGGAAAGGGGCACGGGGGAGGGCACATTAAACCAGGCACGTCTCTTCAGTAGATCCTCTAACTTCCTTCATTTTAACTGTCTTGAAAATTACAAGTGGTATTTACTCTGAATAGCACGAACATAAATTAAACAACATGAACAAGACATTTGACAGAGATTTGCATTTTTTTCTTCTCAGGAACTTGGATGCATTTTCTTCTTTTCAAAGTATAACTGAAAGCTTGGAGCTTAACTTTTACTTGGCCGATTGACTACATTCTACAGAGTTCTATGTCAAAGTTCATTTAAAATACCAAGGGCATTCTGTCTATTCATCTGAAGTCTCATTCCCAACCCTTAGCTCAAGAGTCATGATATCAGGACAACTGCAAAAGAGCCACAAAGCTGGATGCTCTCCCAATGTTCATTTATTGCATCTAATTTGCATAAATTGCAATTTTACTATCTTGCTTATTACATCCAGGACTTGTCACTATCCCTTTCAGTTTGTCTTGAAAGCATTCTTTCAACCAATGACTATTACAAAAAAGTTCTTTACTGGTAACATTTCAGGTACTTCCACAGGTATCTACCGACAGACTTTCTGATCTTCAAAGAAGCAAAATTTAGCACAACTCTAAGATGGAGGGAAATGTGTGTACTCCTCCTAAAATTTTTATGACTCCACTGAATCAATGAATAAGAGGCCCTGTTCACTTCTGGCTCTGAGGTTGGTGGCCAAGGGCAAGAACAGATAAAAATTTAGAGAGCTAAGACCAAGTCCAAGATCATAACTAATAATAAACACATTGGTAAACCACGCCAGGCACTTTCTCCAGGGTGAACACAAGGCTTCCCTTGCTTATGAGTTTACAATCAGTCTGTCTATGGACAACTGCCCACAAAGAATGTTTTCCAACAGAGAAACAGTAATGAATCAAGGGGATACAGAAGCAGGGCTCTACAGCCAACCAAAGCTGTTTGGCAAGCTGACCTAGGAATTCAAACTTCCCCTCCCCACGGGATCATGGGGATTTCCAACCCACTGGGGAATATGGCCAACGGGCACCTCATTCCTCTTCACCAGGGGAATGCCATGAAATACCTTCTGACAGATATTTTACATCACATGGTTCTGTTCTTTGCTAACCCTTACAAACAAAAAACTTAGCAAATAAAACTAACGTCATTCCCTTGTCTTCTGGGAGCCTAAAAACAAAATCCATTAAAGAGCTTCCAGAATAGAGGACACAACACAGGGAAAAGTACTTAAACCAAAACGCAATTGGATTCTATAGTCCCTATGCCTATCTAGGTAGTCAGTGAGAAAGGACGCTTTACAAAAGCAATCTACCCTACTTGAAACCATATGTTTAAAAATGACCTCAAAATCGATCAAAGATCTAAGTGAAAAGAGCACAAACTACTAAAACTCTCAGAAGAAAACATTAGCATCAATCTCTGTGACCTTGGATTAGGCAACCGTTTCTTGTAAAGCAAAAGCATAAGTAGCCAAAGCAAAAATAGATAAACTGGACTTCAACAAAATTAAAAACTTTTGTGGTGCACAAGACACCACCAAGAAAGTGCAGAAATCTACAGAATGGGAGAGAATACTTGCAAATCATAACTGATAAGGAGCTCGTAATAAAGAACATTTAATACTCAATAAGACGACACATAACCCTTTTTTTTAAGTGGCCAAAAATTAATGGTCAAAGGATCTGAAAAGATGTGTCTCCACAAATGATATACAAATGACCAATAAACACATAAGATCATCATCGTTAGCCATCAGAGAAATTCAAGTCAAAACTACAATGAGATACCACTGCACAGGTACTAGGATGGCTCAACTGTAAAAAAGATAAACAAGCATTAGAGAGAAATTAGAACTCTCATATACAGCTGGTGGGAATATAAAACTATAAGTGTAAAACTGGCAGTTCCTCAAATGTTAGACATACAGTTACATCACCTAACCCACTAATTCCACTCCTAGGTATAGGCCCATGAGAAATGAAAATATGTATCCACGCAAAAATGTGTACACAAATGTTCACAGAAAAGCCAGAAAAAGGCAAACAACCCAAATGGCCATCAACTAATAAGTGAATAAATAAAATGGGACATAACCATACAGTGGAACCTTATTCAGGAATACAATGAAGAATACATGCTACAAAACGGATGCATCTTACAAACAACGCTAAGTGAAAGAAGCCAGTCACAAAAAGCCATTCCATTTACACGAAATGTCCGGAACAGGCAGATCAATAGAGACAAAATGCAGATTAGCCTAAGGCTGAGGGTGGCGCCTGGGGAAATGAGAGCCACTGCCAATGGGTACGGTGCTCCTTCTTGGGGTGATGAAATTGTTCTAAAATCGATTGTGCTGATGGTTGCCCAACTCTGCTAATCTACTAAAAACCAATGAATTGAGCACTTCCAGTAGGTGAATTGTACAATACATGACTTATATCTCAATATATCATTTAAAAAAAAAAAAAAAAAAAGCAATCTACATCAGGACAAACCTGGAGTACGCGAAGCTGTGCCCATACTTAGGATTTAATAGGAGAACATCTGCAGCTTTTCCCAGATTCTCAAGGGGTTAATGACCCAGCAGAGGGTAAGAAGCAGCGATCATTGTGCTGAATGGCAATGAACAGCCTCCTTGTAAGGTTCTCTTCTTGTGGACACTGCCTTCTGTTTATCACTCTGAGAGGGACAGGAAGAGTATCCAGCACAAGAGAAGGTTCTCCTCTAATTCTTTTTTTTTTTAATTTCATGTTTTGGCATTTTTGTTAGCGTTAATCATTCCCTTCTCTGCCGTCTAATTTTATTAAGCACCTAAGTGTCTAGTGGATGCTAGACACTTGGATACGAACCTCTCCATAGCCATTACCTTCTTTACAATTCCTTTAATGTTTCCTATAATACAATATTTAAGAACATAGTCTTTTGTGTTACACAGACACTTCTGTGTTCTCCTCCGGTTGTAACAGCACCCAAGCTGCAGTTACCACTTTCACAGCCCAGCTCTGGCTGAGCAGGTAAACAGCAATGATATACAGGAACAATGAAACACAAAGGAATCCTCAGAGAGAGGGGCCCTGTGTAAAACCTCCCAGTGCCAGTGAGGCTTCCACTACCCAAGGCTGTGTCCAAGAGTCAGAATTGCAAGAACAGCCCTATCTGGCTCTGCAACGGTGCTCGCTGACTTGTGATAAGTTGTTTAAATTCTCTGAGCCTCATTTCTCTACCTCTAGGAAACGTCAAATGATAATACCTATCTCACAGGGGTTTTGGTGAAGGTGAAATTATATAACATGAGTATTTAGCATTACAGATGGCATGTAGTCAGCACTCAACCAGTGTTAGCCACTATTAATACTTTTGTTGATTTTTTGTTTTTTCAAGATTTTTTTTTTTAATGTGGACCATTTTGGAAGTCTTTATTGAATTTGTTACAATATTGCTTCTGTTTTATGTTTTGGTTTTTTGGCCATGAGGCATGTGGAATCTTAGCTCCCCGACCACGGATTGATCCTGCACCCCCTGCATTGGAAGGTGAAGTCCTAACCACTGGACCGCCAGGGGAAGTCCCTGTTGATTTTAAGAGTGAGCTTTTGTTCCATTTACGGTCTAGTAAATGGAAATGCTTTTTTATGCAACAAAACTAAAAGTCAAATTTAATAAAATAACCAAAGAAGATTGGTCTGATTTCTCAATACCTTTAATAAAGCTTGCTATGCACTGAGTGAATTTCAAACGTTCCATTTTCTAGAATTTCTTTTCAATCGTTTATTCAATTGACCAGGAGATCTCTCAGATTTGGAAAGGAGGGAGAGAGTAAAGGAAACTAGAAATATTGAGCTACTTAAGCTTAACGTTTGGTTTGTTCACCTAAACATAGCACGTCTTAGCTAACCACTGACTACTGAGAACTTAAAACTGATAAGCCATGGAAAAAAGAAAAATCAGGTGTCATTTCAATGGGCAACCAGAACAAATCCTTTACCAAATCCCGTACAAAAGCTTCAAGAACGACGATGATGTTTTGGATTCCAAGAACCCCAGCCAGGCCGCATATACCACCCTGACTCACTTGAGATAAGCCGTTTAGGACTCATACCTTGGGACAAGGCTATCGCCTCCACGGAGGGTGGTGGGATCTAGCTCAAAGATGGAGGAGATGTCATTGCCTTCGGGCACAGAGACCAGGGAGTACACCATCTTTTCTTGGGCGTTTCGCAACCTGCTCCGGGAGGCATCCTGATCAGAGTCCAGCTGAGGAGGAAAAGTCATCACGTCAAGGATTGCACATGCCACGGCCTTCCCTCACTACAGTCACTGCACAGTCCACAGGAACAGGGAAGAAACAATAGTGAGCGTCGGTAGCTGGCAGGAGAAGCACCACCGTTTCAGAGCAGTCATCAAAGATGATAGTTGGCCACCCACACCAAGAATGTTTACACTCTACCTCCTGGTGTTGCAATAAAAATGCTTAAGCAACGTGGGGTTGCATTACTAGCTCTCCACGGGCAGAGTGCTACTGGCGGTACATCCCGGTGCAGCGGTTGGGAGAGAGGAAAAGCAGTGTGAGAAACTTCGCCTGTGGATTTTGTTATGGGCGGTTGTGTTAACCTACAGTGAAACTGTCTAGCAAGAATATGATACAGCTACTTCCCAGGAGAAAAAAACAATGCAATGAAATAAACCTGAATCCAAGTGTTTGTAAGCAGCTATCCCCATGTGGCCAAGAAAAATATTTGAGAAGTCAGACTAGCCCTGAAAAAATGTTCCCAATTAATCAATTGCTGATGACAATTCAGGGGAAAAGGGGCCCCTCCTGCTACATGAGGGATTTGGCTGAGACTGAAGAAAATCTCTGACAGTGAAGGCTGAAGAACAAGGATGAAATCTTTCCCAAGAAACTGTAAAAACACATCTAGTCTCCAAAGGCCATCTGCCTGAGAAGACGGAAGCTGCACGCCGAGCCTAGCGCCTGCTCTGACAGGCTTCACAAGGTGGCTCTCCACCGTGTGACTCTAGACGGGATCATTTCTCATGTTTAACATCCTTGCAAGATGACAATATCCACCTGTATGTACTAGGAAAATCACATTTCCCTTGTCTCTATCTTGCTTTGCTTAGGCTGAGGCCCTGCTTCCTTTCCAAATGCAATGGAGAAAAGAAAAGCAAATCTAACAGGCGAAGGAGAGAGCGTTAAGACAATGTCATTCCATGGGGCCTGAGTTCTAGGACTGTAGGCAACAGCTTGCTTTTTCAGTTCATCAGCAGCCCCAGCCTTTGTCTATTAAAAAAAAAAGGAAGGAAGGGAGGGAGCGACGGAAGAAAGAAAACAAAATGCAAACAATCCTTCTGATACCCCAAACCTCTGTCTCCCCCCTCACACTCCCTCCTTCTCACACCCTGTAACCTCTGGCTAAACAAACCCCCGTTCGTCATTCCACCTACACTAACGTAAGACTCCACTGGAGAGGTTCAGGACAGCTCCAAGAGCTCAGCTCGGGAGAAAGTACTGTGAACAGAATGTGTCCTCTTCTAACCACTGTTACCTGTAAAGGGTTGCACACACCACTTTCAAAATAAACCCTGCCCCGGTTCTGGTGTGAGACACGGGGCTCAGCTACAGACTGGCAGTTAAATTTCAGACCTGCCACACATCCGAAGAAAAATGCCAACTGCACTGAGTCCACGGTGTCTGGACTGTGACTGAGCAAGGCGCCCTCATCCTCCCGAGTGCAGTCGGCGCTTGCCATCTAGTGGGAGGAAAAGCACATGTGCAGAAGGCCGTCAGACAAGAGCCAGCCTCGGGTTGTTCTTTATGTCCCTGTGGCGTCGAGCCCGTGGCTCAAGGGGGCTGCTGAATTTAGCAAGAGGAGAGCGACAAAGCCGAATGGGGTCCCAGGCAAAGCCACAGGCACTGGGTGCCAGTCTCAGGAAATACGCGACCAGTAAGCAGAGCAGAAAGAGAGGCTTCCTCTCCCACACTCCCGAGTCTCCCAACCGAGAAGACCATAAAGGGTGCAGGACCCTCCCAACGCTGACACCTTCCTCCCAGAGGCAGGAGCTGCGGTGCTGGCCTTGTGGGTGCGGGGTGAGCCCCCCCACCACACACACCCCTCCTCCACGCGAGGACCGCCACCCAAGCAACACCCCGAGTATCCAGAGCAACGCGGCCGAGATCTGCAGCCAGACCCACTGGCACATGGCACTGCCCTGGCACGCAGAAGCACGACAGAGTAGAAAGATGGCTGCACTCCCAGCGACCCCGAGGCCTGTGGCCAGTGAGGACCACGCTCTGCTTCTTCACCCGTCAAACAAAGATGGAGGGGCCTGTCCCAATCCCTTCGTGCAACTGCTGTGCAGCCCAGAGGAACTGTGGATGGAAAGGCACTGAAAATGGTAATCATCCTTTGCAACTTACAACAATGCCATTTATTAAGCGTTTACTATGGGCTAGGCACTTCATTTGCACAACATCTCACTTCGTCCTTACAACCAGCCCATTGTCCACAGCTACAGATGAGGGAATTCAGTCTCAGAGAGGGCAAGTAACGTGTCCAGAGTCACACAGCTCATAAGCCGTGGGTCCGCTATTCAAACCCAAGTCTGTCTCTCTCTCGCCCTACTTTTGATCACTGTGTCCTTCCCCCTGCACTGCACGTGCCCGTCTTTCCCTCGCACGTGAACAGGCCAGGAGAGCAGTCCCGTTCCACACAGAGTTCAAGGTTCACTCGGACATCAGCTCTCCCTGAAAGAAGCCATGGTTCTCCTTCAAAGTCATCTCTGAGGGGAGCCTTAGTCCCCCAGCAAGTCCAGCAACTAACGGTTGGGACACCCTCAGCTAGAACTCTGCGTTTCTTCCGAAGCTAACGTTCTGCCCAAACCTAATTAGAAGGTTCATGGCTGCTGCAGAATTCACAGCACTTTCGTTGACAATTACATTCTGTATTATCGCCACCCCAACTCCCTTCATTAATGTACCTATGTTAATGTCCAATTTTTTCAAAATTTTACAAAAAACAACACCCTCAATACCACCTAGCATATTCACCATCAAGATGTTCAAATGGACACACAACGTCAAACAGAGCAGCAACCGTTTGGGTCTCTGTTAATCCTAGACCAGAATGAAGCACTCCACAAGAGAACTGCATGACTTACACCCATCATTTCCCTGTAACACAACCACTTCCCTCTTCAACCCGTAACTGTGGACACCTGAACCCCCAACCCAAGTGCCTCCCTATCAGCATTAATTGGCAATATGGCTTCCAAAGAAGGATCCAGCTGGCATTAAAATTCCAAACCACACAATAAGGTCTATTTCTGACTTTGCAGAAAGGACAGATGGTTAGACAACTGAGTGTCTAATCAGCGGTCACGCCTCATGTGCTACCTCCACACTCTAAATGACAGTGTCCACCTTATACACTCATTCCTTGAAGACATCCGAGTGAGTCATAGATTCAGGTCAACAGCAATGAGACATTGGCATGTAAAAGGCTGGCTTCTACAGGAACCATCACCGTCTCCAACCTAGCAGTATTCCAAGAGATACCGTGAACTTCTGCAACTTAGAGATGGAGACCCCTTGAGTAAGCACACAGAAAGAGCATCATGACCAACAGTCTCTTGGACCAACCAAGACACAAGGGGATATGACTGCCCTCAAGGGAAGCACAGAACAAGATCCTCTGTTAAGGCAGCGTAAGCTCTCCCCTTCCCCAGCACTCAGTGACCACAGGGGCAGTTTCTTACATGGGGTTCCAGATCACATGTCCTCACCCTACCAGACAAAGACAAGAAGGCTCTTGTCCATACTTACTGAGGGCTGAAACTCCAGGCATTCTTCCTCAAAGTCAGGGTCTACCTGATGAAAAAGAATCATTAGGAAATTAAAACATCCATTGCTTTCTCAAGGACTTGGCCCCGCTAGCAGGAGACTTCAAGGCCTGCGAATATCTTTGGACAGCTAAGAACTTCTCCCTTCCCTCTGTTCACGAAACCAGCATGCCACAATCACAACACACGTCACACGAGTACAGCACACATGGAACAATCTACCAGTCACCGATAGATGGCTCTCAAATGTAGACAGAGGAACACAAAGAATCCACTAGCAAAGCAACAGTTAAAAGCCTGAAGTAAATAAAAGATCAGTACCCAGTGATTGATAATCCTGCTTATTTCTAGTTAGAAAAAAAAAAAAAATGTCTGGCTTCCAGCAAGAACTGCATCCGCCCCAGGACATAACAGATGATGCAACCATGATTGATCTTTGGCAAACCATGTAATCAACATTTCTCACAGCTGGTGGGCTGGGTCCATCATTTCCTACGGCTCCATTTTAAATTTCAACTTAGTCTTAATCTTCGGCTCTTCAATATTTCAAAACCATCAGTTCATACAAGTGTCAGGCATCCCGGGGGGTTGGAACATTTAGATTCAGCCTTCCTTGGGGTCAGCTGCAGAAGCAACACTGACACCCAGGCATCACCTTGAAAATCTCTGAGCAGTCTCACCAGTGGTACCAGATGACAGGAGGTGTCCCTTGATGTACGGCTAGAATCTGGTATGAATATGCATCGTACATCTTCCAGCAGATCAGAGTAAAACTTAACATCTGTCACACAGTAACACGGCTCCTCAATTTAATACAAAAACTAAAAGGGAAGTTCCTCCCATCCTTCAGTGTTGAGTCTTGCCTTTCCTCAAAAACCCTTCACGGTCATTTAAAATACATTGCCTTGATTTTTTACATTCCTGTAAGTAAAAGACCCTGTCTATTCCACTAAAGCTCTGAGTAACCAGGCTGTATAAAATTACGTAATTCTTTACGGGTTTTAATGCTTCCAGCTTTACATACCATGTTTCACTGCGGCCAAGTCTTGGTCATTCGTGTTAGGATCAGGGTTGGTAAATAAGATGCGGTGAGAGTAGTAAACAAGAGCAAAATGGAAAGATCATCCTAAAACCCTGATTAGCATTATGTTTTTTAAGATCGATTCTCTTAGCCACTGTCAGATACAGCTGACCCTTGAACGATGCGGGAGTTAACACGCGTATAATTTATAGCTAGCCCTCCAAACCTGCGGCTCCCCATCTGCAGTTCTTCTGCATTCTCGGATTCAACCAGCCACAGACCGTGTAGCACTGCAGTGTTTACTACTGAAAACTATCCACAGGTAACTGGACCCGTTCAGAGTTCAAACCCACGTCGTTCAGAGTCAAATGTATACAGCACAGTATTATTAAATAAAGTCACCAGGATGGACATTACATTCCCACCACAGCATTATTTTCTAACTGACCTTCTCCCCACAGCTTGATCAGAATCCCTGTCAAATACTAAAATGTGTTCACGATTTTTGCCTCTTCTTGTCTATAAGCAGGGAAATGAGGTGGAAGGAAACAGAAAAGCAGAAGGAAAAGCTAGGTACCTGAGCATTACCCTCAGCCCCTAACTACTTAATGGATATAGGTAAGTGAGGAAAGAGCAGTACATCATCCCTGAAAGAGAAAAACTATGGGGCTGCCACTTACCTCTGCTGCTAAGTAATGCCCTGTAGCAAGATGCTTGAAACGGAAGAGGCTGTTCCAATATCCTGCTCCACCCCGACACGGGTCATGCTGGACCACCTGCAACAGGAGTGGAAGAAATGTCAATCCAAATGAGGGCGGCGCTGAATCTGAGACACCACCCAGAAGTCATAGTGCAGGAGCCGTATTTAAGCTGAAAAAAATCATTATCTTCCAACAAACGCGTAACAAGTATCACATGTATTGTTAAGCAATGTTTCTCCGAAGGAAAAAGAGTCCCCTAATTAACACGAAACGGTTGTAAGACAAAGTTCAGTGGTTTTCGGATTATTTGCCTTAATCACAAGGAAGAAGTTAGATCCTGGACTTCATCCACAAAAGGCGAAACAAGCAGAAAAAAAAAAAGAATCTCATGGAAAACTGTAGCAATTTATCCATGCACTCATGCACTATAATACATCCACACGCCTGTGCTTTGAAACTGGACACTCACAGTGCCTGGGCCAATTCAGCCTACAAATAAATGTAACCGTAGCTTCTGCTCAAGATGGAATAACTGGCACTGGGAGTTGCTGCCATAAATAGACACCTCACACATGTCATGAACATGCCATAGACAACGAGAAAACTGAGTAAGATATACAAAACAACTGGGCTCAGATGTTGGATGACAGGGAGCGCACAACTGTGATCTCTGAGGACAGGGAAATAAGGTGATCTCCACGACTGCTCCAGCTTTCCGCTGGGAGGTCCGCCCTCTGGACAGTGGCGTCGAGAAGAAGTATTCAAGCAGAGGAGATCAGTCTCACTGAGGTGAGGAGATATGTCAGAACTTAAGGAGGCTGGGGTGACTGGAATTTGTCAGGGCAGAATACAGAGCTCCCCAGAAAACAATTTCCAGAAATCTGCACAGGGGCCTCCTTTAGTCTTTGGCTAAATACCCAAGCTGCATATGTGTAAGGCGAGACCCCACAAGGCCAAATAAAAAACGAGAGGGTAGTCGTAAGCTCGACAATCCAGGAGTTCACACAGGACTAGAAGGTGTTCTGATTCTAACAAGCCAGAGGAGAGGCCGGTTGAACACCTGGGGCATTCAGTATCGATGTCAAAAGGCATCAGAAGGCATACCTTAGTAGCAGGGCTAGTCTAACCCTAAAAAAATGCTACGGTACACTTGACCTAATGACGCTTTAAAACAAACCTCCAAAGGATCAAAGTGATCTACAAGTAACTTTCTTTGTCTGGCAAAACAAAATTCAATACTCTTGAAAGGAAGGCAGCAGATCCAGAGAGTCAACAAAGGAGCGTCACAATATTGACCATATTGTCATAAAGCAGCGGACAGGCAAGAATCAGGAAAATGCAGCCTGTCAGACAATATCGAACGACCCAGTATGTCCATGTGGTTGGTGGAGGCTAGAGAAGTATGTAACAGTGACCGCCAAATTCTCCCATTTTGATACGTACCCACACATTTTGAGAAACTCAGTGGTTTCAAAGGAGGATAACTACACATACACACACTCACACATGCATCAAGACACATCATAATTAGGTTAACGTAAACCAGAAATAAAAAGAAAAAATTTTACAGTAGCTAGGGAAAAAAAGAGACACTATATGCAGGGAACAAAAGAAAAGAAAACCACTGAATTCACATCAGAAAGTAATGCGTGCAAGACAACAATGGATGAACGCCTTCAAGTACAAAAAGAAATAACTGTCTATGTAAAATTCTACACTCAACAAAAATATCCTTCATGAATGAAGGCCATATGGGGAAATGAGAACCTTTAATACACTGCAGGTGGGGACATACAATAGTGCCTTCAAGACAGTCTGGCATTTCCTCAAAAGGTTAAACAGAGTAACCATATGACTCACAATTCCACTCCTGAGAGAACTGAAACTCCTCACAGAAACTTGTGCATGAATGTTCACAGCAGCATTATTCACAACAGCCGAAAAGCAGAAACAATCCAAATGCCCATGAATAGTAAATAAAATATGGTATATCCATACAGTGGAATATTATTTGACAATAAAGATAAATGAAATACAGATACGCATGGCAACATGGATAAACTTTGAAAACTTTATGCTAGGTAAGAGAAGTCAGGTACAAAGGACCACATATTGTAGGATACCATTTATATGAAATGTTCAACCTGGGCAAATCTATAGAGATAGAAAGTGGACCAGTTACCAGAGGTGGGGAGGGGCAAATCTGAAGAGAAATGAGCTGTGACTGCTATGGCTCAGGGATTCTTTTGGGTCAACTAAAAACCACTGAGAACTACACACTGTACATTTCTGAATTGTGTGACATATGAATTGTATCTCAATGAGGCTGTTATTTTCAAAAACGAAAAATAAGCTGATCTTTTTAAATGAAGGCGAAATAAAGATATTCACGGACAAATATAAAGTTTTCTTGTCTTCAAATGAGAGCTGAGAGAATTGGCCAGTGGCAGACCTGCACTACAGAAATGATAAGGGAGTTTTTTAGGCTGAAGGAAAATGATTCCAGATGAAAACTCAAATCTACACCAAAAAATGAAGAGCTGGAGATGATGACTATGTGGGTAAAAGACTCCTGTCCTCTTGTTTTTCCATGTTTTTAAAATGCAAGTGACTCCTTAAACAAGGCAAAAAAAAAATAAAAATGCACTATGGAGTTTATAGCATATATAGAATAAAATGCAAGAGAACATCACCACAAAGGACAGGAAGGGAGAAACAGAAGTGCAGCTGACCCTTGAATAACACGACTTTGAACTGTAAGGGTCCACTTACATGTGGATTTTTTTCAATATTAAATACTACAGTGCTACATGGTTGGATGAATCCACGAATACAGAGGAACCACGAACACCGAGGGCTAACTATTAGTTATACGTGGATTTTTAACCATGTGGAGGGTCAGTACCCCTAACACCCATGTTGTTCAAGATTCAACTGTATATTATCATAAGGTTCTAACATCACGTGTAAAAAGTTATGACGATATGTAAAACTGATTGGCAATGAGGTGAAGACGTATAACGAAAACCCTAAATCATGACCAAAAATATAAAACACATGGTGTTGCCTTCCTTCTTTTATTTGGAAGGGACACTTATGTTTCTAAAATCCTCAAGAAAATGAAAAAGGAAGATGTTCAGTGTTTCCCTAGAGTATTCAGAGGGAAAATTGGCAGGGAACAGTTTTGCGGGGGAGTAAAAATTAGACAGCTGTTGCTTCTCAGATGATAAGATATAGAAGATGTTCTACAGTGGACTTCTGGGTTAAGTTAGTCCGTACTGCAAAAACTCTCCCCCAAAGGTTGACACGTTTAATTCATTTCAATCAGTTTGTGAGTGAAGAAGACATGGTACTTGCTTTTAAGGTTCTAAAGTCAGTCACAGTGACTTCCGTAAGGTTCTGACATTTCTAATACTTTTTTCGTTTATGAATTAAGTCCCAAGTCCCTACAGCCTGGATATATTGCCCTTCAGGATCTGGTCTCCTAAAACAGTTTCTGTCTTATTTCGCATGACTATCCTCTGTTCCTCATCAAATGAGGTTACTGAGTTCTAACCCAAGGTTGCCTCACATTTCCAATTCCACGTTAGTATCTTATAGGAAGTGACTTACTCCATTCATCCCTTCCTTCTGAAATATAGGTCATCCCGTCAGCACCAGCTCAGATGCTACCTCCTTCAGGAAGTCTTCCTTACTCCCTTGCCCTCCCTCATCTACACATCCAGAGGACAGGGAATGTGCCTCTTTGTGCTTTGGGGGAGTAGATACTTCACCATCCAGTATCTTTCCATCCTATCACCAATGTGCACTCACCTACAGACTGTGATGGGCTAGGCACTTGATTACATATTGCTGTGATAGATAACTGAGCAAGGGAAAGAAAAAAACAGAAGGAAGAGATGATCAGATGATCCAGAGAAAGAAAGTTCTAACTTCAGTTGGGAGTTGGCTTCCGAGGTAGCTATTATTTTCCTCCACAGGAACATCTGGCATCCTTCGGATATGGCGTGATGTGTTTGTTTCTCTAAGTCATCCCAAGTCATCCATTGTTTTTGGAACAAGGTGGGTTTAAGTACCTGGATGTGACTTATTCCTATAAATCCATGAATCCTTTCTCCCTGCTTGCCCCACCCCATCCCTTACCTCCACCTCCCACAGGGCTTTTGAACTAGTGGCAGACGTGGCTGACTGCCGGCCGGTAGTTCTCAGGAAGACATGCTGCTTCTTCCTGTGCTCGTCACAGGTGAGAAACTTCTCCTGCTCGGCGTGGAACAGCCTCACCACGTCACCCTAAAAGTCAACACACGGAGGAATGAAGGAAAACGCATTTAAAAAGAGAACCAAAGAGGACCCAAGTGCTGCCCAGCCTGTAACGTATCAAACTTACCCCCTTTAATATGTCATCTTTGTTGTCACTCCATTTCATGAAAAGGACTATTTTCCAGCTGGTATTGCAGTTGACGGAATTGACCTAGAAAACAAATTAGTTATTATTTCACATACCCCTCAACAACTGTGGTTTCCTGTGCCCAAATGCCTTATTTCTGCCCAAGAAGCAAGGCTGTGCTTCAGCCCTCCAAGCCTAAAGACTGACATCATGAAGATCATAGAACTTGCAAACTCAATTGGCCTGATAGAAGTCTTCGGTAATAAATGGTTCATTTGTACCAGTCAGTATGTATGCTGCAACTCCGGCTAACAGAACCAAGCTTCCTGCCCCCCGGAATGATATCTTCTTCTTCTTCTTTTTTTTCCCCCAAGTCTCTTGTACTATAGCCAGAACGTAAAGGCCCAGTGAAAACAAGTATGTATAAAATGAGATAAGCTACAAAGGCAAAAAAAAAAAAAAAAAAAGTCCAACGTATACACCCTAAAATGTTAATGATACAGCCATTGTTTGTACACGAAATATATGCCAGGCACTGGGCTAACATTCACTAATATATTTTATCCTCAGCAACACCCTAAAAAATAGCAATAACCATCATGCCCATTTCAGAGGTAGGAAAACTGATGCCCAGGGAGACTGGATAATGAACCTACAGTCACAGAGGTAGGGAAGGGCAGATTCAGGATTTGAATCCGTATCTGTCTGTTTCCAGAGCTTGTGTCCTCCAAACAAACATTAGGCAAACATTTATGTCACCATCAAGTTATTGCCCTTGTCCTAAAATTGCCAATTAAGTTAAGTAGATGTACTGCCAAAAGAAAGATGTCACTCTCACAGGGCTGCCGATGGCCGGCAGTGTCCCCTTCTTATGAATTAGCAAAAGACACACTCTTTAGGGAGACCAATTAGAAAAGGGTACCCCTCTGGCCAAACACACTTGGTAAAGGGGGCCCTTCTCTCGTTAAAGAAATTAGAAAACAATCCCCCCAGGGATACAAAGCTTAGCAAACTGAGCCCTCAGGTGACATCAGCCCCCACCCAATGAACAGGCTTATATAACCTCATGCGGCAGGCCTGGCTCTCGGTTTGTTCCCCTGCAGAATGGGTACACTGCCCCGAGTCACTACTCAAGTCGCTGTGAGCACGCACATGCTCTGGCCCCAGGAAGGTTTGCTCCTGCAGCATATGCCTGCCCACAAGCCATAACTTCATTTCCCTTACCTCGTTGCAGCCTGGGTTATCCACCAGCTGATGACTGCTGGCATGTAAGGGCTGGCCAGCATTCACGGGGTTCAGAACAACCTTGTCACCTATGACCACCTGGAAAGGAAAGGACCAATAGAGCATTTCACAAAACAGGTCAGGACCGCAGACTGACCAGTGGCTAGCTCTGGCAGGAGCTGTAAGAGCCTGCGTAGAAGGCGGCCCAGCTTCCAGCAAGTAGAATGATACAGCACAAATGCACAATTAACTCAGCTCAATATTCTATCATTACCTAAACGGGGAAAGAATGGATACTTGTATGGGTATAACTAAATCACTTTGCTATACACCTGTAACTAACACATCATTGTTAATCAACTATACTCCAATATAAAATTAAAATTTTTAAATATATAAAGAATGGAATTTCAAAAAAAATAAAAAATTATAAAAAGATTTTAAAACCCCAAAGCCTCACCCTGACCAGGAAGGGGTGATGTTCACAAGCCTAAGGGTAAATTTTTGCCCACAACTGTCAATGATTATCCAAAGGCAATCTCCAAGTCAGTCCAGAGCAGGAAGAAAAAAATCGTATCTTCGTTTGCTTCAGTTAAGGCACTTGTACAAATAAGCTCTAACTAAATTTTAGGAGTAGAAGCAGATTATTGCCTGAAGTAAGTCTTTATCTTTGAAAGAATAAAGCTATAAGTTTGTATTTCTAAAGCAAAGGCTTTTATACTTTTCTGAAAAGTTGTATTAAGAAATACGTTTTCTATTACGACTCAGTCATACATACAGACTTATGTGGCTATATGTGTATATGTATGTATGTGTATATACATATATGCATGTATATATAGAAAGATATAGAGATGTCTATTTATCTAAAAAAAAAGTCACCCCCCCCCAAACAATCTTATCCCCATTATGTTTAACACAGCTTGATACTGCCTATTCTATTCCACTTTCTAAAATGAGAGTCCCAAGCTACTAAATTGATCTCTTGGCCCATGAGTAGATGAATACCTGTCCTTTGAAAGACACTATTCTACAAGTATTCAAGTCCATCTTACTTTCTCAACTAAGGCACAGCTAAACAGGTAAGCTTAAAGGACAGGAAAGCAAAGGACTTGCAAAAATGAAGTTCAGAGCAAAGCACCCTTGTCTTTTATTATGGGAGTGGAAGGAAGAAGAAAAGAAAGGATGGTTTCCTAAGATGTAAAACACACCTATTCTCAGTTTGATACATTCGGGGAACACATACAACTAAATTTTCTCTAACTCAAAATATATGCAAGTTAAATATGTCAAAAAACCCAACCCTTTAGGTGAAACCTAAGCTTTACTGGACTTATTCTTCTATACTCAGTTGATGATCACTATGCACTGTACACCCGCTGCAAGGGGGCTGCTCAGGTACTAGATGCTTCACGTATATCGTATAGACTTTAATATGCACACAAACATATAAACTGAAACATATTTAAACGACCCAAAGCTTGTATACTTAAATATTAAAAAATGGGAAAACCCAGTTTCAGGTGAAGGCAAGTTAAGCTTTTTGACAAGATTTCACACTATTTAAATACATATTTCTTTTTGGTAGAAAACAACTATTTCAGAATCTTAACGAGGTTGGAAATACAGCTGATAGCATTTAAACATAGTCACTGTTAAGTATATGCCCACATAATGACTTACTAACGTAGCTAATAAGTATCAGAACTGTTCTAAGTCACCTGGAAAGGATTTCTGGGGCTTTATAACTTAATGACCCCTCAGGAGAGGAGCCAGCTCGGGACCAACCACAGTCATTGAAATGGAAGAGCCTGCAGAGTTATCAACAAAGAGCAACTGAGGATAATCCTAAAATCCACTCTCCTTCCCTGATCTATTTACTTCCTTTCCATCCTTCTGTCCTAACTTTATTTCCGCAATAGAGAAGCATTTCTTTTCCACTACTGATCTAGAAGGACAGGGACACTCCCCAGGACACTCATACATGATAGCTGCTTTTGTGGTAAAGTTACTCAAGTAATGGGCTGCTCATATGATTTTTTTCAGAAGCCCAGTAGGAAAAAAACAGAGCTACTGTATTTAGGTCACATTGCTCTCCAAACTTCCCTGTTTCCCAAACACTGGTTTCCATAGTGATTTCCTTCTCCTCATATGGGATAAGCCTCTGGCTCCAACTTTAAATTTCTCTTAGTTGACTCTAGTGTACAGTTATGGTTGGAGGCCTGGCACGGAGCACGCCCTGGGCTGGGCATGCGCACTTACACTGTCTCCGATGGATCGCAGCTTGTAGAATGGCTGAATGTAAAACCAGGACCCTTCGTTGCCAGCCTCGTCCAACGTTACTCTCATGGCATTCTTCTCCAGCAGAGCTGGAAGCCTCTTATTCACTGTTAGGTATTTATTACTTTTCAAATGCAAGAGCTGAAAACCACCAAGAGAATAAGGTGAGTGTCAGCACGTCTCCGAATCTCTACATTTCTCTCTCAGTCATATAAGATATGTATCAAACACTCCTCCCACCACTGAGCCACCTGTGAAGTTAGAGAACCACAGAAGTGGTTAAGGCAGGGAATGATTAGAAAAGAAGGAAGACCAAAGGGAGCAGAAGTAGAAGGAAGAGGAGAAGACATTTTTTTCCCCCAACACAGCCCTGGACAAGATAGTTGTCGCTCAGGTCAAGTGCACCATCAGCTAGGAACATCACTCTGCCATTGGTTAGCAGCAAGGGGTCTAACCCCAGGTAAAGGGACTAAAGAACGGCAGTCTGAATATGCCCTGACATGAAGGTGGAGCTAAGGAACGGCACTTTTGAACAAGAGAAACAGTTCAATTTAATAAGTGACCCCATTAGGGGACTGTCAATTCACTTGGAAAAAACATGGCTGCTATGGATTTCCACCTTGAATTTCTAAGCACTCTATTCTTAATTCTTGTGTAACGGTTACATGAAGGGGCTGGAAAGATGGAAGATCTAGATGCGAAACGTCTCATAGTAAGTCTAGACCAGGAAGAGCTGACCAAGGCTTCCCAACTCAACAGGCTGTAAGAGAAGATGGAGGGGAATATGAAAGACCGTCCAATCCCTGGAGAAATGATAAGACTAGCATGGGACACCACCTCCAACTGCCAGTATCTCCCTTTTCAGGTTAACAGATACAGTTTCTAGAACACTCCTAGGAGGCCCACAAATCTTCTTGTCTGATCTGTGAGTCCCTGACATCCCCTGGCCATGATACATAAGGCAATGCCTTCCCAAGCTTCCGTGGTACTCTGATATCAGAGTAGTACCTCTGGTCTTCCATGCACCTCTCCAAGGGCTGGACTTAGCTGGCTTATAACCTGGCATTACCTACAGGTGATCCTCAAGATCTAGGCTGGGAAAATAAGAAATATTAGGTAATAAGTATTCACAGCATACTCTGTGACAGGTACCTCTCAATCATCCTAGGCCGTACATACCATTATTATTCCCATTCTGCTACTGAGCCAGCTGAAGCATGGCAAGAATTCTTGCCCAATACCTAACAGGAAAAAAAGTGGGAAGGAACTCCTTTGTCATTTGTAAAGTTAATATTAGTATTAGTAAAGAGAGACAAATTAGGAGTTTGGGATTAACGTATACACACTATTCTATATATAAAATAGATGAACAACAAGGACCTACGGTATAGCACAGGGAACTATATTCAATATCTTGTAATAACCTATAATGCAAAAAATCTGGAAAAGAATAGATATATGCACATATGTATAACTAAACCACTTTGCTATATACCTGAAACTAACACAACATTGTAAGTTAACTATACTTCAATTTTTAAAAATGGTTAAAAAAAAGCCACATTTGGCACTGGACTTCTTCACACAGTTTTCTGCAAGGATAGACCTAGGTGGATTTTTTTTTTTTTTTTTTTTAGCAAAACCTGTTGTAGCTGTTTCTTAAGTTGTGTTTTATCCTGTCAAATTTGAAGGTACCAGATATAAACAAGTAAACCTCACAACCCGTGAGGGTAAGACATGAGACCTATCATCAAATATTCTACCTGAAGGTACAGAATTGCTCTTCTTACTTCTGGCGACCAGCTCTTGAACCAATTTTTACCAAATATGAAGAACTTTCAAGCAATGCAAGTTAGGCAAAAGCGCAACAGCCAGGCTCCTCTTCAGACAGGGAGCCTCCCATCTAAAAAATGTGGACAGATTTTAAATTAACAGTACAGGGGAGAGAAGTGGACCCTTGCACTGAGAGAGAACCAACTAAAAGCCCAAGAGTCCAGCCCACATCACAAGAAATGCTAGACCTTTTGCAATAAACTGGCTGTGTCCACAGAGTCCTATCTGTCCAAACCGGGTTTCGTGTGCTTGTTTTTCGATTCACTCTTTGTAAAGCTTCAGCTCCACGACAGAACAGCAGCTTTGACCCACCTGGATCACATTGCCATACTGGATCACGGTCCCCAGCAACTTCCTGTTTTCTGTCTCATTCTGCTTCTTTTCCAAGTCTGCGGCATGCTGTACATAGAGGAGGAAGATTGGTCACAAAGAGGAAACAATGGGTTATATATTTCTCTGCTGCAAGGCAAAAGCAATATAGCCAGTTCATACAAGAACCACAAAAATAAGCAAATACCTAAGTACACTCTGAGGCTAAGTGCAATGAGCAAGGGGTTCAAGAAACCAGCCCACTATGCCTTGTTTGCTGGCCTTCTTGGCTTTTCAAACATGTAGTCAATTTTTAAGGAATTCATGGACATCTGGTTAGGGTGAGATTAAGTCACAAGCTTATGTATTTTTAAAGAAAATAGGGTAGGGTTGGAAGGGAATTTGCATAGCCCTTTTATGATTTGTACAGCTCTTCTTTATAGCTTTGGAGTAAAATAAAACAGGATTTAAATACTGGTTTTGTGACCTGGAATGTGTTAGTTAACATCTTTGCAAGCCTCAGTTTCCTCTTTTGTAAAATGAAAATAAAAATAGTACCTTCACCTCACAGGAATCACACAGCACGGTATCTCATCACTGTGGCATTCATGGAGTGTTAGTTATTATTGTTACATACCAATTATAATTTATTTAATTTTCACAGTAGTTCCCTGAGGAGAAGATCATTATCTCAATTTAATAAAGAAGAAACAGACTCAGAGAGATGAAAAAGTTTGGTCGACACTGCATAGCTAGTTGAGTGGGTACAAAAGGAGCACTGTTTTCTCTACTACTGTGTATATTTGGAATTTTGCTTAATAATTTCATTTTTTAAAAATTACACATCTATTAAGTAAGTAAGAGATAATCCTCAAACCCACATTTGGGTTAACTCCAGATTTACACATTCACAAATGAGGCTGGAGATATTACTAGCGCAGCTCTGGCGGGCCAGGGAACATGGTAAAACCAAATAGAGGGTTCCCATAACAGTTTGCCAAGGCCACCAACCCGCACAGTCACTTTTCCTTCGTTCACCTGTGTAGCTCTGCAAGTCTGTTAGCATATTATAACCACACTCAAAGGGAACTAGTTTCATCCTAGGCAATTAAACTGCCGTTCCAATCTCTGATTCCCAAACCCAGGCTAAGTAAAACAAAAGAAAAATAATGGAAGAAATACGGCATCTGATCTGATGGGTGACAGAAGCATGATGATGACCAATGATGTACTTCAGAATCGCTTCCAATGTTCTCTTCGTAGAGTCTCCCCTTGCCTTGAGGCAAGATGCTACCAGATGCCGGTGGGTTAATGGGCTTCTTTCCCAGGGAACACGTCCGCATTTCCACACAACCCTTCTGGACTTGGTCATGGTTCCACCACAGACCAGCTTTATCATCTTGGCCAGGTCGTTTAATCTCACCAAGCCTCACTCAGCATTCTCATCCACAAAATGAGGGCAATACAAGCCTTTTTTCTCCTTAATCATAGAGATTACAGAAAATGCATACCAGACACAAAACAGGCATTCAATAAATTTTAACCATTGCTATACACAAGTTTCTGTAACTAAGAAACGTTCTAATGAAAATTTCAAAAGGTGAACTAAGGTGGGTGGGTGAAGAATCTTTCAGTTTCCTTCAAATTCAGCATTCGCTCCACCTTTACCTGGAGTATAGGTATTTTTAGGAAGGAACATCTTTTGAGAAAAATAAGCTGCAGGAAGCAATCCTAAACTAAAAAGAAACCACATTTATAGGAGGGTAAGGATTTGCCTAAGTTTGTATGGCTGACTGCAAGTTTGTAGCATGTGTCTCAACCCTTTAAAACAATGGTCTATTCAGAGGCTTCCCTCTTTCTCTTTCGGAATTAGTTACCAGTCTGCTATTCTCAGTTACAAAAAGGTAATATCCACTGGGTTCAAGACACATCCAGAAATAATACCAGCGCAGACACCATGGTAATCCTTGGCATCCAAACCGCCCTAGGCATGGCTCTCCCCAACTCTCTCTTCCCCTCCATAAACACCTTCCCATCCCCTCCTCCCACCTCCGTTCTCCCTATTTTCATGCCTGAGCTGTACCCTATCCAAAGAGCTCTACAGTACCCACAGGTTCTCCAGGTAGTTTAAAAAAAAAAATACACTGGACTGAATCCACTTGGAAGGCAGGTTTATACTTTGCAGAGAGCCACTTATTCTTTCTGCTAAGCAGGTCTCAGCTAATAAGGACAGGAAAGCTGAGAAAGCAAAAAAATGTCAAAGGTGGGGGGAATCAAGGAATTCAGTAAAATAAAACAACATTTTCCAACAAACAAATACAAATTTTCTCTGCTCGAAACACCACACCAAAAGGATTCACCTTGAGAAAATTATAAAGTAGTGTTTCTTGAACTTAAATGATATAAGGGCTCCTGTTTAAGAGGGAAAATTCTCATGGGTATTCCTCTTACTCTCTCAAGAATTTCCAGTGGCTTCAATCTAAGAAATATTCATTTAAAATATTAAGTTCCTACCTACGCTCAGACTAAGTACACAAGTGGTAATCCAGTGGTCACTGGCATATCTAAAAGGAAATGTCAGATTAGTCACCAAGAAGACACATATTTCATAGTTAAGACTAATTAAACACCAGCAGCTCTAAAGATTAAAGGTCATTCGTGTACAAACATACAAAAGATAAAATTAGAACAGAAAATACACAACTGGAGAATAAATATCTAAGAATATCAAATATCACATCTGAAAACTCCATTAAAAGGTTTAATGATGACCAAGCCTACATATAACTACTAAACAAACATTCCACGCATTAAGCTTACGGACCATTCTAAGAATTCACTTTTCCTATACGCACTCTTTGTTTAAGGAGAAAACTCTCCCACTCACTTCACCTTTTACTAAGTGTACAAATACTATATATATGTTCATTTGAGTTCACAAATCAGTCTTTAGATAACTCCTCCACAAAACCAAATTTGTTCCCTTCCCCCAGTTTTACTGATATAACTGACATATAATTGGGCTTTCAGAAAAAAAAAAATTCATCATGATTTTTAGTTCAAAAGGCTGATAAAAAAAGGAAGTAAAACTAACACATTTTAAATCAACTATACTCCAATAAAAATTAATTTAAAAAATAAAATTTAAAAAAAGGAAGGACAGTACAGACAATACCTGGGCCCACTGATCAAGGCTACTTTCACCCTTGAAAAAATTAAATCTGGTCTATTAAATCCCTCAAGTATATTCTAAAGAGGAGCCCACACTGTAAGACAGTGAATTTGGGGCTTCCCTGGTGGCGCAGTGGTTGAGAGTCCGCCTGCCGATGCAGGGGACACGGGTTCGTGCCCCGGTCCGGAAAGATCCCACATGCCGCGGAGCGGCTGGGCCCGTGAGCCATGGCCGCTGAGCCTGCGTGTCCGGAGCTTGTGCTCCACAACGGGAGAGGCCACAACAGTGAGAGGCCCGAGTACCGCAAAAAAAAAAGACACTGAATTTGTATAACCTTTCTGAAGAATAATCCAGCAATATCTACCAAAAAGTTGTTAACGTGCATAACTTTGATTTAGCAATCCCATTTCTAGGAGTTTCTCTGAGATAATCTGGCATGTGCACAAGGCCATAACCATCATTTATTTTTGGGGGGAATGGCAAAAACTGTCAGAATCCTAAATACCTCCTCCCCCCATAGGGACTGGCTGTCTAAAATTACAGTACTGCTATATCATGGAGTAATCAAGTAGCCATTAAAAATACAGAGCTACCTATTTATTCATGACATATTAAGTGGGAAAAAAAGCAGGTGAAAGAAAGAGAAGCGAAGGACTTCCCTGGCGGCCCAGTGGTTCAGACTCCACGCTTCCAGTGCAAGGGGCATGGGTTCAATCCCTGGCCAGGGAACTAAGATCTCACATGCCGCGTGGCACCGCCAAAAAAAAAGGAAGAAAGTGAGATGGCATGCCCCCTTTAATACTTTAAAATATAGAGATAAAGGAATAAAATAGGGGATGGGAGACTGGGGCACACACTAAGATTATCTTTGAGGATTAAGGTTTAGAGATCATTCTTTTTTCTCCTTTTCTTACTCATGTATACTTTGGAGCTCACTTCTTCCTACAATATTCACTTCAGAAACACCTTCATCGTACCTCTGTGGCAAGAAGCCTAGATTTTTAAAAAGCCATCTTAAATGTGTTATCTTTTCAATATTTAAAAACCCCAATAATTTAAGTACCTGTTGCTCTTTTCCCTTACACAATGGGCTGTGGACAGTTCTGAATTTCTAAGGGAGAAATCACACTCTATGCTATGATCTCTACCACCATGAAACACCACAGACATTACGATGCTCCCTAAGCAACATCAAGGTCAACCCCCCATCACAGTCACCTGTTATTTTATTTCAGAAACGGAGAAACCATTATTAAATTACAACAGAGACGTCACTGGAACAGTGGGGAACCTTATTTAAGGTCAACAAGCTCTGAAGTATCTAACATAAATATTAAGGCTTCTGAAAACAAGCAAGGCAGGACCCAGGCTTCAGATGACAATAAAGACTCCTCACTCCTCTGGTTCCTCCTAGCTTGTAGAAGCTACGGCTTAAGGTAATGGACCATTTCTCAGAACCAAAACAATGTAGGTGCTGTTTCAAGGTAACAGGTAAAAATGCTGTCAGGAAACGGGAGTCGAGGGCTGTAGAACAAATTATGTGATTTGCAGATTGGGGGAACCTCATTCTGCCAAGAGTCTTGGGAAATCACGACCAGGGGAGTTAGAATCCGGTTATTCTCTCAGAACGAACAGACACACATAGCAACCAGCCACTAGATGTCATTGTCCTTCAGGGAGTTGGTGGCATGTTGCTTATCCTAGTCAAAAGGAAGTCAACTGGTCTAGACGACTAATTCCTTAAATGGCATTAATTTAAAATAATCTGACCTTTGATTGGGGTGCTCCACAGTAGCTGACAAAAATAAAAATGAAAACCCACTGGAGACTGGCCGTCCGCCCCCAAAGGCAAGTGGCTGCCCAAAATACAACATTTTAATGACGGCACTAGAACATGTCGACAACTTTCAGACACAAGAGGGGGGAAAAAAGGTCCAGCCAAGCAGGAAAGCAGGAACTGCACAAAGTTAACAGCCAAGACCTGCAAGTCATGTCAGTGATCCTGAATCAGGAGACAGTGCTGGTTTCCTTTTAAAATTTATTTAAAACAGAAACAGCAGGAAAGAGAGAATTTATTGTTTATTTTAGTAAGGAGTTCAAAGTTCTTGGTCACCCTTAGGGTCGCCTTTTTCAGCTCTGTGGCTTTTTCATGGTTCATCTGTGGGAAGGGGCGGGAAAAGGAACTGCTGATGAAACAACACACGTATCACAGGCTGAGAATAGTCGGCCAGGGGACGCCATCCTGCTGAGCCATTCCTGTACTGGTGTTGAGTGTTACGTTTTAAACTTTGAGGGAAGTAGCTGCCAACATTTTTTAAAAATTGAGAGATGACACATCAAAGCACGGATTTTAGCTTCTCTTGAAGAAGCAGAAGATGTGGTGGCAGTTCCTGGCCCACCTTCCCACGCAGCAATGGCAGGGGAGCGGAGCTGCCCCCCAGACCCGCACACAGGCACACGCCCCTTAGCAACCCAGCCCACCAAGGCCTCTTGGTTCCAACTGGCTTCCTGCTTGGCCATGAGGAATCTGAATTTACAACTACAGCTGTAAAGAGCGTAGGAGAAGAAAGGGTTTGAGACGGACTAAGAATACCTCAGTGGACAGAATCAATTTCGTCCGAGAAAAGGGGCCGCAGGACTGCACTCTTTCCACCAAGATGACCCCACAGGCCTACGTGCTAAATGGCTCTCCCAAGAGACGTGCAGAATTGAGCAACCTTTCCTACCCATTTAACTCGATTCCCATGCTCCCAGTACAGACTTCGGGGGCATCCTGGATCCTCACAATGATAGGGGAAGGAGGGGACCACTACTCATACTTCACGGACAAGAGCCAGGGATGCTGGATGCCCTGAAATGTATAGCACAGTCCTGTGCAAGGAAGAAGCATCGTTCCTCCCACACAATTTGGTATTCCAGCGGACAGTCACATGGCTTAAAAAGTTGCAATTTCTGAGCCAAACCCCTAACTCCACTTAACACATGAACACAAAGCATGGATCTGCACGGTTCAATTAATAATATTATTAACACCTTTTCCAAAACTGAGAGTGTTATTTAATAAAGAGAAGCGTGTACCTTGCATTCTTAGTAACATTACCAAGAGCAGCTGACCATTTTGGAACACCACATTATGGAAAACATGCTTTTTGGGTCACCAGTACTATAGACCTACATCGGCCACAGTCTTCAGCTGCCTCATTCACGGGGTCTATACAAATAGGTAAAAGCATTTATTTCCTTATGTCCTCTAGAGTGACTGTGCAATTATAAAATTTATTACTTTCCCTTTATTTTGCCTTTATAATTCAGTTTCAAAACTTTGGTATCTTGGGAGATTATATTATTTACGGATTTTATTTCCTATTTATATTTATAGTTACATAATATTTGCTATTCAGAGGGAGCAATGGGTCTGCTGAGGTTGAGAATATCTGCCCTAAAACCATTAAAATAATGATGCAATCTCAGAAGCCTTCAAAGCAATCTCTTTGCTTCTGTTGTTTTCTTTTTCTCTCCTACCCTCTTACTCCCACAGATGCCTCACTCTGAGGCTTACCTGTCACCTCCTCTTCTTCCAGAAAGCCCTCCCTGACTACCATATCACCCATCCTTATACTCAAAAGCGGATTTGACTGCCCCTTCTAGGTGCTCCCACAGCCTCGGTGGTTTGCCCTATAATAGAACTTGCTACAGTCGTGTCACTACCTCTTTACTCTTAATTAGCTATTAAGCTCCCAGAGGGTTACGATGCTGTCACAGTTTTATCACCATCACCTAGCACAGTGCTCACTCATTCATTCAAGAACTATTTCTTGAGCACCTACTATGTGCCAGACACTATTACAATGCACTGGGGATACAGCGGTGAACAAGACAGGCACTGCTCCTCATCTTGTGGTGTCGTCACTCTACTGAGTGACAGATGCTAATTAAGGGAACTTTTAAATATAACTGCAGACTTTGATCAGTGCAGAGAAAGATATAAACAGGGTGCTATGACGGAGGAAAGCAAGAAACACATGGCTTAGATAAGGAGATGGGGAGAGACCTCACTGAGATGACTTAAACTGAGAGATGAAGGAGGCAGAGGTCTTAGCTTAGGCAAAGTCAGGAGAAGACTGTTCTCAACAGGACAAATTGCAAGCGCTAAGGTCGTGAGACTGTTAGGAGCCTGTGGTGCTCAAAAAAATAAAACGAAAGGACACAGAGCAAGTCTAGCTGGTTCAGAAGCCTCAGAGGGAAAGCAGCGTCCAGCAGGCACAAAGTCTGCATTTCATTTTAAGGGCCATGAGTGCCTGTGTGTCTTCACACTGGAGGATCAGCTCATGGAGGTTAGGAACCTGGTCTTCTCATCATGCCTGGAGCCCCTCACCCCTGTCTAATACAGTATGTGCTGAATAAAGGAGTCCCTTCCATGGGCCCTACCTTACCCAGTGCAGCTGGCTGTGACTTTGTCATTTATTAGTCACAAAGAGAGCAAGCGTGAGCCCCATGTGCTCACAGATACCCCACATCCTCGGCTGTCATCACCGAGTCTCAAGAAAGAGCTTTTTTTTAAAATTAAGTCAGTAACTATTTGAGCGCCTACCATATGTTGTAGGCAAGAGGGATACAGCAACGAGCAAACCTGACACAAATCTCTGCCTTTGAGTAGTTTACATTCTAGTGGGGGTAGAGAGCTGACAAATAAATTAGAAAGATCATGATAAGTGATGTGGAGAAAAATAAAGCAGAACAGGGGGATGGGGAACGGTCTGCAATTTCAATACCACCCTGGATATATGTCATGTCTGTCTTCTCCACATCTCAAAGAAATTCCACACAGATTAGCCTCACAGAAGAATTATATCATCTCGACACTAGAAGAATTATAGCATCATTTGACAGATGGAAAACAGGCTCAGAGAGGCTCAAAAATTTGCTTATGGTCACAGAGCACATCAGCAGTAGAATGAGCATCTCTTTTATATGCCAAGTAATAGACAAGATAAATACAATGATAAAAGCTAAAATTTTCTGAGCACTTATCACAAGCCAGGCATTGTTCACGTGCTTTTTATGTTTCATGTAATCCTCACAACAACCTCTTGATGTGTATATTATTACCATTCCCATTTTACAGATGAGGTAACAGAGGCACAAAATGGCTAAGTAACTCACCCAAGATGTCCAGTTAGTGAGTGGTGAAGCTAGCATTCTAATCTAGGCAGTTGGCTTCCTGACCCTGTGCTCATAACCAGTACCATACCTAAAGCCATCCCAGCAAGGGCATGGCTGAGAAAAAAGAAACTCTCAAGACATCTCAGGATGACTACGACCCACCTTTCCTTAGGGTCAGCTCCCTTTTAGCCCTTTATCAAAGACTGTATGAAAGCTCGTGTCCAGAGCTAGAGGACTGCAAAACTCATCTTCCCGACCCATTCGACACAGACACAACCCACATGGCCGCTCATGAGACCTCGCCATGGAGCTCCATCCCAATACGTACGTGTAGTTTGTTGAGTAGTACTGCGTCTGTCGTGCTGTTGGCTCCTGGCTTAGCGGCTTTCCAGAACTGCTTCTGGGCGGAGTAGCGATTCATGGGACATAGTTTAAAGAGGCAATCTAGAAGTGAAACAAACAAGTAAAAACTGTTACTGAGGAAGTATATACACTCAACCTATGAAAAAAACTTTCCCCTTTTATTTCTATAACGCACGAAAGTGTAAATGGTAAGTTACAGGGCCCTTTTACAAACCTCTCCTTTGACCTTTAATTCTCACCACCATTATGTGAGGTTAGAAATGAGGAAGACGAAACTTCTAGAAAGTTAAGTCAAATGTCCATTGTCACACAGCCAGTTAGGGGCAGAGCTGGGACTCAGAGTCCAAATTCAGAGCTCTCGATGCTGCCCCAGAGGTATCGCCTTTCCTTTATGATGGACAAATTTAAGGGCAGTAGTCTCAGTGTATGCAACAGTACATAGAAACATTTCTGGACATAAATCCAACTCACTCCAATTCGACTACATTAAAAAAAACAACAGAAGCTTATTTGGAGGCACCTCCTCGGGCAGTGGCCTCTTGAGTGTTGTTCACCAGATGATTCTCTGGGGAGCAGGAAGAAAATAAATGAACTTGCAGAGACATTCTGTGTCTTCTCCCTCTCTCTCAGTGCATGGTGATGTGCTTCTGTTTAGCAATGCCTGGGGTCATGACTTTTTACATTGTTTTATGTAGTAGAACTAACTCACAAAATGGACTAGTGGCTTCAAAAGATGTCTGCAATGAAATCAAAACACCGAAGAGAGGAGTAATGCAAACCCCACAAAAAAGAAAAAGGAAAAATAATGATGATCTAACCAGATGTGAAAAAAAAGTCACCCAGATATTAAAAACTGTTTTAAAAAACACTTAAAATGTTGTCTCTAATGATGAACGTTGCCCTTAAAGCACCCATGTGCCTTAAGATATTCATGATAATATGCTAATCATGATTAAGAGGACACATTATTGTTTAACCTTAATCTTTTTCATCAACATATAATTTCCTGCTTGCTTTTATAAGGTATACAATCTATTAGTACAGTGACACATGTATATAACTTTTAAACACACACACACACACACACACACCCATAGAGTTTACGGGTATCTTTGTCAAAATTTTTTGATAGGGATATGCCATGGAAAAAGTTTACAAATAACCACTCTAAAAAACTAACACTAGAATTGACACTCACTCTCTGAAAATTCTACCTTCTGACATACAGGATTTTCAAATGGTATTTGTAGAGTAAAATTAATAAATTTGCAATGAACACCCAGATTTGGAAAAACTGCACCCTGAAAGTAGATCAGAGCAAGCTTTTATAAAAAAACTTAATCTACTAACTGTACACTTATTCTTATCTGTTCACTGAGACATTCCCTGAAAGGACACTGAACAGCTAAATACTGTTTTTGTCTTAGCCAAATAACTATCTCAAAGTAAAAAATACTCATTTACTGTCAAGGACACAGATACTAAGTCTTTCCTCTAATTCAGTTGGAATCAATGAACTTTTACTAAGTACAATGCACACAAATACTTGACACTGTTCAGAAAATAATTTTTAATCAATTAACTGCAGAAATAAAAGGTACTTTCCCATTTCTATAACCTCCTTCTTCACTAAATATTTCTACCTAGTCACAAGCAGCTACCAGACAAATATAAGATCACTGATATCCATCTTTATCAAGAATATAATCCATCTACTGAAAGTAATTGTTAGTGCACATGAAAGACGCTATCCAGGTCTTGAGAGAACAAAGGACATGGCAGGAAACTGGTTTAAAAGATAAAAGTTTCATCTCTAATGAAACTCACAGGTCATTGTTATTTACTGTATCAGTGGCAACTTCATGACGTCACTGCAAGACAAAGTTTTTCTACCGCTTTGATATATGTGAACTCTCCATTCACCCTGAGAACAATCACACACAACCATGAGACTACCAGGCAGTGTTAAATGTCCTATCTTTGACACAAGACAGAAGGTGCCATTTGCACAGGACCAGGGTGACTTCCTTGATAATCACAAGACTTAATACCAAAAAACGATTCAAAACACTTAAGTCACTGGTATTAATATCTGATACACAACTTTTTATGGATTAAATGAGGTTAATAATTTCAATTTTCATCAATAAGAAGACATTGAGAAAAACTATTATTTTTCCCTCCAGCACAATTCATATGATGATGGCTAACTGGTATGCATTACCATCCCACCCCATCCCACCCCATCCCACCCATAATTTGACTTAAGTTGATTTAAGGATCGGGCTGGATCTATAATGCCAAGAGATTAACAAGCAATGGAAAGTACCATTTTACAACTTTTGATGGTATTGTCAGTGGGTATAACCCACTTAACAAACCAATGGGCTACGAACAGGCTCAAATTTCAGATAGCTTTCCATTGACCTAAGATGAGAGTGTGAATTGAAGCACTGTCAATCCAACCAAAGCCCTGCTGTAACTTCCACAACAACTATTTTTCTTGGGCAAAACAGCATTGTACTGGATTAAGCATTTTTACAACCAACTGTCTATGTAAATATGAGATGCTAACATACTAGTAACAGAACCAAATTAGCCTTCCTGATTTTGTCCTGTCTTCCCAGTTGCTTAGCAACTGATTCAAAGTGAAAATTAGATTAAGCAATTCAAATATGATGTTAAAGTAACCTTCTGAAATTTTGCACTTCAGCGGCTCTACATTGCCCTTTGCTATTTGGATGGCACAGCAGGACAAAGTTAAAGTTCTGCTGGATCCCAATACTGTGCTAAGTACAGAAATGCACAAATATAGGGAATCTGGTGGAAGAACTGTACCTATTTGGGGGAAGTATGTATGTGTGTATATATATGTGCATGTACACACACACACACTGTGCTTTGATTTTGCCCCAAAGAAATGCCACAAAGATCTCTTACGTGACAAGTGATTTTTCAAGGCTTTTAAAAAATAAACTAAATTAAGCTTTCAAAAAATTACTTTGGAATATTCCTAAGCTTTAGCAGATGCCACACTGGGCTAGCAAAGGAGAAGTGAGCGGAATGGAGGGGCTGGGTTAAGTGTTAAAGGGGACGTGGGCTGAAAACAGGCCATAGCTGATCTTCCATGGTTTAAAGAGCATTCCAGGGACTTCCCTGGTGGCGCAGCAGTTAAGAATCCGCCTGCCAATGCAAGGGACATGGGTTCGAGTCCTGGTCCGGGAAGATCCCACATGCCACGGAGCAACTAAGCCCGTGCACCATAACTACTGAGCCTGCGAGCCACAACTACTGAGGCTGTGAGCCACAACTACTGAAGCCCACGAGCCTAGAGCCCGCACACCGCAACAAAGAGTAGCCCCCACTCGCTGCAACCAGAGGAAGCCCACGTGCAGCAACGAAGACCCAATGCAGCCGAAAATAAAATAAATAAATAAATTTATAAAAGTAAATAAATAAATAAAGAGCATTCCAGAACTTGGTTGAAGGGAGAACACTCAACTGCTTAGCAGTTGCATTAACCATGACCTTAGGACTTGTGGTGCTTGGTTAGGAAAAGACAGGAGGGGATTATCTGGTGGCACAGTGCTTAAGAATCTGCCTGCCAATGCAGGGGACATGGGTTCGTGCCCTGGTCCGGGAAGATCCCACATGCCATGGAACAACTGAGCCCGTGCACCACAACTACTGAGCCTGCGCTCTAGAGCCCACGAGCCACAACTACTGAGCCCACGTGCCACAACTACCGAAGCCCGCATGCCTAGAGCCCATGCTCCGCAACAATAGAAGCCATTGCAATGAGAGGCCCGCACACCGCAACGAAGAGTGGCCCCTGCTCGCCACACCTAGAGAAAGCCCACGTGCAGCAACGAAGACCCAACACAGCCAAAGATAAATTAATTAATTTTTTATAAAAAGAAAAAACAGGAGGAAGAGGAGCCACAGGTGTGCTTGGAGCCACCTTGATGGGGTCCCCAGCGGGGTGAGAAAGCAAGAAGCCGACGGAGCCACACATCAGGGACTCAGTGAGAGAATAAAGTCTGCCAGGAGAATGGCCGAAACCCCCCATCTCCTTGCTGTCCTCCACATCCTTAGAACTTTGAACTCTAGAAAGTAAAGTGCCTGATGGCAGGGACTCGTGTCGGTTCTGTACACTCCGGTAACCCAGGGGCTAGGAGTAATGTAGCGGCACAAAGATGGTTGTTGTATTAAGGATTTAAACATGCTGAAATCCCTAGGTCTCCAGAAGCGACATCAGGTTTGTCCTAAGTCACTTCCAGCTTTGAGCTCCCAGCAGTCTATTCATGAATCCAATGACTACTTATTAAAGTGCCTACTATGTGCTGGGCACAGTACAGGGGGCTGAGATTGTAACAGTGAACCCAATGCACAAGTTTCTTAGTATAACCCTAGTGACAGCGAAAAACTAGTCAAATACACAACTTGAAGTACACAGCAAGTTAAAGGACTATGGAGACGAGAATTATCTATCAGCCCAATACGGCTGGTGTGGAGGAGTAGCACTTTATACGGGGTCATCAGCGAAAGGCATGTCCACGGCTTCTGAGCAGAGAGCTGTAGGGTGAGAAGGAGCCCGGCTTTGATAACAATGTAGAGGCAACGCCTTCCAGGCAGAGGGAACAGCAAGTGCGAAGGCTTCGAGTTGGAAGGAAATCTTCAGGAGGTTAAAAATGAGCACAGAAGGGCTGGAGGGAAGCGGACGAAGGGAGAGTTGCAGGAGACGTGTCTGGAGAAGCAAGCAGGGGGCCACATCACGCAGGGTTGTGTGGGTCACGGGGAGGCACTGCTTGTCCTTGTGGGAAGCTACCAAAGGGCTTTAAACAAAGAAGAACCTGGTTTTGGTTTCTACAGGAGCTTTCTTCTGGTGATGGTACCTCCTAAGAAAGGGAAGGCCGGGAGGGGGTGGATTTAGAGGAGAATAGGAGAAATCAAGAATCTTATTTTGGCTTTGCTTGGTTTGAGATGCCTATGAAACAACCAAGCTGAAATGTTCAGTGGGCCATTGGTCGACTAGCAGGTTGAAAACACAGGACAGTCAGTAATTTAAGGGGTTAGGGGCAGAAGAAGAGGAAGGATGGGGGTACTGGAGAAGAGAGCTGAGGAAATCAGTACGACAAATGCAATGTAGCGACTCATCTTGGCTAGGGAGATCTAACCAAACCTAGAGAATATGTTAACTGAGCCTTACAAAAGCTTGAACTTGATTCATAGTTTTCAGAGGGCAGAATAAAGACCTTTCCTCTCCTTTTCCCCACCCCCAACAAAAAACTCCAACACAATGAAAATTAAAAACAAAAAAAATGCAACTACATCTTCTGAGAAACTCAAATCCTTCTTTTGGAATAAATGAAGATGGGAAGAGGATGGAGAGGTAGAACTTGAGAGATGGAGGGAGGTATCTACAGTGAGGGTACCAGTGAGAAGCAAGCTTATTTGCCCTACGGAACCCTGGAAAGGCTCAGGACCCCATGATGACACTGCACAGGGCATCACTGCCCAACCTGGAGCAGGGACAAAGGGCCCATGGGCTGAGACCCAGGAGTGATGGGTCATCCCCTCCGCCTGCTACATGGAAGCGTGATGAAGCCTGCAGAGGGAGAGAACACTAGTAAATGCTACAAAAGAGCTAATAGGCAAATCAGGACAAATGAGATGATTAAGAACTCCAGGGAAAAGCTGTGTACTATTGATAAAATGTAGTATGTGTTTAGCTCAATGGTGAACAATATTTACACAGTCATAAAAATCTAAGACTAACTATTAATTTAGCCAAAAAAAGGAATACAACTTTAATGGGAGGATGGAGGGGGAGCAGGAAAGTGTCGGAAGCCACCGTCATGTACAATAACAGGAAGTGAACAGGTGATATTTAAGATAAATTCATCTACAGATATGAAGAGACACACATCATCTAGAAATACAGTGGTAAATACCAGAATAAAATGTTAAAATGTTTTCAATTGTTGCCTCAAAAAAGTGGGAAAGCGTGAGGTGTCAGACATAAGACCGTTATTTTTATTCTGCATTTATCAATATTTGACTCTTTTAAGTTCAATGCACATAACATAAAATTAACCATTTTCAAATGAACAATTCTGTGGCATTTAGTACATTCCCAATGCTGTACAGCCACCACCTCTATTTAGTTCCAAAACATTTTCTTCACTCCCACGAGTAAACCCTGTATCTATGAAGCAGTTCCCCCTCCAACCCATGTATCAATGAAAATCTGTAACTTTTAAAAATGACCTTTTTATACTAAATCACTGTTCAATATCATAGGGAGATATCACTTTACACTACAGGGTGACAAAAGCCAACAAGCTGGATAATAACAAGGAACAGAGGGGATGTAGAAACCTTTCTGCACTGTCGTTCAGTGTGGCTACAAAGGAATGCGCACATAACCTCTAACATATAATTCAGCAGTTCTCTGCTGGGCAAACATTCCAAAGAAATCTCCCCCAGGTCGCCAGATCTCGCATTTCCACATGTAGAAGGATGCTCTAGGAAAAAGGGCGATGAGAAGGCACATCTACTCTTGAGCGCACTGGCCTGGAAGCAACATTAAACTTGTGCTCACAGACCAACAGTGATAACCAATCACATGATCCCCCCACCCCCATGATGCCAGGAGCTAAGAAATGCCCTTCGGTCGAGTGCCCAGGAAGAAGAAATGAGTTTGCTGTGGACCTAAGCAACCCCTGCTGCAGTCTGTCCTCCAGGTTGCCAAGCACCCATTTCACTGTCTCTTACCCCATCCACTGGCTGATGTGGCGGTAGTTAACTAGGCAAACACAGTCCCTCATCGCACAGAATCTGAGCTCTTCTAACCTACCTCACTGATCAAAGAGACAAAGAGTCAACAAGCTATCATTTTTTTAAAATTCTTCATTCAGTGAGTATATATAAATGCAATTTTATATAGGGAGAAATCAAGAGTAGATTTACATGAGCTCAAATATGAAAAATTTAAGTGTTGATCGTACGTATCTTGGCTTCTTTTGAAAAAGAGGCAACAGAGTAAAAATTTCAGAAGGAGCAGACAATATGATTAACAAAGAGAAAGGGGAATGTTAATTCCCCACCAAGGGAGTTAAGATTTCAAAGAAGCAATGAAAGGGGAAAACAAAATTGTTGGATTTTAAGGACTTTCCCAACTCATACTTACTGGACAAACAGTTTCACGGGGGTAGAGCTTATCTGCCTTCTGTATCATCCTGTCCCCGGTGCTTTCAGTAAATATGGGATCAGTGAATGAGTACTCAGTCCATGAGTGGGTGCTCAAGGTGGAAGAATGCTCTTCAATGGCAGTTCACAAAAGGAAAACCTACTCCTATTTCCAACAAAAGTCTTCCATAAACAAGTAATTAAGTCCAGTTCAGTAAGAGGAAACCAGTACATCATACTGTTGTGTCTGTTGCATGCGAATCACATTTCCCCAAAAAGCCAGAACAGAAGAAGCCCTTTGAAGCCCAGTGACATTTTCCAATAGGGACTGCCAAATCAACCTTCCATTACCTATCTACAGAAAACACAGACATTGTTCCTGAGAGACAAAGGACAACAAGGTAATTTTTTCCCATTAAGGTGACCAGATGCTTTTTCTGAGTAGAAAACTCAGACTGAGGACTCCCAAGGTTGCTCTCCTGTACCTTTATCATCTTACCTGGTTGCAGGACCATCACCCACAAACACATTAAAAACGAGAAATGTAGGGAGAAACTTCCCTTTTTGACCTACTTTAGCTTGGCCAATTAAATTTTTATTTACCTTTTTGAATATAGATCAGAGAAGTAAAAACTTAGTTGGGAAGGCAAGGACTCCTCCCATTGTGGAAGACAAAAGGGCCCAGGAGTTCCTTCTAGAGACAGCCCCAACACAGGTATCTGCCTTCGCTTGGACAGCTGGAGCCTCTGCCCTCGCTTGGACAGCTGGAGCCTCTGCCCTGGACTCTGCACCTGGACAGATGGATACAAAGTCCCAGGGCCAGTTCAAGACTGCTCGTGGGAGCGGTGCCGGATGTGTCCACGGGAAATGTCCAGAGCCTGCCTCCCCCAGCACTGAGTCTGGTTCCCTGCTGAGTTGTTCAACCGTTTCCTCTTGGCTTAGGTGAGTCAGTTTCTGCTGTCTGCAACCAAAAGTCCGAGCTGACCCGTCGAGTAACAAAAATGCCAAAAACAGTAAGAGACAAGGAATCTGGAAACCCGGGTTCCAGCCCTGGCTCCACCACTCACTAGCCAGGAAGCCAAAGCCAGGTTACTAAAGCTCCCTGTGTCCACACATCCTGCCTGGAAAACAGATGATCCCCAAGGCACCCCAGAGCCCTAAGACCTGATGATGTTTGTGGAAGCTTAGAGACCACGTCAGAGAAGTCACAGAAAACCCAAATGTGGAAGCACTGAGGTGTACACTGATCTGCCGTCTGGAAGAATTGGTTTAAACCTCAGCTCTATTCTATGTTGTATGATCTTGGCGAAAATTATCTCATCTCTGTAGGTTTTCATTTCTTGCCTATAAAAGGGCAATAACCACAATGGGTAACTCACAAATTAACCTAAAAGATTAACTACTTCACTTGAAGCACTAGTACAGATGCTGGCACAGAGTAAACGAACATTAGCCACTAAGACAAAGTGGATAAACGAACTGCATCTCATGCTCCACTTTAATGCTGGACAGCTACAGACTACTGTTACACATAACGACATGGATGCATTCCACAAACATTATTTTTTTTAAATTTATTTTATTTATTTATTTTTGGCTGTGTTGCATCTTCGTTGCTGCGCGCGGGCTTTCTCTAGTTGCGGCAAGTGAGGGCTACTCTTCATTGTGGTGCACGGGCTTCTCATTGCGGTGGTTTCTCTTGCGGAGCATGAGCTCTAGGCACGTGGGCTTCAGTAGTTGTGGCTCGCGGGCTCAGCAGTTGTGGTTCGCGAGCTCTAGAGCGCAGGCTCAGCGGCCATGGCACACGGGCTTAGTTGCTCCGTGGCATGCGGTATCCTCCTGGACCAGGGCTCGAACCCGTGTCCCCTGCATTGGCAGGTGGATTCTTAACCACTGTGCCACCAGGGAAGTCCCCACAAACAGTATTTTGAGTGAAAGAAACCAAGGCAGAAAGAGTCCATTTATACTGAATGAATCCATTCACGTGACGTTCAAGAACAGGCAAAACTTTGCTAGAGCCACAGTCAAAATAGCAGTTACCTTTGGGGGCGGTATTTCCTGAGAAGGGGCACTTTCTGGGGTGCTGGAAATGTTCTCCTAGCTCAATCTGGGTGGGAGTCATGTGGGTATAAGTGTATTTAAAACATCATCAAGCAGTGCTCAAATTTAAGGTTTGTGCATCTTTGTGTGTGTGTGTGTCTGTGTGTGTGTATGTGTGTGTGTAATACCCCTTAAGGAAAGAAAAAACTGAGATAGTACTTGTTCTCACAAAAAGGAGGATGATCTTGCTGATAACAGAAAAACAAATTTCCCCTTCATGTAAAAGGTTAACAATACTGTCCGACTTCTGTGGCTGCGAAAACACACCTTGTTTTGTCAGGGTTTGGGTTGGGCGCTTACTGGTTCATAATGGAGAGGAGGAGGGGCAGAAGGGAGATGACATCACTGTCTCCCCAAAGGGCAGCCGTTATTTGTTCACCGCAGGACACTCTGGGCAATAAGCATTCCCTGGCACCAAGCCCGATGCCCGGAGGTATTCTGACCAAGTCCCTTTTCCCCACTGATTCCCTGTTCTATCGAAACACCTTTAAACCATTAACAGGCAGCGGTTTTAAATCTGTAATGAAATGCCATGTTGTCTGACATTTGCTTCAAAATAACTGGGGAGGGCTTCCCTGGTGGTGCAGTGGTCGAGAGTCCGCCTGCCGATGCAGGGGACACGGGTTCGTGCCCCGGTCCGGGAGGATCCCAGGTGCCGCGGAGCGGCTGGGCCCGTGAGCCACGGCTGCTAAGCCTGCACGTCCGGAGCCTGTGCTCCGCAACGGGAGAGGCCACAACAGTGAGAGGCCCGCGTACCGCAAAAAAAAAAAAAAAAAAAAAAAAAAACAAACTGGGGAGAGAGAGATGGGAGGATATAGATGACTTGAGATTGGCCATGAGTTGCTAACAGTCAAGGTGCGTATTGGGTACACGGAGGTTCGTTATACTATTATTCTCTCAATTTGTATACGTGCTTAAATTTTTGTATAATAAAAGATATTTCAATATCTTCAAAATCGTCTATTAATTTATTTTCAAGTGTGAAATTTTTATAAAAATCAATCAAATGTTCACCAACTTCAAAAAAAGACTATTTTTAAAAGAGGAAGAAAGGAGAAAAGGAAGAAAGGGAGAGAGGGAAGGAGGGGGAAAAAGGAAGAAAGGAAGGAAGGGAGGGAGAAAAGCATGTTATTTATATCATCTGGTCCAATTTGCCAATCTACCTGAAAACCAATATACTCTAGAAAGGAGTAAATAGCTGGATAGACTTGTCAAATAAATCCAACAGTCACAAAAAATTGAGCTAGGATGCCCAGCTCTGTGTTAGATATACGAAGAGTAAACAAAATTGTGGACTTCAGGTTAAAAATCTTGCTGTGTAGAACTCTGCATGCTCAGTATCTCTCAACGCAAATCAAATCTCACAGTGCATAGCCCTGGCTATTTCAAACACTACAGCTCATGTGAACCTCTGAGGATATGTCACATCTTCTACAAAAGGGCATTCAGAAGGTCTGCAACATGTGGTCTGAAAAGACTTACATGAGCTATTGGGTTGGTTAGCCCAAGATCCTCCTGGAAAAATACTTTTGCCATCAGAAACGCCCATTACATGAAGGAAATGTACACAGTTTCTCCTGAATTTGATTTCTCCTTCATTCAACAAACATTTCTTAAGAACATGTGTGCTGGAGACACAGTGTCAGTAGAACCTGGGCCCTGAGAGCCCTCGGGGAGACAGACGGAGCCGACAGGTAGCTCCAAGGTGTTTGGAGCAGAACATCTAAGCCAGCCCAGGGAGACATGGGAGAGACAGTGTCAGAGGCCTTCTCAGCTGAGCTTAACAGCATCTATGCTCAAGCCAGTGGGTGGGGCAGGAAGAGGGATGGACGACGTGGAAAGAATGAGAAGCTGGAAAACCTGTTGCATTATATGCTGCACATCCTGCTTCTCTGTGACGTGGACCAGACCTCCTGATACGGCCCATGGTCTAGAAGAGAAAGGCTAATACTGCCAGCCTGCTGGCCCTCCTCTCACCCCTACCTAGGCAGGGCGGGGGCAGGGGCAGGGAGGAGGGCATCACCCTTTGACCCCATGAGTGCCCTTCCCTCCCACATTCTCCACGTGGTATTCAAGGCAACCTTGGCCAAGCGAGCAAAGCTGTCACTGCTGGTTTGTATTCACATCTCCATGGAGAGGCAAGAAGGCAAGCGGACAACGACGACCAAAGGAAGATGCAGCCCCATTTGTCCTGCTCTGTTCGTTTCCTGGTCTCCACTGAAGACCTAGTGACCCAACTCTGGGTCCTTCGGTGCTTCCAACCCAGGATTCCCCAACCAGCCCCTTTCATACATGATGTGGGCCACTCCCCATACATAGTTGTGATTTTTTTTTTTTTGCATACTAAGCATATCCTCAGTGAACAGATTACTTCCAAAGGGACCCTTTCACCAACCCTGACTCAGCGAAAAGGAACTAAGTAAACAAATCAGGAGTCACTCAAAGATGGCATATATTTACCCTGAATAAAAAGAAAAGTCATTTTCTTAATTTATTTCACGACTTAGGTTTCCTTTACTTACATTTGATTTTTAATCCTAGCAAACAGTCTACCATCAAACAGCCTTTACAAGTTAAAATATCTCTCAAGAAAAATGACTGTCAAGATTTTTCTCTCCTCCAGAACACGTATCTGAAAGACATGATACATTCCCACCCAAAACAGTGGCTTATTAGAGTAGCAACTCTCCAGGAAGGCACCTCAAGAATGACCCCTTGCTTCAAAATTATTATACCAGGGTTTCTCAGCACAGGCCCGACACTGTGGGCATCATCTATAATTCTTTCTTGGGGTGGGGGGCGGGTGCTGTCCTGTGCATTGTAGGAAGCCTGGGGGCATCCGTGGCCTCTACATCTCAGGGGTCAGTAGCACCCAGGTATTACAATCAAAAATGCCCCCCACTGAGGACCTCAGGATTAAGCCTTCCTTCCCATTCTTCTCATGAATCAATGTCCTAAAGTTACCGAAATTGACAAAATGGAGGGATAAATGCAACGGTAGGGGGTGAAAAGGGAAGCATTCCAGACCGTTCTGTACTACGTCTCAAAACCACATTCTTTGTTTGCTGTATTTGCAACTCTACTTTATGGCTATAGCTCTTGTTCTGAAACTGACTCCCCTGCCTAAAACCCTTTAGGGTTGTGATTCTCAGCCCTGGCTACTCCCCACGGCCACACAGGGAGTGTTTAAAATAATACTATGCTCTGGCCCCTCCCCAGGAGATTCTAACTCCTTGGAGGTGGGGTGTGAGCAATTTTCCCTCCCAAACTCCCCAGGAGATTTCAACTGAGAACCACTCCTTCAGGATTTCACACCACAGCAGTTGAGCTCAAATTCAGAAGTACAAATATCATAGTTGTCAGGGGATTTTATCAATACAGATTAACACAAATGCCTGAGTGGAGGGTCAGGGCCTAGGAATTGCCATTTTTTTTAAATAAATAAATTTGTTTGTTTGTTTGTTTTTGGCTGCGTTGGGTCTTCGTTGCTGTGCACAGGCTTTCTCTAGTTGCAGTGAGCGGGGCTACCCTTCGTTTTGGTGCGAGGGCTTCTCATTGCGGTGGCTTCTTTTGTTGCGGAGCACAGGCTCTAGGTGCACGGGCTTCAGTAGTTGTGACTCGCAGGCTCTAGAGCTCGGGCTCAGTAGTTGTGGCGCACTGGCTTAGTTGCTCCGCAGCATGTGGGATCTTCCCGGACCTGGGCTCGAATCCGTGTCCCCTGCATTGGCAGGAGGATTCTTAACCACTGTGCCACCAGGGAAGTCCAGAATTGCCATTTTTAACAAGTTCTCCAGGTGATGTTTCTTTTTTTTTATTGCGGTATTGTTAATTTACAATGTGTGTTAGTTTCAAGTGTACAGCATAGTGATTCAGTTATACATATATATATATATATATTCTTTTCCAGAGCCATTTCCTTTATGGGTTATTACAAGATGTTCCCTGTGCTATACACTAGGTCCTTGTTGTTTACCTATTTTATATATAGTAGTGTGTATCTGCTAATCCCAAAGTCCTAGTTTATCCCTCCCCCCCTTCCCCTTTGGTAACCATGTTTGTTTTCTATATTTGTGAGTCTATTTCTGTTTTGTAAATAAGCTCATTTGTATCATTTTTTTAGACTCCACATATAAGTGATCTCATATGATATTTGTCTCTCTCTGTCTGACTTACTTCCGTAAAAAAGAATGAAATACTGCCATTTGCAGCAACATGGATGGACCCAGAGATGATCCTAGTAAGTGAAGTAAGTCAGGTGATTCTAATGTGAATTGGCCCCAGCCGCACTCAGAGAAACACTAACCTGCAGAATAAATGAATTCTAAGAACGGGACTTCTCAAACTTGCACATGTAGACCAATCATCTGAGGATCTTGTTAACAGGAAGGCACTGATTCAGCAGGTCTGGAGACAGGTCTGAGAAGCTGCATTCCTAACAAACTGTCAGGTCATCTGGAAGTTGCTGGCCTGGGGAACCACTCTGAGTAGCAACGTTCTAAGAAACTGAAGTCACTGCCAGCCACTCGGATTCCCCAGCCCTGTCAGACATACCTCAAAGAGCTTAGCAAGCAAAGCGTTCAGATGCCTCAGATGACAGCGTGGCGCACAGAACATCAGCTGGGGATGCGTGGGCTGCCCACCTTCCCACCCACGTCTCCAGTTTCATTTCTTTAAAATGCTCCTCCACCAACACCCCGCTCCCACCATTCCAAACAGTTCTCACAAACGTGTGCCATACGTCACTCTTCTGTATTTTTACCAAGTCGTTCTCTCCGCCTGAAATTGTATTCCCAGGTCCCCACCTTGACCAGCACGACGGCTATTTGCTGCCTAGGCCATTCTTCATCTCTCACATGCTTTCAGCTCACCTCAAAGGCCAGCTCCCTAGAGAAGGCCTCCCTGTTCCCCATCCTACCTGACTCTGCTACGATGCAGACTCATCACTCCCTCCTCCAGGATGCCAAACAGTGCCTTTCTCCCTTATGATCTATGTAATAGGTACGTGGACCATGAAGGACTCATCTATTCAGTGGGAAAAATTACTGCCTCTGCCCCAGATTTAAAAAAACAAAACAAAAATAACAGCAAGACACTGACTACCCTAAGTTGCAAACAGTGCCAATTCAGAAATTTAAATTATCTAAACCCTTATAATGATCAAAGCTGCCAATATTATTTCAAGCCAGGTTTCCACTCCCGCACTCCCTTCTGACATACACCTCCATCCTCCCCACCGTACTCCCATCCTGCCTACTTCACTTTCCGATCCAGGGATCAGGGAAGAGATGAGGGACAGGAGAACAGCAGAGTCCTTCCTTGGCTAGCTCCACACTCTAGCCCGGCATGACAGGTACTTAGAGCTGCTTCATTCACGAGCACTTTTTCTTAGATTTTTATTTGTAAATAATTGGAAACTTACAGAAGAGTTGCAAGAGTAATAATACGAAGACTACTCTTTACCCAAAGTCACCTATTGTTAACATTTTGCCCATTTGCTTTACCATTCATGCTCTCTCTGTATGTACACATATAACACTTCATATGTATGATACATACATATGACATAATTTCCTTAACCACTTGGGAGTAAGTTGCACACATTATTGTCCTTTATATTTACTTCAGTGCCCATTTCCTAAGAACAAGGATATTCTCTAACGTAACGATGGTGCAGTTATCAACTTCAGTAAATTTAACATTGATCCTATACTTTTATCTCAACTTTTATAGTCCAGATTTTCATTTTGTCATTTGATCCAATAATGTCCTGTCTAGCACTTCCTGATCCAGTCCAGGATCCAGTTTAGCATGAGGGAATGCATTTAGTTGTGATATGACTACAGCTGTTACACATCTTTTATGATCATGACATTTTTTTTAAGAACACAGTCCTTTTTTTAAAAAAACAGAGCACTCCTCATTAGGGGTTTGTCTGATGTTTCCTCAAGGTTTCACTCCAGCTGGGATACTATGTAAGGGATGCTGTGTGCTTCTCGGGGCATCACATCTGGAGGTGTACGGCATCCATCTGCTCTGGCTGGCACTTTAATAGGCATCTTGGAGGTGAGCCTGCCATTGCTAGATGTCCCTCCTCTGCATTCCCCCTTCCGGGGGAAAAGCATCTGTTCTGGCAGTCACAACCCCTCCGCAGCCAATGAAGGTCCGATCCATCAACCCTAGGTTCTTCTCCATAGGGCGCCCTTCCTGGCTAAGAAAAGCCCCACACCAGCTCACCTACACCCATGGCCCTTATGTGCCCAGTGGAAAAATCACACATTCTTTGCCTGAGGAAATGGACACCAATGTAGCAGAAATGCTCTTTTACTTTGCTGTCAACAGAGCTAGACAGCCTCTTTCATCCCCGTATAGTCCCTGGTTGGAATCAGACACCCTCATCCCTCCCCCAGCAGAGGAGATACACACCCAGCTCTCCAAGTACTCCAGTAACTTTTTTCAGTTAATGCTTTTATAAAGACTCTGATCCCTCAACAGGAATGCATCATCCTCTGTGTCCTGGTGCCTCAGCAGAGACTTCTGACTTTATCCTACCTGACCTCCCTCCCACCTTCCACCTCCACAACTCTCCCAATGCCTGGAAACAGAAGTCCACAGTCTTATTCATCCCTGTGTTCCAAACAGCCTAGCAAACACATAAGCCTTCCCTAACTGTTGCTGAGCTATAATGTACCTCCCACCTAGAACGCACCCTCAGACACATTCAAAAACTGTCATCTGAAAAATGGGTCTTGCCTTATTTGTCTCCTTTAGTTCTTTTTTTCACTTGTTTAGTCAAAAGTTGATGCTTTAGTATTTTAGTTAATGTTTCTGTTTCCTTTTCATATGTTTTGTTACCCGTAAGCTTGAAATTTTTAATATGTACCCATTTTTTATTGATCTATCATTTACATCCAACAAAATTCACACTTTTAAAGTATACAGTTAACAGTTTTTTTTTAAAAAATTCAGATATCACCACTATCTAATTCCAGAACACCCGCATCTTCCCCAAAAGAAACCCTGTACCTAGTAGCAGTCACTGCCTGTTCTCCTCTCCCCTCAGGACCTAGCAGCTTCTAATCTACTTTCTGTCTCTATGAATTCTGGACATTTCACATAAATGGAATCATAAAATACATGGCCTTTTGTGACTGGCTTCTTTCACTTAGCATGTTTGGAAGGTTGATCCATGTTGTGGCAGGTATCAGTACTTCATTCCTTTTTATGGTTGAATAATAGTCCATTTTGTGGATATACCACATTTTGTTTATCCATTAATCAGGTGATGGACGTTTGAGTTATTCCTACTTTTTAGCTATTATGAATAATGCTGCTAGAAACATTCACATACAAGTTTTTATGCAGATCTGTTTTTACTTCTCTTGGGCATGTACCTAGGAGTGGAATTGCTGGTAATACGGTAACTATATTCAACCTTTTGAGGAATTATCAAACTATTTTACAAAATGGTTGCGTGATTTTACAATCTCAGCCGTATGAGGGTCCCAATTTCTCCACATCCTCACCAACACCGTCCACCTTTTTGACTCTAGTCATACTAGTGGTTTCTCATTGTGGTTTCCATTTGCATTTCTCTAACGACTGATGATAATGAGCATCTTTTCATGTGCCAATTGGCCGTTTGTATATTGCCTTTAGAGAAATGTCTAGTCAAATCCTTTACCCATTTTCAAACTGGAATTGTTGTTGTGTAGTTCTAAGAGTTTGTGTGTGTGTGTGTGTGTGTGTAATTCTACAAGTTCCTAGACACTAGTCCTTAACAGAAAAATGATTTGCAAGTATCTTCTCCCTTTCTGTGAGTTGTCTCTTTACTTTCTTATTGAAGAGAAAGATACTGTCCTTTGAAGGTTTTAAGTTTCATGAAGTCCAATTTATCTATTTTTTGTTTTGTTGCTTATGCTTTTGGTGTCATATCAAATAACTACTGCCTGATCCAAGTTCATGAAGATTTATACCTATGTTTTCTTCTAGAAGATTTATATTTTAGCTCTTATCTTTAGATCTTTGATCCACTCTGTGTTAACTTTTGTGTATGGTGTGAGGTAGGGGTCCAGCTTCATTCTTGTTCCTCTGGGAATCCAGCTGTCCCAGCACCAGTTGCCGAAAAGACCATTTTCCCCTTTTAATTGTCTTGGTACCTACGTTGAAAATCAGTTGACTATAAATCATGGGTTTCCTTCCCCTTTGCTTCCAAGAGGCAATTAATTGTACACCCAACACTTCCCACACTCAACTATCAGCAACAAAAGGAAAAAAAAAAGTCTATTAAAAAAAAAATGTTCTAGAAACTCACCAAGAAAGCCTACAAATATAATTAAACACATTTGAAAATGTAAAATTAGTATTATTTCTCTCAAAGTTAAACAAACATATATACAAGAACAAAAACCACCATCTATACTGCACTCGAGTATGTAAGAATGTGTGGTGATGCAACTAGGTCTGAAAACCCAACTTTTCAAATACAGGAAGAAGACAGAAGGTCTTCAGAATGGGTTCTGTTGACATATAAGGCAGTGTGAGATTACATTCCAAGGCTACTTTACTGTCAATAACTTTTTAAACAATGGATATGACAACATATTTGGCAAAGTTAGCTTTGACGAAGTTCTCTTCCAGGAATAAATTCAGCTTGGAATACTGAATGAATTTCTCTAAAGACCACAAAATTAGGATGTGGTTTCATGAGCTGTACCACCCAACCAAGAAATTAAGTGGGACTCTTATTTCTCCATTCCTGTGTTGTGATGGCTACTGAGGTTCTGTTGAACTCCCATTTGGGAAGCAAGTAAGTCTTAGAGGGACAGCCATAGAAATTAGTTTTTATGACACAATCTTGACCTTCTTCCAAGGAATGTGTCTACCACCATTAACTTTAAATTCTCAGAATACCAACCTTCACACCATAATCTCCACATTACAATTTCTAACCAGCCCACAGACTATCATTTTACGCAGAAGACACATAAACATTCACATATATTTGACAAATGCCAGGAAAGTGTTCTCAATTTAGAAGCCAAAAATTAAAGCTATTTAAACCCTTCTCAAAAAAACACAGAACAGGAAGGTCGGTAGAGACAGCTTCTTTCTGAGCTCCAGCCTGTCAAAGAGCCCATCTGCATGTTCCCCAGCAAGGCCACCCAACAAGACCCAAGGTTGCCTTCTCCTCAGAATCACAGAATCATTTAAGACCTTAGAAATCCTGGATGCCAACCCCAATCCCTGGGGGAGCTTGAGAGAACATGACGAGTGGCCAGAAACCAGGGCCGTAATGTCCAAAAATCTGCCTTGAATGGATAAACAAACCGAGTTATGCAATGGAACTGTGCTCAGCACTAAAAAAAAGACCAGACTTTTGACAGAACCACAACATGAATGAATCTTAACATAAGTATGGTGCATGGAAAGAGGCCGGACAAAAGAGAGTGCATGCTGTATGATGCCATTTAAATATAAAATTCTAGGAAATGCACACTAATCTATAATGATGAAGCAGATCGGGGTTCCCTTGGGTAGGGGTGGCAGTGGGGTAAAGAAGGAGGGAATAGGGATTAAAAGGGGGCAGGATGAGACTTTTAGGGTGGTGAATATCTTAATTATGGTGATGATTTCACAGGTATATACATGTGTTAAAACTTACCGAAGTGTACACTTTTTAAATGTGGAGGTTATTGTATGCCAATTATATTCAATACCTCAATAAAACAATTTAAAACAACAGTAACACAAAACTACATCCACCACCTCACAACAGGGCATATTGATGTGCGAACCGGACACTGTCAAGCCCAAGACCAATTCAGTGCAGAGGAGATCTGACTTGTGCTAGTGCCACGGAAGGAAAGCCATGACCCCAAGGACCCCAACTGTAAAAATGCCATCGCTGGGTGGGTGAGGGCTTCAGCCAATTACTTTCGTTCAACGATTTTCATTTTTAGAGTTCATTACTTCTCTTGACCCCAGTTTTATGAATCAAGTACAGCATCCCAAATCCAACTGGCTGCAGCAGCCACTCAAGAATTTTAAGAAGGTGAGGACCACAGGGAACGGAGGGATGTGAGCAAACTGTAGAGTGCTTGCCCTCTGAAAAACTGTCAGTTTCTGACCATTTTGCCACCTAAGAACACTAATCCAAAGTGGCTGGATCTTCTGAATTTTCCCCCAAAGCCAGAATTTTGTGGTTTTATGTAAAGTATACAATTTTAAAGGGTGAACCAACTAACTCAATTTTTGAAACATCGTGCAGGTTAAAACAAAAACTAGGGAGAGCAGGAGTCAGCCCATGGGCTGATGATCTGCAAATGTGGACAGAGAGGCTATGAACACAGGCTCTGGGTTCAAGACCAGCTCTATCCCTCCCTGCTCTGCAACCTCAGGTAACTTAACCTAAGATCCCATATCCTCACCAGTAAAATGGGGCTATTCATAAAGGACCTACATCTGAGGGTTGCAGTCAAGACGAAATGTTTAACACCTAGAAAACCCCCAGTACATATCACCAATATTATTCTCCAAATAAGAGCATGCCTCACTTCAACAGACTTCTCCAAAAATAGATTTGTCTTTTGTATTGAAGCTGCAGATGGCATGAAGCTTGGAGTGATCTTAAGAACACTCGTGAAGCAAACAGGCTTCAACAGGCCAGAGGAAGGAGACAAAACAAGCCACATCACACAGGTTCAACAGTAAACGTCTGCGTGCTGGGGAGCAAATCCTAACTCACTAAGTAAGATACAGGCAATATGCAACTCGGAAGGACTTGGAGGGATGTGAGTAGAACGTGTCAGTGTTTTATGGCAACAAAACATGGTGGGGAAGAGGGCAACGCATTACTCATGATCCTGTGCACTAATTAGACCACAAGTGAATACGACATCTAGTTTTGGAAGCCACGCTGTAGGAGACACAGTGAACGGGATACAGCCAGAGAGAGGCACCAGGACACCCAGTGGACTTGACAATGTTTCTGGAGGAAAGTAAGGCTCGGTGAAGTTAAGTACCTTACGTGAGATCATACCTGAACTGAGACGCTCCAAATCCAGAGCCACACTTCTAGACATACTTTTGGAAAACTTCATTTGGAAAAAGTTAAAACGATTTACTGTACGACTTGATAGAGCCTTTACTATGTTCCCATGCTTCACGAGCATCTTAAAACATGGACCACAACTGTGTGTCCTAAAACTTCTCTACCTTTATTTTTATTTATTTATTTTTCACCTTTATTGTTATTATGTTTTAATCCTCTGGTCAAACTAGGGTTTCCCAAAACAGACCCAGATAACCAAGTAGGGAGAAGACCTCCTTGCTGCCCTCAAGAATCACAGGACCCTGTTATAAACGGATTGGACTGCCATAGGCAGTGTGCAGAACAAGGGCAATGACAGGTCGTAGTCAGGAGAGCTTGCTTCCTTTCAGCCAGGGGTGATGAGGGCAGTAACACACCTTAACCAGGAGGAGGACTGAAGCTTAGCACTCCTCGCTATCCAGAGCCACACAAGGCTGTGTAGACCTAGGACAGGCGCTGAAAGTTCGTGCCATTTGATAAGAAAATTCAGTGGGAAACAGTCACAGAAGCACATAGCAGGCGAGCTCCAGGATGGTTTATAGAAACAGCTCTCTGAATCTGAAAGTCAGCTAACGCTAACAGCCTCCCCATGCGCAGGTCTCTGCAGATGTTTGCAAAACCAACCACAGGGATTAACACAAGGGAGATGACCACTGTGACTCTGTGTACTTTAGAGTCTGACCACACAGCCGGGAATGGCCCAACAAGCGAGGAGGGGCAGCCTGCAATGAGCACAGCTAAACAGGATCCCATATCATGCTAGTCACAATCCCCAGACAAAAATTAATCAGGACTTGACCTCTAGCCAAACCCAGTTATGGACCTGAACAGAGCTTGCTCTCACTTCTACAACTTTCCTTGGGCTCCTCAGTACCTAGAATGACCCCCTGATCCATCATCTTCCCAACAGAACGCAAATGCCCCCCTTCCTTGGTGATGCCAGCCAGAAGTCATCTCTCCAGCCTGGAAACCCTGCGGCACGTCTGCCGCCCTCCTCTTACAATGCTTCTCAGGTACGGCCCTGGATTACTGCCTCATTTATCTACAGCACTGTGAGCTCCATGGGGGCTCAAGCGGCATCCTCACCACCTACACAGACCCCCAGCCCCAGAAAACCTTGCTCACTGCTCTGACATAAAGACACATTCAATGAATCAACAGTAGCTTCACTTAAGAGCATTACCCTAAGCCAAAGTTGCCAGCTGGTGGACTTCAGGCCGCATCCAGCCCACAGCCAATGTTCTATCTGGCCAGCTCACTGTTCCAAACACTCATATTAATGGCCACTATTTAAAAAGCAGGCAACTTCACATTAAAATCCTCCTCTCCAGCTTTTTATCAAAAGACAAACAAAAACAGGAATTGGCAATGCTGGGCTCCTATCTCTGCATGGCAGCAAGTTGCTGGAGGTGAGTGACAGGACCCCTGGCGACAGGACATACACTTACTTCCTCATCTGCCCTCATCCTCTCTGAGCTCATTTACTCACTTACTGCTCTCTGCAGGCCTCACTCATGCTTGCTGAACACAGTAAGTAAGGGCAAACCCCTGCTGACATTATCAACACACTGAGAAAATAAGCCTCTAAAAGTTACATCCTTTTACTGACCCAGAGAAACACTGTGAAGTCAAGTTGCTTTAAAGTGAATTGCAACCACATTCCCGTTTCCCCATTGGGTGACTTCTGTTTTGTCCTGTGTAGTAAGCATGGAGTAGTTGCTGGGTTTCAACACTGCCAGGGTACACAAATGAAAGGTGACTGTGGAAAGACTGAGCAGCTAATGAGGAGTTCTGATCATAAGAAGCTGTCTAAGACTGCAGGGAGGAGAGAGATTTCCATTTATCAAAATTTAAAGGATTCTAGCAAAGAGGCAGTCATTTAACCCACATAACCCAAAACCGGAAAGGTGACACTTCACACCTTCATTAGGGTAACAACCTGCTTTGGAGAATTGCAAACCCATCTGTGGCCAGTTACTAAACCCTTCTGAACATAAATAAACCCCATGTTCCACTTCTGCCATCTATAAACAAGGGATCAGCGGAGTACAAACACCACTTAACACGAATAGTAGATTATTACTTCACTTGACTATTAAGTCTGAGATTTGGAATCAAAGATGATGAAATATAGGGTAGTTATAAATATTATTAAAATCAATATTTTAAAAGCAGGAATGAAAACTCATGCAAAGATTTTATCTATTTGTTTATGAACTTGGTTTTCAACCACAAAGGTAGACTCTTCATAACAAACCCTAAAGAACGTCGTTCTCAATTCTTGGCTCATCAGGGAATTTTACTGTAGAGACTCACCTACAAGCAAGATGCAGATACCAGTGCCAACTTCAGGGATTAAACTGGCATTCTAGTGAGGCACTCATAAGCAGGGGATCTGGATTTAATTTCTGGTTTCACCATAATCATTGTGGGGTGAGGAGGCTGCGAGTGGCAGGGCAGGGTGTGCTTAAGCAAATCCCAAAGAAAAACACACAAAGACCACAGTTCTTCATCTATGAAATGAGGGCCATGCCTGGCCACCTTTCTGATTTCATGAGAACATTCTTCCCCACTCATGTTTCTAAAATTCTCCCAAAGGTCATCAATGACCTAGATGCTATAAAGTCAACACACTTGGGACTTCCCTGGTGGCGCAGTCGTTAAGAATCCGCCTGCCAATGCAGGGGACACAGGTTCGAGCCCTGGTCTGGGAAGATCTCACAGGCCGCGGAGCACCTAAGCCCATGTGCCACAACTACTGAGCCTGCGCTCTAGAGTCCGCGAACCACAACTACTGAGGCCCATGCACCTAGAGCCCGTGCTCCGCAACAAGAGAAGCCACCGCAATGAGAAGCCCGTGCATCACAACGAAGAGTAGCCCCCACTTGCCCCAACTAGGGAAAGCCAGCACGCAGCAACGAAGACCCAAGGCAGCCAAAAATAAAAATAAAGAAATAAATTTATTTAAAAATAAATAAATAAAGTCAACTGACTTTTCAGATCTCATCCTCCCCAATCTCGGCACCGTCTGTCACTCTTCATCAGTCTCCCCTGCAATTTCCAAGTTCCCTCACTCCGTCTCGTTGCTCCTCTTTAGGCCTCTCTTCACTAACAGCTCCTTCTCTGCTCTTAAAAACATCCCTAAGCCAAGGCCCCTGCTCCTCGCATATACTGCCCCCAAATAACTGATATATACCAGGTACTATGTGAAGAGCTTCATATACAGTATCTACTTTAGCAAATTCTCACAACTGCCTTTTTAGCTAGATTCCATTATTATCGCCCTCCTCATTTTTCAGAAGAGGAAACAGAGGCTTAGCAATTGGCCCAAGTTATACATCATGTAAACAAGAGAGCAGGGGAGGGGTTTATAAACCAGGTCTAAATCCAGAGCCCAAATCCTTACCCTCCCTGCTCTACTTCCTCCTCCTCAGCCAGGCTTCCAAAAGCAACACTGTCTGCATGCTCAGCTTCGAATTTAATTTCTGTAGCAGAGACTGTCTGCTGCTTACTCAGTACCCATTCCCCCTTCTTCTCACCAACAGAACACTTTATCATTGGGGTGGCAATGGGCCCAGATTCAAATAAACACACAAAGCCACACACAGACATTTCCCAGCCTCCCAGTGAGATGGTCCTGGGGAGGGCCTTTTGGCTGAGGGTTTTAAACAAGGCTCAATCAGTGGATAGGTACATCCTTTTGCCCTTTCCTCTTTCCCATTTCCTGGAATGTGACTGTGATGGTTGGAGCAAGAGTAGCCATCTTATGATAAAGAGACAACCTGAGGACAGGCACGCACGAGGGATGGGAGAGCAGAAAGACACAAGGGGCCTGCCTCTCGATAACCACACAGCTGCCACAGCAGACCTGGAACACCTCTACCTGGACTTCATTTACCTGAGATAAAGATGAACCCCTATCTTGGGCTGATTGGGACTAGGATTCATATACAAATGATTTATTAAGGAAGCGCGGGCTTCTCTGGTGGCACAGTGGTTAAGAATCCGCCTACCAATGCAGGGGACACGGGTTCGAGCCCTGGTCTGGGAAGATCCCACATGCCACGGAGCAACTAAGCCCATGCGCCACAACTACTGAGCCTGTGCTCTACAGCCCGCGTGCCACAACTACTGAAGCCCACACGCCTAGAGCCTGTGCTCCGCAGTAAGAGAAGCCACTGCAATGAGAAGCCCGTGCACCACAATGAAGAGCAGCCCCCGTTCACCACAACTAGACAAAGCCTGATTGCAGCAAAGACCCAACGCAGCCAAATAAAAAAATAAATTTTTTTAAAAAAGGAAATGCTCCCAAAATAAACCCATAAGGAGTGGGTGAAGCAAGACAGGGAAGAGAGAAAAGCTCATCAGAGTGGACTGTTAGGTACAGTTCTACAGAGGATGACTTCAGCCTGATCCTACGAGGAGCCCCAGAGTATAAACAATGCCTCCTGTTTTCCCGTCCTGAGGTTGAGTTTTCATTCTTCTGTATCAGTCAGTCCCTGGTGAAGGTGGGAAACTTCAGAGACTCCCAGATACTCTGGGCTCTCCATGTTTTATGGCACAGTGGGTCCTGCAGCCTGAGGGCTATCTTCCCATGATGAGCTGCGTGCTCTTGGGCTGTAGGACGCAAATGCCCCAAAACTGAGGAAGAACACATAGGGATCCCAGGGGGCCCAGGCCAAGCACTGACGGCTGCCACTACAGCATCCATTCAGTTGAAAGCTCTGCGATTTATATTTCTGTTCTGTAACAGCCAGACCTAATCCTGAGCGATGCAGATTCTTGGCTGAAGACGTCCACATTTGCATCTCCAGCTCTAACGGCTCTCCTGAACTCCAGCCAAGAATGTAAGTGCCAGGTATGTCTCTCCACATTTGTTCATACATACTGCATCTGGCTCCTTCAAGGATACAGGCAGCTGACATCTGCCTCATGGCCATGGTGACATGAACCAGAGTCAAACCATTCTCTGCCCCTCTCACCACTCGAAATCCTTTCCTTCTCCTAACCATTGGCAGTGATTCACGGCACCACTACCTTCCTGGTAAATCAGGAAAGAACACTTAAATGATCTCAATGTACCTCTCTCCCTCACATCTCCCAAAGCCTGTGAGCAGGCCCTAGTGAATCTACCTTCTACGTACGGCCACCCCACCTTTAGTGCTGCCTCTGCCTTGGTTTTTAATCCTGTCATCTGCCACAGGGACTCTCCTGGTAGCCTCTCTGGCTCCAGTCTCCCACTTCTCCACGAGGGGTGACCTTCTGCAACACTTGCTGACCATAGCCTTCCCCACCCAGCAGTCTTCAGAGGCCAAGAATAAAGATCTGAGCACCTGAAGCCAGCACCCAAGTGATGGGGCCTCCAGCCACACTTCCGGTTTCATCTCCCACCTTATCCTGTGCATCTTTAACAGCACATCTCACACTTTCTGTCACTCTGGGCTCCCCTGGAATATTACACAAGTCTGTTTATATAAATACAAAGGTGTGTTTATTTTTTCATGACTTATAATAGAACTATGATAGAATACAGTTGCCCTCTCTCTCCTACAGTGTTCTCTATGCCCACATGGAAGCATGGCCATCTTATTCACTTTTATATTCCCCCAAGGAACTAGCATCAGAAATTTAAACAGAACTATTCGATTTATAATGCTGAATCAAATTCAAGGCTATAAGGCAAAAAATCTGTCATCACCCCCCACACACACTGCTGTGTTCACTTCTTTCTAATCTCAGCTCTTAAAATGTAACCCAGACTCTGCCAGTAGCTCCAAGCACTCAACTGGACTCTCACATTCCTCCTCTTAAAATGGAGGGAGGGGCCTATAGGACATCATGAAGCTTGAGAGTGAAGAGTGACCTTGTTTAAGCCTCCCATTTGCAAATAACGGTAACACTTACTCAAAGGAGGGAAATGACATGTCTCGGTTCACAAACGTGCAAACAAAATCCACACCTGGAAGCTATGGGCAGAGCATCGCCGACAGATACTGTTAGACGGGGTACCAAGTGCCAAAGCAAGGGTCGCCTGACAAGAGCTGAGGTCGCCTGGCTTTGAGCAAGTTCTTGCCCCAGCACACAGCATGCTCTGCGCTATCAGACCATGGGTCACTTCCCAAAGATGACACCAGAGAAGCCAGTGGTTCGTAGGGTGCCCAGCTAAGCCCAATCCCCTACTCTTCCAATGACATGACTAATTTCTACAGGGAACCAACCTCCAGCCACATCCAACTGCAGTGTTTGGGTGGAGCTCACTCAACCTCCCTGCTCCACAGGTGGGCCCATGACCCACTCTGGTCAAATACGGGATTGCCTCCCCAGGCCACAGTGCTAGGAGCCCAGGGCCTCTGAGTCGGTGGGATTTAACTGGCTGGAGAAAACAGGCGGAGACATCTTCCTTCCCCTAGCCTGGCTGACAAGAGCGTGCAAATCCAGAGCTGCACACCACAGTCTGGATACCGCAAAGGGAAAGGCTGCCTGAGAAAGGAGCCCAGCCACAGAGAAGCAGAGACAAAACACGGAGAAAGCACCAAGTACAGCCCCTGAAGACACATCATTTCAGTCCCTGGGCTCCAGCCGGTAACATCAGCCAACAAATCCCTGCATGAGTGAGGCTTCCAGCTGTCTGTACCCTGAGGGACTGTGATTCATATAAAAGCCACGAAGGGAAAGCAAGAGGAACTGCTTCACTTAAACAGCCAGAAATGTATCTCACAGTAGACAAAAGGCTTTATGCTTTACAAGTAAGGAGCAAAATACGATGCAAACACTTAATGTACAAAGAATATCACCAATGTGTTGAGACTAAGAGACAAAATGCATAACAGAGGCCAACAGTGACTAGATATCTAACGTAAAACAGGACAGTCAACCTAAGTACACGGAGTGACTCTTGCACCTTCCCAGCATTCCCAGGTATGACAGGTAAGGCACCAGCCACACTTACACAAGAGAGCGACACAGTCCCCTCCTTCAACTCAAATGGTGTCGTTATTACACACAGACATTATTCTCACTGCCCTCTGTTTTCAGTTGAAGAACCCTTCAGAACCCAGCTCTGAATTAACCTACTGAAGGAGGGATCAAGGGAAAAAGATCAAAAGCAGGAAGACCTCTCCTTAACGTGTGTAACATAAAAGAAGTTCTAAACCCTAACTGCAATGCCTTTTCAATTTGCATCTTTAAAAAGTCTGATTATATAAGAGAGTTATATCAGATCTGACTAGTAAACTGACACTGCTCCAAACGAGGACTTAAAAAGAATCAAGTCGAGGGAAGCCATCATTTAAATAAATACCTCACAACCAAACCCAAGCCAGAGTAACCACTGACATTTAATACTCTGGTATCAGTCCTAAGTGCTGAAGGTTTCTGTAATTCTAGCATAAGCTTCTCTTCAAAAAAATTTTAAAATGCCCAGGTTAAATGAAAAGCTCTTTCAAACATTCCCCCCAAACTGGAACCAGTTCAAGGCAAAGATCTAGTGATTTGAACACAGTCAAGTCACTTGAGGAAAATAATCAGGTTATCCTGCCATTCGTTCTTTTTCTCCTTTACATTCTTCCCTTAGGAGGAATCGAGGAAACACCATCCTGAATCAAAATACATGGAGAGGACCAGAGTTAGAGGGATGAAGCATTCCTCCTGCCTCGTGGTCTTGAAAGAGCGAGGGCAGATTCAGTGGTAAAAAGCCACAAAAACCATAATACGGTCATCCAGTTACCCTGCTGACTCCCATTCATTCATAAATGCTGATTCGGCATCTCCTTTGGGCCAGACACTGGTCTAGGTAGTAGGGATACCTAGTGTCTTGGTGACCAAGACAGAGAGGACCTCTATCCTCACATAGCTTAAATTTTAGAGAGGGAGACAAAGAATAAGAAAATAAAAAAAAACATAGTACTGGGAATAATAACTGCTATGAAGAAGAATGAAGCATGGTGGACGGACAAAAAGGGATGAAGCAGCTAAAGGGATCAAGGCGATACGGCAGGAAGGTCAGGGGAGGTCTCTCTGAGGTGGTGACATCTGTGCAGGCACATGAGGGAAGTGAGGGTACGAGTCCTGTGGGGTGGGGGGACGAAAATTCCAGGCCAGACAACGGCTCTGGGGCAGAAATTAGCTACGTGCACAGAACGGTCAAGCAGCCCATATGGTTAGAGCTGAGCCAGCCAGGAGAGCAACACGTAGGCAGGAGCCAGGTCACGTTCAACAGCAGTTCTCAATCCTGGTCGCATGTGCAGATATTCTGATCCAGCTCCTCTGTGATGTATCCTGGCACTATGGTTTTTTGTTGTTGTTTAATTCCTCCAGGTGATCTTAATGTGCAGCCAGCCAAGGCTGAGAACCTGGCTTGACAGAACGTCCTATAGGATTTTATTATAAGTGAGCTGGGAATTAGTGGTCAGCATATTTAACCTCGCAGGACTGGGTGAGATCATCTAGAGAATGAACATAGGTAGAGAGGAGATGAGGGCTGAGAACAAGGCCCGGGACCAGACTAAGGAAGTAAGAAAGAGGGAGAGATAGGGAGACCCAGAAGGTGTAGCCAGGGAGGTTCTGGAGAGCCAGGAGGGTAGGGTGTGTGCAAAGCCAGGCGAAAAAGGGAGTTCATCGCTGCTTTGAATAGAGGTTAAAAAAAAACCCCACTAATGTTAAAATACACACTCAATAATAGCCTTCTTATCAAAAAAGGTATACACATAGGTGAATAAATGCAGAGGAAAAAACCTGCAAGATTAGTGCACCATCGATAATAGTAGTCACGTAGGGTCAGGAAGGGATAAAAGGAGACAAGCCTTTGCATCAATGCCTTACGTGTTTACGGAGAGACTGTACTTACCTATTTCTTATAGAATGGAAAGCTCTTAAATGATTCTGCAGGCAGCCAGGGCTAGGGATCCCGGGGTGGGGACAGTCAAGGGGACACGCTCCAGCATTAAATATCATATGGAACCAAACGTCTTGGAGGGCTTTGAGATTTCCTATGACTGATTTCATATCAAGGAAGAAATCCATACAGAGCATGCCTGGCAGCTGAGGTATGCTTAGGGAGACTCTCCCTACACAGCTTCTATTTCGGATTCCAGTAGATATTTAACAAAGTCAGATGAGAGGTGTTAAAAACCTCTGCAGCTAGAAGCTGTCTTCAAGAAGACTCCAGGCAGCTTGATTTGCAGCCCTCAGTGACAAAGATTAGATCCTAAGCTACTAATTAAGAATACCTGCCTTTTTAACAAGTCCTTTCCAAACGGAGGCAGCTTCTCTTTCTTTCTTTCTTTCTTTTTTTTTTTCTGGCTGTGCCGCACGGCTTGCAGGATCTTAGTTCTCCAACCAGGGACTGAACACAGGTCCCAGCAGTGAAAGAGCGGAGTCCTAACTACTGGACCACCAGGGAATTCCCCAGTTTCTCTTTCAACACCCTTCCATTTTGCTCCTTTTTCTCACTTTATCCCAGAAGCAATTACATCCAGTAGGTTGTTGGAAGCCACCAATTCCAGCCACTAGGAGATATAACTCACTTAATTGATTTGAAAAGGAAAGGAAGCACAGTCAAGATGCGCCATCTCAGCACCCTTTACTTAAAATAAAAACTGTGAACCATTAGCTTCGGCATCACCTGTGCCCTTGTTAGAAATGCAGGATCTTGGGTAGAGAGACAGCAATCAGAGGCCAGACAGATTCCGAATCTGCATTTTAACAAGATCACCACGTACTTCAGCAGTAAAGTTTGAGAAACTGCCTGAAAGCCAAGTTAGTTATCATCATCTCCAGGTAAATGTTAAAAAAAAAAAAAAATATATATATATATATATACACACACACACATGTATTGCCAAGTCCTATCCCAACAGCAGGGATGGAGCCCTCCAATCTCATATTTTCATTCTCCTAGGTGATTCCAAGGCACAGTCAAGGTTGGGAACCAACGCCTTTAGAGGACCCACAGGTCTGAGACCTACCTGAGTAGCAAAGGAACCAAAGTCAGAGGCAAATGGAACAGGGTAAGAAGAGAGATGAAGTTTAAGAGAGAACATGGCAGCAAAGCAGGGCAGAGGGCTGAGTGTGTTAAAGACACAGTCATCTCGACAACTTACTGATGTGCATTTAGTCTAGTCAGTCCTTGCACCACGATCTCCAGAAACTACTTAAAGGAGCACTCGAGGCTCTGGGCAGCGGGACAATGACGTAAACAGGGCTAGGAGGCAACAGAGCGAAGCAGTTGGCAAGACAGTGCTTTCCAGTTAACTGCACTGCTTTGGGCATGTTCATTCTGTAAGCCTCAGTTCCCTCAAGAGTCAAACAAAGAGTTAATCCGCACCAGCCTCTCAGTGTCACTGTGAGGAAGAAATGGGGAAATGGGGGTAAAGCTTTTGGTAGAGACCGATAGCTACCGTTAAGCCTTCGTGTCAGTAGTAATCATTATTGTTAGTGTGACAAAGAGTTATGTGCCCCAGGACAGATAAGAATGAGTAAGGAGGATCAAAGAACTAATCCAGCCAAGAGACATTAATCTCTACTGTAGAAGGAGTGGCGGTAGTGAGATCAAAATATTCCTGTGTATCCTGTACAGGCACATGATTGGTTGGGTTTACACACTTAACCCAGCATGAGGCAAACTTGTTCATTTACACACCTAGCGCATTGCTTCCAACCTTCTCAAACTTGTTTGTTATTTTCTAAAAGGGAAACAGAAACACTCAAACCTGATAGGGCTGAACTGAGTATTCAAAACAAGTGGCTGGTCAGAGAACAGCCCAGAATTCATACCCGAGGAGAGTGGGGGACACTCGTGTGCTTCTAACAGGTTTGGGTAGCAGCGTAATACATTGTCAGAGGTCAGGTCAGGTTTAACTCTGGTGTTTAACTTTCAGAGGCTGCCCTTCTGTTTTCCTCCTTCTGGCTTTCCGTCCCAATAAATGTCTAGATGGCACATATGTGCCTGCCCGTTAGCTTTTTGGGGATGCCTGGTGATGTTAAGCATCCCTTAACTTCACACACACCCCCAAAATGAACTGCAGGGTGAGGAAGAAGAAGAGGGAGCCTTTCTTTCTGCAGCAAAGATGAAAAAATGCTCCACAACAGGCCCTTGAAAATGAAAGTGAGCTCAGTTCAGGAGTTTCCCTGCTTCTCCTACTAAGGGGCAGCCTCTGTGTTCTGGGAGGTTAAAAAGAAAAAATGTTTCCTTTGCCCCCTCCCTCCAAACTCTTAATGAAATCAACTTCCTTGTACTTTATAAAACAACAACAACAGTTGACTGTTCTTTTGGCAAAGAGTGAAGGATCAGGTTACATCAACCTCACTTCCTCTCCTCCCCCCTCTCCATCCTCATCTTTTATCAGAAAGAATATAACTATCTTTTTGAGGATTAGGGGTCTACAAACTTCCTTTTTATGCTAAAGCAGAAAACAAATTTAAGCTCCAAGAAATAAGGCCCACCTTCTCCTCTCTCTAAAAGTTATGCTAATTATTTTTAAAAGCAATGCTCCTTAGGAACAAGAGGAGGGTGTGTAGTCAGAAAGGTGGTGTGGGTGTGCTAAGAACATGACTTCATATACCACAAACATGATAAGAATACGTTTTCCTATAAATAACATCAAAAGAGGTACTTACCGAATATTAAACCGTGAGCTCTATTAAAACCTGGGATGAGCAAAATTATGAGCAAAATTATCGGTTCCTTAAAAGGGACAGGAAAAAGTTCCCAAAGTAGTAGGGAGAAAGCAGAACCGGAAATAATAATTGGGGGAAAGGTAATCTAGATAACAAGATACAGGGAAAAGGGAGAAGGGCATGCCCATTCCAGGCCCTGGACAAAGCAAAAAAGCCGGCATCTTTCATGAGTCCCAGTTTCAAAAGGAAGTTTACACTGCACTATATATATTACGTGCCAACCTCTCACTAGGGAGGGATACATCACCGTCAGCCCTGTATACATTGAGGATTCTTAAGGCTACTCCAACCCTGCAATTGCCCCAGCTCGGAACAGACACCACAGAGCGACCAGCAAGCTCTGGTTCCCAGCTCCGAACTAGATGCAAGTGGGAAATAGTCCTTGAAACTGGTGAAACAGCCCTTTCCAGGAACAACGAAGCCCACGGCTTTACCAAATAAGGCAAGTGAAAGCGAAAAGCCAAGGAAGAACAGGCTCAAGCTGTATCTTTCCTAAAACTAGCCAGCTGGATCATAGAAATTTGAGTATCCCGATTCTACCAGCGTGGATTGCAAATGCAAAGAGAAAATGTGAAGAAACCACAAAGGAAAGAATATTTTGCCAAAGAGAGGCCCGGAATGCACGGATCCCAGCCCGTGCAACTTTCAGGAAGTTTCAAAGCCACTGGGCTGCCCAAACGTTCTCTTGTGAAACACGTAACTCAAACTAGAACAAGGCTTTGCTATGATTCAAATCCTAACTCTTTCTCAATGTCATACATCAACAGCTTCAGAGCAAACAGTTCAGATATAACATATAGTTAGACACTATTATATCAATAGATAAGGTTATCCAATGAATTTTTTTCAAAGGAAATATTTATGAGACTACCTGCATTTAAATATTAAAAAAAAAATTTATTTAACTCTATTTTCTTCTCTTCCAAAGAAGTTCCACATCCAATTTCCTGTTTTAGCCCATCTCCTTGATAGGAGAAATGGGTTGATTTTTATAAATCAACTTTTCTTTCCCCCCTTATGCCATGCGTCTTTTACATGCCAGAGATGAAATTGGAGACAAAGGTTGCTAAAATAAAGGCTGGGGGTAAAAAAAATCTCTCTAGGGTTGTGATTTAGACTTTGACACTGTCTTCTGCAGCTTTTGAGACAAACCACCAGCCCAAAGAGTAGGGACTTCTTACAGCAAAGGAGGCATTTTCGCTAAAGCATGCACATCACTGGGAGAAGAATGACACATTCCATAAATTTTTCCAGAAAGTCTAGTATTGCTTTCACTTTCCTTGAGTCATTTAGGTTTCTGAAAGTTAATCATCTCACAGGAAAATCGAACAGATGGTAAGAAACTTTCACAGCCATGAAGGGATGCACTGAAAAGGTTAAGAGGCTCAGAGAAAATGCAATGTCCAGTCAACTGCCAGTCGCTTGAAATGCAGGACGTGATTCCTCTGTGTCCACGTCCTGCTAAAGCAACCTGGACAGTCACTTACCATCCTGGATCTTTTTTTTTTTTTTTTCTTGAAGTTTGGAGATGATAACATAAATCACAATGCTACAGAGAAACGCTCAAGTCTACGTCTGTCTGTAAATGCACCTCTGCTGGCGGGTGGGACACGGAGCTGGTGACTATCCATTCTCCACAGCACACAGGAGAAGTGGGTCAACTGGGCTCCCCTTGGACATAGTCAGACTGTGGGGCTGGGGGGTTGGGTGGGGGGAGCATTGTCCTGTAGACGCAGCAGGAACAGCCTTGAGGCATTAAAATAACCAGCTGTTCCTTTGGCACGCTCCGACGTTTCTGGATCAGAAAGCTTGTGTATTTGCTAGGGGGAGAGGGAACTTGCCTATCTGATAAAAATCAGAAGTGTCTATCTTTTGAATGCAGAGCATGATTTCTGATGCTGGTTTGAGAGCACTGGCAAACACACTCCTTGGGAGTACAACTCAGGCCAGTATGGGCGCTCCGGAGTCTGCAAGCCTCGTGCGTGGCATAGCTTAAGAAACAGCGTCATCTACATCTGTCACTCTATTGAGACTAACACAACGTTGTGAATCTACTATACGCCAATAAAAATCTTTTTAAAAAAGAAAAGGGGCTTCCCTGGTGGCGCAGTGGTTGAGAGTCCGCCTGCCGAAGCAGGGGACATGGGTTCGTGCCCCGGTCCGGGAAGATCCCACATGCCGCGGAGAGGCTGGGCCCCCATGGCCGCTGAGCCTGCACGTCCGGAGCCTGTGTTCCGCAATGGGAGAGGCCACAACAGTGAGAGGCCCGCGTACCGCAAAAAAAAAAAAAAAAAAAATCCTGCCTCTCTAAATTATTTTCAGTTTCCTTCACAGTTTGCGTGGACAAGATGACATTTCAGGTGCACAGGAAAAACTGCAGGTTCCTCCAATACCAGAAAAAACCTTGGAATGACCTAGCAAAACTGGTTCTAGAGGGCACAATTTATGACCTATACTAGTCAGTCATAACCAGGGCAGCAAAAAACACGGTTCCCCCTACGGTCATTTTTTGCATTACAAATGGTGTCTAAGCATTTGGTTATTTTCAGCCCTTCATATAGTAGAGTCTGCACAAAGCAAAAATAGATGTTTGCTTCATAAAAAACTTGTAATGGGGTGGGCGTTGCCCGCTGTCCCAGACTCATTTAATACTGAGAAGGGATGGTTCCCAATATAGACTGCCACTACCAAGCTAAATTTTCCTAAACGAGGTTTATATAGAATATGGCAAGCAACCTAAAATTATGTAAAAACGACCAATGTATACAACACTGGTCTCGGAACAACAAAGAAATCTTTCCTGGGAGTTTTGAAGCCCCCAAAACAGAGCTAACCTCACGACGTAAGACCACAGTGTCACCGTCCATGTGTCTCATCCGTACAGACAGCACCCTTAGGCAGGAACCTCATGGCCTCTCGGTAGCTCAGAAGGGACGGACACTTGACATTCCACCCGCGCCCTACTCATGCTACCTCAGCAAAAACGCTCCGCAAGATGGCTGGGCTATCAGAACAGATCTGGGTGGCTTCTAAGTGTTTCTTAGGGGAAGTACTTTGAATTTTTACCAGTACCTGAAACAGGGAGTATTTGAAACTTCTGAAATATTTCAGTTTGGTGCCTGGGGGGTGTGGGGATTGGTTTATATCCCCAGGGTCAATACAGTTAAGTCCTAAGGGTTACAGAGTCCAGAGGTACAGAGTTAATTAACTGCTCTGGCACGGAACATACTGCTTGGTATTTAGAGAACCAATAAATATTTGCTGGACAAGGCGGGAATCTTCATTCTTCTTGCCTGAGGGTAGGGGCATCTTCCCAAGGGTGACACTGGTAGCCTCTCTCCAGTCCCCCTCAATCCCTCTTCCTGGCAGGAAGAAGCCCCACTCAGGGACTGAAGGACTGGGAGAAGCTGGGCATGCTTAGTTCAGTCCCTGTGGCTTGTCCACTGAGAGGATCTGTTCTGATCAGTTCAGCCGGGGAAACTCTGTCCCTGCAAGGGGCTGGGGATAAGGACAGTTGTGAGGTACTACTAACAAGCCTGTGGGATAGCAAGGCAAAAACCACATCCTTCACTTGCAAAATCAGTGAGCTTGTAGAACCCCAGTGCAGAAAGCTCTCCGCTCTGCTCATCTATAACCTCCCTGTAATACTTGTTCTCGCCAGGATCATCAGCAAATTACATAACTATGCTGCTTTGAATAACTGGCTTGGTAATTTTTACAATGAAAAATGTGGGGAATTTGTGGGGTTCTCTTGTTCTGACTCCCCTTCGAAAGGGTGACATGGGTCCTAAGAAGTAGCTGGATGAGTAAATTTGAAAACCACTTCTCTGAACCATCAACCAACCAATTCCTTATTTAACTAACTTCAACCCTTATCCTTCCTCCTCACTTAATGTTATTACTGTTAAAACAGATTCTCCATCAGGGTGTCTTCCAACATATCATAAGGGGAAAAAAGGCTTGATTTAACATTCACAATGCAGTTATATCTAATTATCCAATCCAGATAATATATGCTTATAAACTGCAGATGGTGGGATGTGCTTTAAAGACAAAGCAATGAGGGCAAATAATTCCACTTAAAGTCTATGTCCAACCTCATTTTATACAGCACCAAAAAGAACCTACCATGCCTTTTGAGAATAACACTTTTCAATTCTCTATCATTAAAACACAAACTCAAGCTCAGTGCCACTGTCTAAAATGAACTTTCCTACAGAAAGGAACCCAGATCAGTAATAGACTTTCTATTAAAGGGAAACCACCAAAGAAGGACGTACTCAGTGACTGACCAATACTTCCTCTCTCTAAGCACCTCCAAGCCAAGCACCAACCTTAGTCCACAACCATTCATCCCAAAAGGAGAAAACACTTTTCCATGGAGACAGCTCTGGTCAAGTTACAGGATCAACATGATCTAATACATGCTGATCTATTATTCTAAACATTTAAGCTATAGAATATATATAATATAGAATATATAACATTTATTATATATAATATATAAAACAAGGATTTAAAGTATATATTGATATTAGTGAGGTATCATGATAATTATTATATGAAAAAGAATGTAGAGCTCAACAAATGTTCAATTGTACTACTATTATTAAGTGTTTACAATGTTCTATTTGCTATTTAAGTACTTTGCAATATCATCTCATTTCATCATCAGAGGGACACATCCTTTAGAAGGCTGTGAGAGGTTAAGTAATCTTCCCAATATCACATAGCTGATGAGCTGTGGGCTAGAAATCAAACCCAGGCAATCTGACCCCAAGTCACATGAAGTCACTGCACAAACGGACCTTCCTCGTATCAAAATGCTCAGGTCATAACAGCCATGGAATAACATAAAATTGGTTGGGTAGAACCAAATGAAATACTTTGATAGTCAGAATTGGCAGCAACACGTGGGTCAAATTTTTGTTCTAGTCAGAACTGTAGAAGCCTCAAAATTACAAGACAAAAGATGCCTTGACCCCTTGAGTCCTACCCTCTTGACGACACTGTCAAGTTCACTGTTATCTACCTCATTTGGTCTATCTCTACACAAACCAGTAACAAGGACTCTGTGCTCACAGAGACAAAATGTAAAAGGCACCAAAAAAAAAAAAAGAAAGAAAAAGAAAAGACTACAATAAGAAAAACTTCTTGATGTGTAGTCATTTTATAATTCTTCCGTTGTTCCTTGGAAACTACACATTTCATTATGGCCATCAGGAGAGCCATCAACGGCCAAATCTCATGCACAAACGTTGACTGGAAGATTACTAAGCACAGACATCCTTAAAGAAGGGGGATTCGAATGATAACTCCACAGCTGAGCCCACCGCAGAATGCAGAACCACTGGGCTAGGTTAAGTACCAAGGTCTTTTCTCGTTCTAAAGATAACACAAACTCCACAATTTTAAGTGGCAAAGGAACCTAGAATAACAACTGGATTAATGCTTTTGTTGTCAGCCATGGAAATTTCTAATTTGAACAAGGAGGCCAATACACAATGGAAAGAAATTAATCAAGGAGGTCGAACTGAAATTCTCCCTCCTGTGATTTTCTGTATTTTCCGATATTGTCACTCAAAAGATGGGAAAATCACTCTTAAAAAAAAAAAAAAAAAGTGGCAGAGAGAATCTATTTTCTATAGAATCTTATGTAATTAAGTTTTTAACCTCATATCAAACAATTTAAAAAAAGAAACATGCCTACACAAAAGCTCAATTTATTCACTTACAACCTTTAAAAAGCCCAATAGTGTAAAGCATTATAGCAATCTGAAAGTAATAATTCTTCTCCTTCCGCTTGCTATAAACAAATGATGAGCCGGAAGTGAAAGGGCTGATATTTGGAGATGTGTATAGAATGTGCAGTTTCACTGGCTTTAGCTATTGGAAGAGCTTCAGGTAATAATGCTATACCCCACTTCAAGATTTTCTGTTCCGGGATATACTATCTTATGTACTAATGTAAGATTGGGGTGAGTGAGCAGAAAAAAAACCAGTGTGACTTCTATCCAAACGTACTGCAGCTAGAACACCCCAATATAGATATCCTAGCATCCTTCCCAGTTCCTTTATAATATTTGTCACACTTGTAATTACAGTCTGTTCTGCTATAATGTGATAGTTGGTGAATTCAAGAAACCTGGTTTATCCAAAATGATGTTATAATGTTTTCAATGAAAATGGGTTAGAAAGGACTTGCAATCACGAAGTTGTTCTTCTGGATAAATTTCAACAGCAAAGGTATTTTTGTAGTTACAATGGACCTTGTTATTATTACAAGCTGAAAAAAAAACAGTTGATGCAAACTAAGGAAAACCCAATGGCTTATCACAGAAGAGATCTTCAGTGACTCAGAAGATCCTCTAATATCTCCAGGTTTCTAGATTCTTGCTATTCAGCGTGGTCCACCTGCTGCCAGCATCAGCACCCTTGGGAGTTTGCTGAAAACGCAGGATCTCAGCCCTCACTTTAAACCCACAGAATCTGCATTTTTAACAAGACACCTAGGGGATAGCCTTGCACAGTAAATGTCAAGTAGCACAGCTACACTATCCAAATAAATCATAAAAGCTTGCATTAAATAAAATAACTCAGGGCCAAGGAGCAACCTGCCACTCAAACAGTGCAGCTATGTAGAGAGCTGCACAGTTAATCATGTACCCAGGTCCTCATTTCAACAGTATTGTAATCAGCAGGGGGCTGCAAAGTGCAAAGCTTGTTTCCTAATAAAACAACCTTACTGGGCTTCCCTGGTGGCGCAGTGGTTGAGAGTCCGCCTGCCGATGCAGGGGACACGGGTTCGTGCCCCGGTCCGGGAAGATCCCACATGCCGCGGAGCGGCTGGGCCCGTGAGCCATGGCCACTGAGCCTGTGCGTCTGGAGCCTGTGCTCCGCAATGGGAGAGGCCACAACCGTGAGAGGCCCGTACAGCAGAAAAAAAAAAAAAAAAAAAAAAAAAACCTTACTGTATTTAACTGGCATCCTGGGAGAAAGAACTCACAGTAGGAGAAATTCCTGTACTTGTTCTACAACTGACTCTCCTTCCTTAGACTATAAACTCCACGAGGGTAAAGGCTGTATTATTTTTTCTTTTACGGCAGAATCTCAGGGCCCAGCCCAGAACTGAGCATATGGTAGGGGCTCATTAAGTGTCTGATAAGTGAACAAATAAGTGGAATGGTTACTCATCAGGAGATTCCTGAATTTCAGCCAAAGCTCTGCTGACCCCTCACAACTTACTTCCCTGGCTCTGGGGCTCCCAGTCTTTTCAGCCCTTCAATGACAGGTTAGAACAAAAAGCTACTCTGAGATTGGTTTCAGCTCTGACGTCTTAAGGCACAAATTCCTCTAGAGTTGACAGTTTCACTTAAATATTAACCTCATTTTTAAGCCACCTTCAAATAAAATCAGCAAGTATAGATCATAGCATCCTATGGCTAAGAGGTTCAACCGCTATTATCTGTTGTGGCGTCAGTCCCTCCAAAGCTAGAGACTGCCCGCCACGCTTGTTCCCTCTCAGACACAGTCTCTGTTTCTATCTTGGGAATCAGCCTGCCTCCTCACTGAATGCTATCGTTTTTCACTTCCAAGCACTTGCCTTTCACCCATCCTCCTCTCACCCCCTACCTTCACTTCCCATCATCACTTCTCACAGCATCCTCTGTGAACCACCCACACTTTCACAACGGTAGGCTTCCTTCCCCCAGACCCACGGAACATGGGGGCAGGACCTAGGAATCTACACTTTAAACCTGTTAACAAGGTATTTCTTCTGCACCCGCATGTGTGGAACCCACTGTTCAAAGACCAGTTTGGGTGCTATCTACACTAAGGACTTCCACTGCCCGACAGTTCCAATCCCTGCCCATCAGTTCCCGCTATGAGCTCAATGCACTTACACTAGAGAAATTAGCTTTAAAGCACCTTGCAAGGCTTGCTAATTATTGCCTATTATGATTCTGTTCAATCGTTATGATGAAGAGAAACAATAAAACCATTTTGTCTCATCAGACTCTTTCACAGTGAGCAACATTTTAAAAAATAATTATGTCATGTTTTTAGCCATGTAACATGTAACACCAACTGACACATGTAACACCATGTAACACCTGACACTGTAACACCAACACCACTTTCCTCCAATATAGCGTCACTGCTGGTCATTAATAATAATAAATATCTCACAGTAACGAAACACATCAATGGACCACCCATAATCATGTGTTTCAACACTCATTCATTCATCCATCTAGTCACCCATGCCAATAGTGAGGTAGGTCTGGGGAGACGATTATCAACAAGTTCCCTGAGGGCAATGATATTTTGAACATGTTTTTTGCTTTTTTAACCAATATTTTATCTTCTAAGCATGCTATCACAGAATTAGAATCTAACCTACTTATTCTGGTTTTCTCTGTATAAATCCTATCGTGTATGGAGGAAGCCAGGAAAAGGTGATAAATTCCCTTTAAATCTTCTCTCAGATTTTCCTCCATCCCATTAAAAGATGAGTTTGATCCCTTTTATTTGTGCTCCTCTAATAGGGCTTTCTTTAATCCTAGTAGTAATCTGAGTATGTGATGTTCTATTTGACCACCTCCACCAGGAGGAGATCTTTTTGCAGACAGGAATTATGGTTGGTTTGTTTTCTTCAGAAAGCCTTTTTACTGAAGCATAACATACAGAAAAGTACACACATCGTAAGCAGAGAAGCTGAATTTTCAGAAAGTGAACATGCTGTGTAAGTAGCACCCAAATTGAGAAACTAGAAACTATGTTTGCAATCGTCTTTCAACCTCTTGCAATTGACAGACCCCCTGGTTACCTATCCAAAGACCCCAGGAGTCTACGGACCATTTTGACTATCATTGTCTCTACCAGACTAGTAAAACTGAAAGAGACTTCTCAAAGCCGCGAGGAGGCGTGAACAGACAAAGATGATGTTCCAACCCTATGACACTATCACTGTGATGATGCACCAGAAGCTCTCTTCCACAGCATGGAAGACCATTTAAGGTAGAAGCACTCTGCTCAACAAGCACGTGCAGATCCTTTAGAATTAACTGAGTGTTTCCATCGGAATAACTTCATCACAAAGGCAGCTGGGGGAAAACAAAGGTACTACACATAATTCTAATCCCCGAGCCCCTAAAGTATAGGATGGCAGGAGTGCCAGGAATATCCCAAACAAACTGGGAAGAAAAGCCCATTGTTTTGGATACTTTGGTATCTTTTATAATGACAGTAAGAGGAGATTCCATTATGTAATTCAAAGACTTGTCAAACTACCACGTCCCCTGCAGGAGGAATTTCTGGCTTTGCTTTATGCTTTAAAGCCCATTTTCAGCATTCACTGTGCAAATGAGGCATTGCCCTCACATTACAATAGGAAATGTGATTGCAGGTAATAAAGAGCAGGCAAAACTCATTTAGGAAGGGTAATTTGGGGCCAAGAGGACAGAGGCAAACAATGCCCATCAATTCTTGAATTGTTTTTTCTTTTTCTTCCATAAGAGGCTGGGTGAGGCATCTATCTATACTTTCCCACTCAGATCCCTTGAGCAACAGCCCACAAGTGAATAAGAGCTGGTGAAATCAGCTGGAGGAGGGAGAAAAACTAAAGTCATTCTCCTTAGAAGTCCCCCACCTAGGACACCATGTGTACACTAGGTATCTCTATCACCATGACCAAAGTTGTTTAAATACATGGGTACAAAATATTCTTTTATTCATTCAACAATTACTGATTGAGCATCTTTTACGTGCAAGACACTCTTGCAGATGCTGAGAGAATTCATAGTGCTGAAATTCTCTTGGAGGAGAAAGCCAATAATAATAATGCCACAAGTAAGTATAGTATGACGTCAGAGAGTGTTGAGCGCTCAGCAAATGTTGACAATGAGCTCCCCTTTTGATCAGGTAGTTTGGGAAGGCCTCTCCGAATAGGTCACAACTGAGCAGACACCTGAATTAAGGAGGAAGTTAATCAAGAAACTGTCCATGAATAAAGCCACCCGGGTTGAGGGTACAACAAATGCAAAAGCTCTGAGGCAGGAACAATCTTAGTGTGTTTGAGGCAAGTAGGAGGTCACCGTGTCTGAAGCCACATAAGTAAAGGGATGAACATTTTTAGGACATTATACACCAAGGAAGACACTTTGGATTTTATCCTCGGTGTGATGGAAGCCATGAAAATGTTTCGAGAAGGAAGGTGATAAAACCTGGCTTATGTTTTAAAATTATCACTGGCTGCTCTGTGGAGAACAGACTGTAGGGGGTAAATGTGGAAACAGGGAAACCAGTTAGAAGACTATGGGAGTGGTCCAGACAAGAGCCAGTGGTGATTAGGGAAAAAGTGACAGTGATGGACAGCTGAGAAGCAGTCAGACGGGGCATATATTTTGAGCACAAGTCAGGAGGATTTGCAGATGGATTTCATTAGCTATCTAATCTAAATTAAAAAAAGAGGAGTTACAAGACTCCAGATGTCGGATGTGGAGAAACTGGAACCCTTGTGTACTGTGGGTGAAATTGTAAAATGGTGCAACTGCTGGGTAAACAGTATGGGGGTGCTTCAAAAAATTAAAAATAGAACTACCATATGATCCAACAATCCCACTTCTGGGTATATACACCCAAAAGCACTGAAAGAGATATTTGCACACCCATGTTCACAGCAGCACTATTCACAATATGCAAGAGGTGAACGCAACTATATACCCAAGGACAGATGAACAAAATGTGGTCTGTACACACAAGGGCATATGATTCAACCTTAAAAAGGAAGGAATTCCTGCCACATGCTACAACATGAACGAACTTTGAGAACATTATGCTAAGAAGCCAGTCACAAAAAGACCAATACTGTATGATTCCTCTTTTATGAGTTAAATAAAGTAATCAAATTCATAGAAACAAAGTAGAATGGTGGTTACCAGAGGCTGGGGGGAGGAGGAAAAGGCGAGTTTTTGTCTAATGGATACAGAGTTTCAGATTTGCTAAATGAAAAAGTTCTGGAGGTCTCTTTCACGATAATGCGAATATACTTAACAGTTCTGAATTGTTACCCATAAAAATAGTTAAGAGGGTAAACTTTACATTAAGCATTTTTTACCACAATAAAAAATGAAACTCACGTTTAAGGCACCATTTAAGCATCTACTGTGTTTAAGATATTCATAAATGAAAATACGAAGCATCCTAAAGAAGGAGACTTTTAATATCTACAGATTTTATCTGTATCATATTAAGTTTTCAAATTTGCTTCCTTTTATCATGTACATACTATATATATTAGAACTGTAGTATATGCATATCATTTTAAAATAAATATATAACCAAATGTAAAAAAAAAGACTCCAACAAGAGTCTTAAACAAATGGGAAACTGGAATTACCATTTACTGAGGAAAAAACTGAGAAGTGCAGGTTTATGAGGGGGAAATCAAGTGGTCTAAGTTTGAGATGCCTGTGAGATATATCCAAGGGGAAATGTGCAATAAGATACAGTATATGTGAGTCTGGAGTTCAAGGGAGAAGTCTAGGCTGGCGACAGTAATGTCCGAGTCATCAGCGTTGTGGTAACATTTAAAGTCATGGGACTACACCAGCTCAGTAAGTGAGGGAGTAAATAAAGAGAGGAAATCTGAGAACTCAGCCCTGGGAGACACAAAGAGTAGACCCAAGAATGCCCAATCATTGAGCACGAGGCTGGGACAGGAATTTGAGACAAACAGATCCAGACAGTTGAGGTGTGGTGGGTGCCTGAGCTGAAAGGCCACATAGAATTGGGACGGAGGAGGCCATGATGGGTCAAGAGCAAGAGAGAAGAAATAGAAAGAAGCAGAGGGGAATTCCCTGGCGGTCCAGCGGTTAGGACTCCGCACTGTCACTGCCAAGGGCCCAGGATCAATCCCTGGTCACGGAACTAAGATCCCACAAGCCACAAGGCGTGGTTAAAAAAAAAAAAAAAAAAAAAAGGAAAGAAAAGGAAAAAAAAAGAGAAAGAAGCAGAGATGAGAGAAGCCATTCAGACTCTCACAGACAGAAGAGCCTCAAACTCTGTTTAGCCATCTCAGTACCAGTGAGAACTGCTTATTCTTGGTTTCCTATTGATACTTTTACGTGTCTGTGAGCCTGCCTGTTCTGTTTACAGTAACCTTCAAGGCAACTTGAGTGTTGAGTCTTTACCAACAAAGAATCCCTCATGTAATCCTAAAGGAAGGAGACAAGGTATGTGATGGGTAAGAAGTGAAACCAATTGGTCTGAATCAAAATTCTCCATTTTACTTGATGGACTGCAACATTTGGCCCCAGTTCTGCACTTCTCCCTGCATCCACGTCCTTTGCCTTGTAACTCTGCAGTGCCAGTCTTCCATGCGTGGGGTGGCCTGCTCTGCCTCTTGACTTTGGCCTCAGCCCAGAGTGACAAGCTTTGGTCAAGCAGACATGATGCAAGCAGAGGCTTCATGGGTTTGTACACTGGGGCTGGCTCTCTAGAACCACTGCCAAGACTAACGGAGAAGGAGAGACGTGTGTAGCAGAGCCAAGTCACCCCATCACCTCACCCCATCCTACAGCCAGCCAAGCCTAGACACGTGGGCGTGATCACCCACAATCAGCAGAACCTCAGCGACCCCAGACACATGAGCAAAAAACACTTACCTGTGTGCACCCCTAATGTTTTGTAATTGGTATGTTGCCAGTCACTATGTAGCAAAGATAACTGATACATCATCGATTAAAAACACTGATGGGGGGCTTCCCTGGTGGTGCAGTGGTTGAGAGTCCGCCTGCCGATGCAGGGGACACGGGTTCGTGCCCCGGTCCGGGAGGATTCCACATGCCGCGCAGCGGCTGGGCCCGTGGGCCATGGCCACTGAGCCTGTGCGTCTGGAGCCCGTGCTCCGCAATGGGAGAGGCCACAACAGTGAGGGGCCCGCGTACCGCAAAAAAAAAAAAAAAAAAAAAAAAAAAAAAAAAAAAAAAAAAAAAAAACACTGATGGGATTTGATTGACTTACTTCCTATTCACAGTTATCACCACTGGTAAGTGAGGACAAACTTGGCCCCCCAAAACTGCGAAATGCAGACAAAACATAACTGACAGAACAAAAAAGGAGCTTCAAAAATATCTAGGTGATGTGTGATCTGACTGATCTACCCCCAACTACTGTAGAACTACCTATAATTTTAAGGTTTATGGCAAAATAAATAAGCAAATAAACAGACAAACAAGCAAGTAAAATAATACTAAAGACTATGAGGCATTCAGACTCTTCTACTTGTGATTTGCTATACGGTGTCTGGAAACTCAAGAGACAGTCTTATTCTTTCAGCATAAAAACATCATTTATATTCAGTGAGTGGTTACACGGTCTATTTGTACTGTTAGGTCAAACTGTACATAGGTTCCAAAAACATTAGAGAATGATCTTAGGGGAACTCAAGCTAGTACGGCTCTCATAAACGATATTCATAGACTGTAAGAAACTGCAAACAATTAATATTTCAACAGTCCAAACTTTTATTTTGATAATATCACGAGGCTGAGGAGCTTACAAAGACTGAAACAAGCCCAACTAACAACTTCCTATTTGCCTCTGATCAAGTTTGAAATTTTGTCATTTTCCCTCAGCGATTGTATTTGTATCGTACATTGAAATAGTAAGCCTCAAAGTTGGAGTGTGAAAATATGCAGTGGTCCAAAATTGAAGGGTAGCTCAATTGCAGAGCTGGGAGAAGAGAGGAAATGAACAGCAACATAACCCTTAGCTGTTATACTTGGGACTCCTGGAGTCAAGAATATCAGTAAATACCAGTCCTTGGTCAGCCCACAGTTTAAAAATATTAAATTCCCACAGGAAGTCCTTTCCTTGAACCTGAGTATAATTGTCTTAAGATCTTTAATAGCCATTCAAAAAACTTAATTAAATATGCGTGAACGCAGTCAGCAGCTGGTCTTTAAAAAACACATTATTCTAGAGTTCAATGTGAGCCAAGTTTAAGGTTAAAAACTGGTTTCCAAAACTATGCGCTCCCGTGACAAGCTCAAAGACCTATTCCTTAAATACCAAAACATACATGCTCCCTTCGAAAGACATCTATAAAACAGCTGTGTTACCTACGCAGGCAAACACAGGGAATCATAGGTTTCCACTTCGGGGATCATGAGTTCTGGGTTTCTCATCGTACACAGAAAGAAAGGCAAGCATTTTTAAAAGACACCAGAGACCTGAGTTTAGGATCTTTTAGCCTATGATTCTCACACGCTAAGTTCTGTCCTTTGACATTCAATATTCATTTTTCTATAGAAGAAGGGTGGTCACAAAAATGACTTTACTTGTAAGAATCTAAAATATCATTTAAAAATGTATAAAAGTATTGCTATAATGTTAGACTGCTACACTGTTAGAAATACATTTTATATACATGTATACAGAAATATATATACTGTTATAATGCTAGAAACTAAGCATTTTTAAAATCAAATTTTAAATTTTATATGAAAGACTGGACGTAAGAAAACATGTCTTCCACACTATCACCAGAATTAACTTTCTTTCTTTAAAAAAAAAGCCAAATTGTAATGATTTTTAAGTCATGCTCTGGCTTACAAACTTTCGTGTTTTTAAGGATTCTTCCAAACTCCTTATGCCTTGAAGAGAGCATGAAAGAACTTGCCCCATACAGCCCCCATCAGCATTTCCAGCCTCATCCGGAACCACTCCTGATGTCAAGAGCCAAGCACCCTGTACTCCGGCCACACAACTATGTGCATTCTTCACTCAAGCTATGGCCTCTCATCTTCTTGATGTTGCAGGCTCTACTCCCTTTGCTGAAGTGCTTTGGTCAACATCTACCCATGTTGCAAGATCCACCCCAACTGAAGCCATCCCCAACCTTCTTAGCCCAAGACACACTTGGGACATTGCCATTAATTCACACCACTATCTTCCCCCTCAGGGGAGATGACCTCCAGGGGAGGGATATAATCCTTACCCAGCCTGTCAGCCCCTAGGGCCTAGCATATAATAGGTATTCAACAAAGCTCTGTGGAATGGGAGGAAGTAGAAGGAAAGAGAAGAGAAATCGAAACAGATAAAAGCGAGCACACGTCCCGAAGGACAGTAAGGATCTCAGCAGTAGAGTATGACTAGTTTGCACTACATCTCAGTTCACTACAAAGCTTATTATGTTTTTTGCTTTCTGTATTTCTCTAAAACATCACTAGCACCCAAAAGTTTTACCATAAAACTCTACAGTAAGTACCATCAGTTCATGGCCCAATTTTGTAAAAAGAATAGATTTTTTTTTTTTCTTTACGTCCTCCTCTCCTCGGGTCCCTGGGTTCGGGCTCCCTCACCCCCATGCCCTGCAACGGCTTTGGCATAGACTCCCAGTGACCACACATCTGCTAGATCCAATGAGAAGCTCTCTTACCTTAACATATTTGATTTGTTGGGGGTGATGATAGTGTTGAATCTTCATTACTGAACCTCTAGTCCCGCTTGGCATCCAGGACAGCCTCCTCTCCCAGATGTTCTGCATTTTCCCCCCACTGCACCTGCCCCTGGGTTTTCTCCCTTCCCTTTACTTTCCCCCAAATGCTGGTGTTTCTTGAGTTTCCAGGCTTTAGTCTTTTGCCCTTCTTTTTTCTATGCCATCTCATCCATCCTCAAAGTTTTTTTTTTTTTTTTCTGCGGTACGCGGGCCTCTCACTGTTGTGGCCTCTCCCGCTGCGGCGCACAGGCTCCGGACGCGCAGGCTCAGCGGCCATGGCTCACGGGCCCAGCTGCTCCGCAGCGTGTGGGATCTTCCCGGACCGGGGCACGAACCCGTGTCCCCTGCATCGGCAGGCGGACTCTCAACCACTGCGCCACCAAGGAAGCTCCATTCCCAAAGTTTTTAAGTACCATCTGCTACTGACTTCTAAACATGTATCTAAATTCAACCACATCTCACCGCTGGACCCTTTTTCCTTGCCCACTGGGTACTGAACATACCCGACACTGAACCCAACACAACTTCATCTTCTCTCATGCTTCCTATTGCGGTTAACTGCACACCATTCCAGTAAGCTCTCAGGGCAGAAACCTGGGAAACGTTCCCAGAGGCTCCCTCCCCATCAGCACTCGTATCCATCAGATACTAAGTCCTGTCAAAGCACTTCCTAGATTTCTCTCCTCTCCAGCCCCACAGCCCAGGTTCCTCGCCATCTCTCACCCATAGTGTAGAATAACTCGTCTTCGGCTTTCTCCATCTCCCCTTCCCACACAACCCATCTTACGTGTAATGCTAGCACGGCTGTCCACCTAAAATGCAAATATACCAGACTCACTCCTCTGCCAAAGCCCTTTAATCACATCCCTGACTAAAGGTAAAGGCCGAGTGGCTTCACTGCCCACAAGACTCTCCATGACTTGGGTGTCTGTTCATCCAGCCTCACCTTCTGTGCCGCATGACCTCTCAACACCCCCTCCAGCCCCAGTGAACTTCTTGCACAGTCCTCCCAATGCTCTGGTATCTCCACTGTTATACTTGTGAGGTTATTTCTTCCTGGAATTCTTCTTCCCATCTTGTATGACTGGAAAATCCCTCTTCATCCTTTAAGAACTAGCTCAAGTGTCACCTCCTCAGGGAAGCCCTCCATGACCAACCCTTGCTCCCAAGACTCCTCCATATAGTTGAATGATGTCTTCCTTCGTCCTACCTCTAATCTTGGTTTGTACTTGGGATCTAGCACTTTCTACACTATACTGTTATCCTCTGTTGGCATATCTCGTCTCCTGGTACCCTAAGTTACAAAAGAGAATTTATCTTATTGTGCTTTATCTTTTCACTTTCAACCTGGAGTATTTCAAGAATTCGACAAGGAACTGATCCATCAGCAATTAGGTCCTTTCTCCTTATCTCTAGTGCTACAGGAATGAGTAAGAAAGAGAAAGAACTAAAGCAAAACAGACAGGGATTGTCCAATGTTACCTAGGTAAGAACTGAAGGGCAGAGAGAGGACAATTCACTTCCTCTTCAATTTACATTAATTGAACACATTCCGGGCCACATCCTAAGACTTTAACACATTATCTCATCTAATCCTCAAAACATTGTGATCAAATAGGTATTATTATTATCCCCATTTTACCGATGAGGAAACTGAGGCAAAGAGAGGCTAAATAACTTCCCCAAGATCTACATATTGGTTTAAAGTGGCAGAGCCGGGATTCAAACTCAGGCAGTCTTAACCCACCCTGTGTTACCTCTCAAGATAAACGTCAAGGAGAAAGAGAGCTGAAGTGGGAATGGAGGAAGGCAGAGGAAATGAAAGGAAAGCAATCTAATATGCACTCAACTCTCCTGAGGAGAGATTAAGAGAAGGAAAACGTCTCAACTGCTCTGGGTGCCAGGAGAACATCTAGTAGTGGCCAAGGCTAGGGCAGGTGGGTAACTGTCCAGAGTCATACGGGGTAGACAGGTGGAAAAACGCAGGGGAAGAAAGGGGGAGGCATCCTTATTGCGTTCAGGAGGTCAAGAACCTGGGAAACAGCTCTACTTTTGCAGTGAGTATGTGTGTGTCTATCTGTCTGTCTCCTGGGCCAAATATTGCTGGCTCTTTCTCTCCACTCCCAACTCTGACCTGGCTCTGGACTCTGAGCTTATCCAGCCTCAGTCTTGGCCGAACTGACTCACCGATTCCCCACCTTACCTATTTCTTCATTCCGAGCTGAGATTCTAGGAGCTGAATTCAACAGACAGACGCTTGCTCATAGGGAAGACCAGAATAAATGTCAATGTATTCTGGGAAAACAGCTCCTGGGCAACAAAAAATTGCTGATATATAGAGTCAGGGTTAATTAAATAAACTGTCCTTTTGAAAAGCAATTGTTAAACACATAAGTTGAGGGGAGTGCTTAGAAGATCTAGCCAACAGGAGAAGGAAAGAAGAGTCTTTAAAAGTCCAAGATTCAGTTTCCAATTTGGCTCCTAATTTGCCTTAAATTCTTAAGCCAAATAAATTCTTACGAGTCATGAATTCTTTATAGTTATTTGTTCTGTGAATTCATCTTCTCCTCCATCTCCAAACACACTTTGACAAAGTTTATTTGAGGATATGTTACAGCTCACTGCACAGGGATTTGGCCACCAGGAAGGGCAACAGGCAAGGCAGAGCCAACACTGTGCCACTCAGATCATTAAGAGTGAGACATCGCAACTTCCTGGCACAAACCTCAGGCCAAAGTGGTAACAAATGAAAAGGAAAAGAAATAACGGCAACCTCGTGTTCTGAAACGTCAGTATCACTTCCACAGTTAATATACTTAGTCAAACGTCAGAACCACTCTTCAAACTACCTCATCTCTGAATTTCTGGGGTTGTACTCAACAGAATTCCCTAGAAGTTAAAACTTAAAATCTGTTTCGATATCAATCACCTTTCTATTTCCCAGAGGGTCAACTGTTCAATAGCCTGCAGAATCCAATCTAGGTTAAAAGAGATTTGAGTACCATTCAGACCTTCCCCTTGGGTGGGTTAAGGGGGAGCGTAAGCCTACGCCCTGTGAGGACAGGCTCTCCTGCATCCTACGGCGAGCTCTTGACCCCAAGCAGGAAAGAAAAAACTTTATCTCTTGGCACCAGGAGACCAAATTTAATTCTACTTAGCGTTCATGAGCTTTTCATCTTCAAAGTGCTTCACAAATATTAACTAATTAATCTTCGCAGCACTGCTGCACAATGACATAAGATCTCCCAAGGATAAGACCAAGGGAGGCACTGAACAGCCACAGAATAGAATTAGGAAGATAAGAAACTCCTTTTATCTAGAGGTGTTGTTAGTGGTAATGGTGGCTCCCAGTACCCCACCAAGGCTAAGCCGTTTGAGATGAGTATGAAAAATAGTGTTGCAACGAGAGCTGCTGTGGTGACAGAGCCCAAGGTTCCTTACAGAACTAAGTCTCAGTTCCCTCAAGGGTAAGTGAGGTTGATGATAGAATCATCTCCAGAGGGTGCATACACGGATTCAACAAGGCAACACGTGTCAAGACCTTAGCACAGAGGACCCTAGTATGTCCTCAATAAACACTAAGCTGTTATTAACTGAGAGGGAGCCATGGCTTCCCGGTGCCCGAACTGAAAAAAATGGGTTAAACAGCTTCAAGAAATCTGCAGGCATTGTTCATTTTTCTGTTTGTGGGAAACAATGAATTCAGCCAAATTATATACATTTCTCTTAAGGATTGAATTGTGTTCCCCCTCCCCCAAAATTCATATGTTGAAAGCCTAACCCCCAGTACCTCTGAATGTGACCTTTTTTTGCAAACAGGATTACTGCAGAGATGAGGTCATACTGGAGCAGGGTAGGCCCTAATTCAGTGTCACTGGTGCCTTACAAAAAGGGGATATTTGGGCATGCACACACACACACACACACACACACACACACACACACACACACAAACACAGAGAACGCCATGTGGTGAAGGCAGAGATCAGGGTGATACAATAGAAGCCAAGGAATGCCAGAGATCATCCGCAAACCACCAGAAGCCAGCAGAGAGAGACAATGGCCACAGATCTCTTCCTCGCAGCTTTCAGAAAGCTGCCAACACCTTAATTTAGGTGAGACAACAGAATTCTACTGATTTAAGCCACATGGCTTGTGGCGCTTTGTTACAGCAGCTCTAGCAAACTAATATACCCTCTGAAAGAAGTCATATTTGTTTAATAAACAAGCATGAACCCACCAGTTCCAAAAGCAAATATGTTGGTCTGTCGATTCACAGACACCCCAAACATCCTGAACGGACAAATCCAATGCAGTCTCCTCTCCTCGCCAAAGAAAGAGTAAGCAAAATAGGAAACAGGGTGCTGGAAATCCACACAACTTGGGGTACTGGGGGCAAAAGCTCCTGCATTTTGGTAGGAAATCAAACTTTTGTCACCTGAACTTTGCAAGGCTTAGCGAAACCCAAGTTACATAATACTTCTCAACATCTGGGTAAAGAGGCCAAATTACTTCTTGCAGGGTCTTGAGCACTGCCTATAGTGGGAATGGTTTAGGACAAGGTGATGGGCTCCCCGCCATCCAGCTTTCTTTCTCTTTCTCCAACACTCCTTGTACCCACATTGCGGTTTCACCCTCGGTGTTCCGGGTGCCTAGCACACCATCCCCCAGAGGCTCGCATGGCTGGCTCCTCTTAGACTTTTAAGAATCAACCCACACATTACCTTCTCTAGAAGATTCCCTCACCTCTCTATTTAGGGCTGGCCACACCACTCTACCCCAGCCAAACTGCATCCCACCATCTTACTTGATACTTTTCACAGCATTTATCATTCTCTGGTGCACCTTACTATTTACTGTTTACTTGCTTGGTGTTAGTCTCACCCCACTAGACTGAAAGTTCTATGAGGGCAGAGATTTCATTTGTCTCATTCAGTACTACAGCCCCAGTGGTAAACATCGTGCATAGTGCTTTGCAGGCACTTTTTTTTTTTTTTTTTGAAAGAATAAATGAGTATCACCTTCAAAGGTGAGCTATATCTTCAGCGAGGTGCAAAGTCCTGCAGTTTATTCAAGGGAGAACCACTAGCTGGTGCAATTAGAAGACTCTGGAAAGTCTCAACATATATCGAGTTGGCAAATCTAAAACCTAAGATATTGGAAACATGTATTTAAATGATCCCTGCTATAAACAATTTGCTGAGTGTAATATAAACATGTCACATATCCTTTCCTAAGTAATTTCAGCTTAAACAATTAGTCCAACTGCTTCACCCACTCGGTATTTTTTTCCACACACTATCAGCTAAAAAAAAAAATCTATGATTACCACAAAAAGCAAGCTTTTAATAAAATTTGGGACTATTATCCCCAAAAGGCAAAGCTACGTGTTGAAACTTAACATTTCAATCTAACAATTTTTCTTATACAAAAACACAAATTAAAAAAATTGAGCACATCAAGATATCTTGATAAGATGTATCTAAATGCCAATGTTCTATACAATCAGAAACTAAACAAGCATTAAAAACAAAGTTGAATAAATGTCAGTGACCTCGGAACTTTTCATTTCAGCTTGTCTAAATCATTCTCCTAAGAAACAAGCCATCCTGAGAGCCGCAAGCTCTGAATCCTCAACGTAACCTTTAGAGCAGAACAAACAGTTATCTGTTTGTATTTTGAAATAGTTACTGGCACGTCTATTACTCATGTTCTTTTATCCCACATCCGAAAAAATTAATAAACCTTTAAGTCATTTAGGGTAAATCATAACTGTGACAAACCAATGCCATGAATAAAAAAATAAAGAAGTCCCTAGGCAAGCATAACACTGTCCAAAATCCATTCCAGATCCAAAAATCAGAGATAAAGTTGATATACTTTCTTCTTATTTTCTCCTTTTCTTTTTTTCCTTTTGGTCAGTTTATCACACTGGACCCAAGTAAGTCAGTAAGTTTGAAAATATAAATGTGCTTGGATAAGTACACAAATTCTAAACAATTATGTATCACCAAAGTTCAAAAGGTTAAAAACAAAAACAAAAACATTCAAGCCAACCTAGGATTTCTGGAGCCATCTTTAACTACTCAGTCACAGTATCATTCCAGTCACGAGAATTGCTCATACGTCATTTGGAGAATAAAGGAAGACAATGGGAAATTCCACGTCGTCCTTCTCAATTAAGTCAGTTGTTGCCATCCTTAAGATGGAATTTCACTCACATCATTACCAATTACAGGAACAATCAGCTACTAGGCCAAGCAGATCATCTCCTTCCATCTGACACTACTTACCCAAAACTACTTGGCATGTACTAACACCTATTACACAAATATAATCAGCACATCACAGCCAACCAGGTCAGTGGCTGAAAATGGATCAGGAGGCATTGAATACAAGATCCTTCACCTCATTCTACGGACATCTCCAGCAGAATCCATATATGACCTAAAGTCCTATCAGCCTACATCCTCAAAACAGCAGAGTGCCATCTTAGAAGTAATTCATTGGTCTCCAAGTTGCTCTAGTCTCCTAGATTATAAATAATTATGCTTTAGCCCAGTTCAAAAGGTTAAAAAAAAATCAGTCAAACCGAGCAAGGAGTTCGGGAGCCATCCTTAACTGCTCAGTCACATTATAATCCACTTCTCCCCTCTACTTCCCTTCATGAGACCTTGGGGATAGATTATGTGGCAGAGGCTAAGTGACTGCATCTACTAGCCAGTACTAAAACTTATCTGCCCCTCCAGAACCTTTTGAGATTTCAACTGTGTAATGTGACTAACATTTTTTTTTCCCTTTCTCCTTGAAAGGAAAGCCTAAACCCAGTTCTCTCTCCTTCCACAGTAAGCTTAACACGAGAGTTGCTTTTTATGCTTCCTGATTATTCAAATGATTTGAAGTAACAAGACAAAAACAAAACAAAAAGCAATGGTTAGAAAAGTTGATCTGAACATTAAGTATCAAGAAATCTACCAACAAACTATTACGAGCCTGATGGAGAACTTTATTACATTAAGAGATTGCTTTCACTCATAAGATACTATAAGAAGACACTGCCTACTACCTGCTTCTACTTTTTCGTATTTGTCCACATGTCACTGCCCATCAGTCCACACATATGGCAGTCACGGTGTTTCCAGCTGCAGCTATTTAAATCATTTTTTTGTTTATGTATGTGCCACAGGCTGTTCCATGGTCTTTACAAATGAGAAGTCATTCAATCTCATAATGCCCTATGAAGCAGGACTATTATCCTCATTTCACAGATGGGGAAACTGAGACACAAAAAGATTATGTAACTCACCCAAGATCACAGAGCTACTAAGTGTCAGAGCCAAGATGGAAACCAGGCAGTCTGGCTCCACAGCTCATATTTTGAACCAATACAGGATGCTGTTTGTTAGAAGAGATGACCAGCACATCAAAACAGAGAGGTTTAGTGATTAAGAGCCCAGGGTCCAGAATCAGAAAGACTTTGTGCATATACAGGCTGAGTCACATACTAACCTAGATGACCCCACACAAAGTTACTCAGTCCCCTTGGGTCTCAGGTCCCTTGTCTGTACACTGGTGATTCTCCCATAGGGTATGATAAGGATTAAATAAAATAATACATTTAAAGCACTTCATGGCTGGCACCTAGTAAGGGATCCATTAGCCGTTAGCTTAAAAAAATAATTACAATTCTATATGGCAAAATGCCTCAGCAGGGACATCCATAAACTGCCCTCTATGACTAAACTGAAAAATCCTTGCGAGGAAAACGATTATTTTTATTCACCTTTGTAAGCAAAGAATCCCGCCCAAAATAGTTGATAACTGAACGCTTCTGCATTAGAGATGTTTAAATTTAAGCATTAAAAAGGAATTTTTATTAAAATATACTTAAAGTTAAGCAGAACATAAGGCTTTTCAAAATATATAAAGCTTTGGGCTTCCCCGGTGGCACAGTGGTTAAGAGTCCACCTGCCGATGCAGCGGACACGGGTTCGTGCCCAGGTCCGGGAAGATCCCACGTGCCACGGAGCGGCTGGACCTGTGAGCCATGCCACTGAGCCTGCGCGTCTGGAGCCTGTGCTCCACAACGGGAGAGGCCACAACAGTGAGAGGCCCGCGTACCGCAAAAAAAAATATATATATATATATATATATATATATATATATATATATAAAGCTTTGAAGTTTTTAATCAAATTACTTTTTAATCAAATTAATGCAAGCACATATTTTCAATATCAAATATTGTTCATTAAGTCAATTGCATGATAAAAAGCAAAAGGGAACTAGTCTAGATTAAAAGGGACTTAAAAGAGATTGAAGAGATATATGCCTATGTACAAGAGGAGGCCTTGTTTAGAAACTCATTTGAACATTTTAATTATTCAAACATTTTTTTCAGATAATCAGAGAAAATTCAATGTGGTAATGATAGAAATTGTTAGTTGTACTGGCTATGATAATAGTATTGTGCTTATCTAAGATGTCTTTTTTATTTTGAGACACATTCAGAAGTATTAAGAGTTGAAACGGCGTGACATTTTTTTTTTAAGTATCCTAGCCAAAAAAAAAAACAAGATAAATGAAACAAAAATGGTAAAACATAGAGTGTTGTTGAATCTTGCAGACAGGTTCATGGGGGTTCACTGTATCTATTTTGGGGGCATTTGGAAATTTCCATCAGAAAGACGTTTTAAAAATCAAATTAACTTAAAATGAAAAGCAACAGTCCCTTGTCCTGTAATAGAAGCCACTTTCCCCAAATGCCTCTCCAGAGAGGATGCACTCTTAACTCTTTTCTCTGTTACTTCTTAGTATTTATTTTCCTCTCGTAAAACGATTAGTTTGGTATTTTCTTGCCCATGGATTTTTATCTTATTTTTTAAATGTAGCCCCTTTTAACTCCTGTTCCACCACCTTCAGTAGCTCTTATCTGCCCTACTTTGATATTACTGTCTCCTCCTTCACTTCTCCATGTCTTTCCATCTCTTATCATCTACCTTATATAATTTTACTTTTGCATCATCAAGATTGATTAGTGATAATGTTTTCTAACCATGAGCTTTCTATTTTGCCTGTAAATTGACTTTGTGTTTCTATTATTATGACCATGTAAATATTGTTCAAAACATATCAGATAATGTAATATGAATATACTTCCTTTGCAGTTCAGTTTTAGTTTCTCCTGGAGTTTCTACCTGCTTTTCTTTTTTCTTTCACTATTTGCCTTTAGCATATCCTCGACTTTCTTCAAACTCTTCATCATATCAAGCATTCAACTGGATGGCTTTAATTCCAATTAACATTTTTTCCCCTCCTATGTTTTTTTGTTTGTTTGTTTGTTTGTTTTGCGGTATGTGGGCCTCTCACTGCTGTGGCCTCTCCCGTTGCGGAGCACAGGCTCCGGACGCACCGGCTCAGCGGCCATGGCTCACGGGGCCCAGCCGCTCCACGGCATGTGGGATCTTCCCGGACCGGGGCACGAACCCGTGTCCCCTGCATCAGCAGGCGGACTCTCAACCACTGCGCCACCAGGGAAGCACCCCCCTCCTATGTTTTAAACAGACTAAACCGGTCACATGACAGAAGAAATTCTCACTCAGAAAATATATTCCGAAGCCCATTTTCCCTGTTTTTAAACTGAGCTGAGAAGACGTCCAAACACATCTATAAACTTATTCAGAGTGGGCAGAGAATGTTCTTGTAGGAAAGGAGGTGGAGGGTAGGGGTAGCAGCTTATGAAGTTCTAATAAAGCTTATGTTCAAACTCAATGGAGTCACACCATGAATTTATAAACATCAGTGAATTTACAATGAATGCTAAAATCACTGCATTTTTAGAGAAGTGAGGTATGCATCCACATGAATCCCCTGATTCATGTTTACATTTAGAATAACTGGGAACAATCCTACCCTCATCCCAGCTTCTGAGTCATATCCATGCACTATAACTTCGCTAGAGGGAGAAAAAGTACTGAATCTGCAAGAGGAGAGTTACTCTACTGCGTAAGCTTAATTCCAAACGCTAAAAAAAGAAACAAAATTTAAGCTAAAAAGCCACAGATGACTATTTAGAAGTCCAGTCAAAGCTTTAGCCAAAGTATTTCATCATATGGAGGCCCAACTGACAGAGTCAAAAGGAAATTAAACAGTATTAAGAATTGAGGCTCTGGAGTTGGAGAAACCTGGGTTCAAGTCACCAACTGCCACTCACTAAATGGGTGATCTCAGCTGACAGGAATGTAAATTGGTGCGGCCACTATAGAAAACAGTACGGTGATTCTTCAAAAAGTTTAAACTAGAACTACCGCATGATCCAGCAATCGTACTTCTGAGTATATATGCAAAGGAACCAAAATTACTATCTTTAAGAGATACCTTTTAAAAAAAAAAAAGATACATTTACACCCATGTTCACTGCAGCATTACTCACAATAGCCAAGATATGGAAACAATCTAAGTGTCCATCAACCTTTGAATGGATAAAAATGATGTGGGGTGTGTGTGTGTGTGTGCACGCACGCACACATGTGTGTATTTACTTATATATTTATATTTATATAAACAATGGAGTATTATTCAGCCATGAAAAAGAAAGATGTCCTGCCATTCGGGACAACATGGATGGACCTGGAGGGCATTATATTAAGTGAAGTAAGTCAGACGAAGAAAGACAAACACTGTATGATATGACTTATATGTGGAATCTAAAAAAAGCTGAACTCGTAGAAACAGACACCAGAATGGTGGTTACTAGGGGCTAAGGGATGGAGAATAAGGGGAGATGTTGGTCAAAGAGTACCAACTTCCAATTGTTAAGATGAATAAGTAAGTTCTGGGGATCTAATGTATAGCGTGGTGATTATAGTTAACAATACCGTGTTATATACTGGAGAGCTGCTAGGAAAGAAGATCTTAAATGTTCTCACTGCAAAAAAGAAAGAGTAGTCATGCAAAGTGATGCAGGTGTTAGGTAACGCTACGGTGGTAATCAGTTTGTAATATATAAACCTATCAAGCCAAAAGGCTGTACAACTTAAACTTACACACCTTAAACTTACACAGTGTTATACGCCAGTTATAAGTCAACAAAGCTGAAAAAATAAAGGAAGGAGGGAGGGAGGAAGTGTGTGAGTGATCTGGGGCCATAAAAACCATACCACATTGTAGTTCCCTTAACGTAAGAGAGTCCGTCTGGCCAGGTGTGGGGACTACGTGTGATAAAGCATAACAAGCATTTAGCACAGTGTTGATAAAGGCTAGTCACTGATATTATTATCAACTCAGAAGCCATCTTGTGTCCGAATGCTTGGCCATTTCTCCATAAAAAAGTTTCTTTGATAATTCTATTTCTATGCTACCTATTGCACAGAAATATTCGTGAATGCAGAGCTATGTAAGCTAAAAAGTAGCACAGTGCAGTGGTTAAGAATTCAGGCTCTGGAGCTGGACTGCGTGCATTCAAATGCTGGCTTTAAGCCATGTGGTGCTAAGCAAAATTATTTAATTTCTTCCCTATCTCAGTTTCCTCATCTGTAAGACAGCTAAGCCTCATTAGGCACTTATAAGGATTAACTTAATTTTAGCACACCATGTGACACAGAGTGGGGGCTATACAAATTTTTGATAAATCAATTACAATATTGTTCATGATAGAAAAAAAAAACTTGTATGTTCAGCATTCACCAAATGCCTACTTATGCTCTGACATATCCATACTATGGAACAACCCTCTATAGATGAAAAGAACTAGGCACTGGCTTTCTTTAAAAAAAAAAAAAAGGGTTAAAGAAATACTTCCAGGTGAAAAAAATCAAGTTACAGAAGAATAATTTTAAGTTTAAGAGGACTCATAAAAATGTACACGTTTATATACTTGTATATGCCTTCCAATGAATAGGAAACATTCTGGCAAGATAGACACCAAACAGCTGAAAGTGATCCATTACCTCTGAGGATCTAGGTTCCTGTCTAGGCTCTATAATAATTAGCTGTACCACCTTGGCTATGTCATGTAACTCAGTAAACACCCAAGGATAGCTTCCTCAGCTTAAAAGACAGGGAGAGGTAGGGATGACTAGATTCAGCAATCCCTCCAATCAATTCCAACCCCCCAAATTCCCTGACTTTGATTATGGGATTCTGGTGCTTTCTGTAAATAATAACACTGAGTTCTCCAACACTCCACTCTGCTCAGTATTTATCAAAAGCCCTATGGAACAGGGCGCATTGTTTCAAAAGCACGGCCCGTACCAGATCAAAACACATTCCACGTGGGTACAATTCCATCCACGGATCATGCTCTCAGTAATAAACTCCTTCTTCACTCTCGGCCACCACACCGGCGCCATGTGTTCTTACAGAAGAGAGAGTTGCTTTATCAATTAATATATGAGCAACGGTTCCTTTATTGCCATTTTTACTTTTTCTCTGGATTATCATCAGAAACACATTTATACTACCATTCGTAGACATATGTAACCCAATTAATCTACCCACAAGCAGGAAGACAAGAAACTGCTGTTTCAAAATCAGGGTCATGTTTCCATCATTCGCCCAATGACCAATGACATAGACACTCTCTGTCACTGACACCAGTCATGATTCTTCGTCACCACCTTCTCTCACTGATTAGACCTGCAACCTCACCCTCACTCCTTCCCATCTGGCCTTCCTACCTCCCTACAGCCTCTATCCCTCCAGCCCAACCCGCCAACGAGCTCACCACTCTACGTCCCCAGCACCTACCATAGTGCCTAACACAACAGCAAGCATCAAATATATTAATTCAATGGATTCATCACACACACACACACACACACACACACACACACACACACACACACACACATCTGTTAACTCAGCCAATACATACTATTACCAGACTAATGTTCGTAAAGGAAAGTACCGATTACATCTACTTATAGATGCAAAAATTTATTCTCAAACCCTGGAACACCTGTATGTTGCCAAGTTGTGCTCACTTCTAATGATATAAAGAATGATATATTGCTCCCCCACTCACTGAGAAACGTTAGGCTCACAGACATCAGTGGGTCTCTGTTCCTATCAAAGAGAATTGAATTTATCACCAACTCTGCTGCTCACTGATTACCACAGTCTGAATGTTTGTGTCCCCCCAAAATTATATGTTGAAACCTAATGCCCAATGTTGACAGTACTAGGAGACAGGGCCTTTGTGGAGCTGGGGGGGATAAGGTCACGAGGCAGAGCCCTGAGGAAGGGGATTAGCGCCCTTACGAGAGAGAGTTGAGAGAGCTCACCGCCTTCCACCACGAGGACACAGCTAGAAGGCACCTCTATGAAGAGAAAGCAAGCTCTCACCAGACTCCGGGTCTGCCTTCTTCTTGGACTTCCCAGCCTCCAGAACCATGAGAAAGACATCTTTTGTTTATGAGCTACCCAGTCTATGGTATTTTTGTTATAGCAGCCTGAACAGACAAAAACAATGTGTGGTCCTGGGAAAGTCACTTAAACTCTCCAAATGTCAGTTTACTCATCTACAAGATGGGGATACCATCACTATACTATACGGGATTGACCTAAAAAATGAGGTAAGGTATAAAATGCATTCAGCATAGCAAGAAACTAATAAATGTTCTTTTTTACTAGTAACAATATTATTAACAAAATCAGAATGCCCTAAGTCTAGCAAGGGCTTCAAAATCTGACACTGATCAACCACTTCAGCCTCAACTTCAAACACTTTGTCCCAAGTCAAAAAAGATACCTCTGGACTCTGCCCGTCTATAGTTTTGGTCCTATAAGTCAGTGCATAGGAATGTCCCTCCCTTCATGTACCCCAATGCCTCTCATTCCATTCATCCCTAACTCCCATCCATCCTTCATGGCCCAGCTTTATATGTCTTCTTTCAAAGTTTCCCTACTCCTGTCTACAACCCCTTCCCCAACAGACTTCATCTACACTCCCACAGCACTTTACATACTGATAAAACAAAACCTAATCTGCTCTTTATAGATTCAGTAAGATTTTGTTGAGCACCTGTTTTGTACTTCATTTTGAGTTGGGAATCCTGAGGTCAACAGGAAAGACACAACCCCTGCCCACGGTATAGGAGGGGAGATACACAGAGAATAACTTGTTACCCAAATAAATTCTTCAATAAAATTGTGATAAACACCCTTAAAATAAAACAGATAAAAATACAAATAGGATTGCTTCTGCTATATTGAGACCCAGATTAACAGCAAGTCTGTTTTAACATGGTACCTCCAGAATGTACTTCATAAATGTTCACTGTAGTCAACCAAATTATCTTTTCTATTAAAAGTTGAGTTGATTGAGAGTAGGGAACATGTCTTAGAAGAGAAAAAGAACTAGATAGTTAGTTGCAGCTATAACTCTTTGACTTACCAGTGATATAACCTCGGCCTGACCCCTCTGATTTTCAAATTCCTCACTGGTATAAAAGAATAATTCTTTAGAAACTATTAAAAGCACTGCACATGAAGTATTATCTTTTTATCTACCCCAATGCAATTAGCGCATATTGTTAACATAGCAAGAATTTGGAAGTATTTATTGAATGAGTGCTAAATCACTAGCCAAGGCCAGGGCTACCTCTCTTATGACCTTGTCTCACAGGCAAGGACCAACGTCAATACTGAAACATCTACTCAACCCTTTATAATTAAGACATGGAATAAACTCTCTAGATAAGAAGCATAGGCACTTCTTGGCAATGCGTGAGAGATCAGAAAGATCTGTCCTAATAACAAGCATTATACAGTGAAGCTATGAGAAGATGGTGTTTTCTAAGGAAACATTTCTGAATTGTTCCATGATTTCACATCTTTCAATCTCAGCACCAACAGTGAGGGGCAAGTAAAAGAGATCACCCCATGAACACGATGATGCTGGATGATTCTGACATACTCTCCCCATTCCCATTACTTTTCCCTTCTAGACTCCAGCAGCTGGTCTCTGTCTTTTTTTCTTTCCTTTCCTTCTCTCTTTTTTTTGGTTACACGCAGACCAAGACCAGAATGAAATGAACAAAACATATGCTGTAGTAGAGGGAGTTCCCTGCAGCCCCGTCCTTGGCCTCCAAACCTCTGCTGTGAGAAGCCACAGCTGGCATCTTCTCTTCCAAGTCGCCACGCCCTTACATACATACACACAAGCACTTCAGCTCTGTCTGCTCGATGCAGTGGGAAAAACAGCTCCATGTAAGATGTAAACACAAAGCCAGACAGCCCTATTCTGGTCTGTCCTCCTCTTTTACTCCAGCCATTTTGGTTCCCAGAGGAGTCATCTTAATCTTCCACAAATCAATGTGGTTTTTTGTTTTTTTGTTTTTTTTTGCTGAACACGGGCCTCTTACTGTTGTGGCCTCTCCCGTTGCGGAGCACAGGCTCCGGACACAAAGGCTCAGCGGCCATGGCTCACGGGCCCAGCCGCTCCGTGGCATGTGGGATCTTCCCGGACCGGGGCACGAACCCATGTCCTCTGCATCGGCAGGCGGACTCCCAACCACTGCACCAGCAGGGAAGCCCCAAATCAATGTTTTGAATTTACTTCTTCAAGCCCGTGTTAGCAAAGCATGTCACTTGTATCTGGATAAAATGTAACTCAAAGATAATTGGCTAATTATGTGCTCAGGTTTTTTGTTTTGTCTTTCAACAGTTTAGGAATATTTATTACATGCCAGGTGTAAGAAACACAAAGTTTCCATTGTTTATTATGTACCAGGCACTAAATCATTATCTGAAACAGCCAATAAAATCATCACCACAACCCTGTCAGGTAGGTGCCAGTGTGTCAGTGGGACAGATGGTTACCGTGCACTTGCGTGGCAGACATGTACTGACATGTCCTACCGTATGGAAGGAGCTGGCTGTGGCCCTTTGGAGCAGGGTCTGAAAAGCACAGGTACTGGAAATCATCAATATGGCCCTACTCAGAGAATTACGGGGTCTTGGGAAATTTTTAATAGCCAGAAATCAACCCCTTCCCCCAAGAACAGCTTTCTCTCTGGCATGTGCCAAGCTGTTAGCAGATTCAATGACAGGTGAATGTTATAACTCTAAAGAAAGAGATGGAAAGCACAGGAAATGCTGCAGACACTGATTTCATCAGCAAAAACAGCCTAGCAAAGAGAACACAGGCAATTGAAGTGATGTCTCAAGAAGAAAATCTTGTTTTTTTCCTTGGGGGCAGGGAAAAAACACCTCCTCTGACTTTTCAGTTACTAGAAACAGCCACCTCCTTTCTCTTCTCCCATTTCCTTCCTCGGAGTGCCCACATGATGCGGGGCATTGACTAGACCAGATTCAACCCCACAGGAGAAAATGCAGAGAAGTGGTCCAGAGAAAGAAAGTAATAGTTAACACTGACAATTTGCTACCTCTCAGCAAGCCAAGTTATAGTTAGGGAAACAAAGAATCAGAATGTTTCAGGCTTTTCTTAAAACCAAAAACGCTCAAACTTCAAGACAGATGTTTGTGACAAATGAACAAAGCCCCTGAATCCTTTATGCACGGTGGAGCTGTCAGGATTTTAGAAACTTGGAAATCCTTTTTCTATTTTCTGCAAGAGAAAGATCATTTCAAGCCCCTCTGCTTTAAACAGCCCTGGTGAGGCTTTAAGTTATCTTTGACTTCAATTTTAAATAGTCTTGTGATAAAACAGAAAGGAGGATGACTGAATAGCCATGTCAGTGCATTTACTGACTAGGAAAAAGCAGAGCATCATATACTCATTTAAACATTTACTATAGAGAAAGTTAGTATGTGAAAGTTTTTTTTAATATTTTCATGTTATAATTCTCTTATTAACCAATCATTTCTAAAAATCAGAAAATCAAGAGGGACTAAGATTTCTCTCCTACTAACTGGACAACCAAGGGTGCTCTGTGTTACTTGCCCTCTGTAACCAAGAAGAAAAACAAGCCATGCTCTCCTGAAAAGTGATTCCTTAGAAACATGAGAACCACCCATCAGCTTTCCACTTCAAGAAGGCTTTTTTTTTTTTTTTTTTTTCCTGCTGAGAAAGGCGAGTTAACAACCCAGATTTTCTTAATATGGTTTACAGGTTAGGTGAGAACTGGAGCAGTTTTACCCTAAGTGTAAAATGCAAACACTTAAATTTGTGCCTCTGACTTACAGAGAATGTGGGGTCCTGGGCAGTTCTTTAAAAGATCTCTTAGGGCTTCCCTGGTGGCGCAGTGGTTGAGAGTCTGCCTGCCGAGTGCCCCGGTCTGGGAAGATCCCACATGCCGCGGAGCGGCTGGGCCCGTGAGCCATGGCCACTGAGCCTGTGTGTCCGGAGCCTGTGCTCCGCAGCGGGAGAGGCCACAACAGTGAGAGGCCCGCGTACCGCAAAAAAAAAAGACCTCTTAGCCATTAGCCCCAAAATTTAGCCCCCAAATGAAACTTATGACTTGAGCGAGACACGCCTGCTCTTCCTCCCCCAATAACATATCTTTGGTGTCACCTTGAAAGAATGGAAGTGATCAGTGTAAAGGGTCAGTGGCACAATTCCAATCAACAGGACAAAGGGTTCCTTCATCACTACCTGTACATTTCAAGAGGAAACATACGGGCTTTAGGAAAAGGTGCTGAGATTTATTTTCTGCATGAAGGAAATCAAACAGCTGCGAAACCTGATGAACTTAGACGCCATCGGGTGGCATCTTAAACTTAGATGCCATCCAAGAAATGAGAGATAAAGTACTGAGTATTTATTAGGAAGATGAGAATATCCTAGTTTCACACACACGCCACCAGGCAAGCCCCAAACTTGGTTTTTGACAGCAGCACAGAGGCGAAAAACTGAAGATGAACACTGACTGAGAAGTAATTCTCAATTAACTAACCAGATTCAATTCCACTGGTTTTAATTCAACTGCAATTGAATCTTGGCAGTGTCTGGCTATTTACAGTCAGACTGAGGTCTTACTAACTTTATCTACTACTGAAGACAAACCTAAGCAGGACAGGGGACAGACTCCATTCAGAGGAATAAAAAGGTGATGTTTTCTGGGCTTCCCTGGTCGCGCAGTGGTTGAGAGTCTGCCTGCCGATGCAGGGGACACGGGTTCGTGCCCCAGTCCGGGAAGATCCCACATGCCGCAGAGCGGCTGGGCCCATGAGCCATGGCCGCTGAGCCTGCGCATCCAGAGCCTATGCTCTGCAACAGGAGAGGCCGCAGCAGTGAGAGGCCCAAGTACCGCAAAAAAAAAAAAAAAAAGATGATGTTTTCTAACAACCCCACGGCCAGGGCTCACTCAATCACCCTACATAACCCTGACCAGTGCTTGGAGCTAAGAGAGGGTTTGGTTATTAATTCAGCGTGGGAAATAAGAAGTAGGATGGCTTAGTCACAGGTAGGCACCCAGACAGAGCCAGGCTTGTAACTGTGCTTCAGAAGTGGGTACAGAAGAAAATGTGAATTTAATAGAGTGAAATAAAATGATCTAAATGATATCTAAGGCCCCCTTGCCAAGAAACAGTCTGGTACCTGTTTCATATCCCACCTACCACACAACAAGTCTAAGTCTTTGCAGGGTAGGAAGGAGGAAAATGACTCTGGTGCATTTGAAGCTCAACCCCCTGGATTTGGGTAAGTGACTTATATCCCAATGTGATTGGGTAGGAAGGGGGCTGGAAACTAACATTTACTATGTGCCTATGATATGCACAATAGACCATCTTTTTGACAGGGATAGTATTTTATAGCTTAAGTCACCGAGCTTCTGAGACACTAACACACAGTAAATGGCAAAACTAATATCTGAACCCAAGTCCCACTATAAAGTCTCTGATATCACCACCATATACCACCACTCCACCATGGACCAACATGCCCAACTCCTTTGAAGCCATACTGGACCAGGGCACAATTAAGAAAGGCAAATCCATGTCATCAACTGGGACATGGAGGTAGGGAACCCAGCAGCATAATACAAGGAATGGCTGCAGATCCGTCTTTTCATTGCTTGTATTAAGGCTTTCCATTTGGGTTAATTTTAGACACTGTTATCACTTCTTGGCCAAATTTTTTTTAAATGCATACATGGGGTTTATCCATATTAAGTAACTACAGGTGGTAAACTGGAGGGATTGGTATGTGCTTCTTACAACCAAGATGCAAGAACAAAATGTCAAACCTAATCTTTCATAAACTAGAGATTAAAATCAATCAGAGACACAGAGCGGACCTGAGTGATTTAAGAGACTGTAAATACAATTGTAAGACAAACTGTGCCCAGCTCAGGCCTTGCATGGGATCAACACTTAATAAAATTCTGTTATGTTTCATTATCCAGGCCAGCATTCTCATGTCACAGATGAAAAAGCAAAGGCCCAGACTGGTCAAGAGCATTGCCCGAGGTCACGTTGCTAGTCAGGGGCAAAACAAAGGCTGGGACCCGGGTCCTTCAGCTCCCAAACCTGGACTGACATCTGGACGCTCCAAGTCAGCCCTCTCATTTTCCCCTTGTTATGTCTTATGTGCCCACACTTCTTCACATGACATGAACTCCAGAAAGGTCTGTCAAGATCTACTGCAGAATGCAGCACACTGTCATTCCAAAGGGGAAAAAGCCAAAGTTCTCCTAATGCTTGGTTTAGTTCATTGAGTTTTAAGCATCACCCTGTCGTCCCTCTGTCACTAAATTATTTGTCCCATCTTAAGACAGACACACGACCCTTTTATGTAAATGAAGAAGAAACAACAAAGAGTATAATACAGTTTTCAGATTCATGGGCTGAAGGCCGAGCGCACATTTGCTACCGAGTGGACAGAAGAACCCAGTTTGAGCACGAGCCTGAGCTAAGGCAGAGCCTTGAGGCAAGAACTTCCAAGAGGACGAAAAGTTCAGGAGCTCCCTCTTAGTGGCAAGTCTTGCTCTATCGTGTGCCAGAATTATGAGTTTGGGCAAGTTTCATAACCTACACGGTCATCTTCCCTCAACTAGAAAATGGTTATAATGCACCAACTTCACTGAACTGAGGTAAGGATCAGACGATATAAAAGTGAATGAAAGGTTTTTGCATATACACACTCTCAGGCGCCAGCAATCCGAATGTCTTCTTACGGTGCCCTTAGAAGATACTTTCTGCGCCCCAACTCTATCTTCCTAAAGAAAAGAACTCCTTTTCCAACTCAGAAGCATAACTCCGAAAGGAGGGAAAAAAGTGTATACGCCTATATCATCATGATAATACTGTTGAGCACTAACTACACGCTTACAGTGCCCTTGGCTGTGCTCTCAGAGCACTTCTTACATCCCTCAGTCCCCCAAACTCTCTGAAGTTGTTACCATTTTACTTAGGAGCGAATCAAGACAGAAGAATGAAATACTTTGCCCAAGATCACACACTCATCAGGATTTGAACCCAATAAAGATGCTTCCAGAGCCAAATTCTTTTTTTATACCATATGCAGCCTCCAAACACAAGTACTAGAAATAGGAAAGATTTCCCTACCACTTTCCAAGAAGAATTACTTCCTCCTTAAGACGAAAAAGGAAAACGCACTGAATTTGAAGAAGATCATCTAATTTATTTTAGGTTTTTCTCTCAAGCTTAATCTTTTTGGGGAACCAAAACCAAACTGTTTTTGATACCGCGAGTAAGCTCTTGGTTCTTAAGAAGCTGTTCCAATGAAAGCAAACCAAAGGGCAAGCTCATAGAATGACCCTCCAACATCTCCATCACAGAAAAGTCCATTGCGCTTTGCAAATTGGCACTGTTGTTCCAAAATAACTGAGATGGGTGGCCCCCAGACTTGGTCAACGGAAACCCAGTCACGTGTATGAAAGGCTCTTCTTCACCTAGTCCCATTCATCTAGCCAAACCGAGGAATTACAAACAAAATGCAGAAATTATTCACTTGGGGCATACCTCTCATATGCCAGCCAATAAAACAAACCAAGTGGCTATTACTCATTAAGTTACCTGCTTTAACCAACAGTCAGACTATTAATGGCAGATACTGGCATCTGGTGAACATATATGGTTGCTTGCATCCATTTAAGATGACTTTACATGTTTAACTTCAACTGGGGAAAAAAAAATTCTTCTTGTTCTTATAGATAGGTACCTTAAAGTATTTATCCTTGATAAAAGCCAGTATTCTTTAATCACCAAAACACTAAAAGTTAGACAGAAGGAAAACCACGTGCAGCCCTCCACTGCAATCAGCGTACCGCATTATGGAGGTCCTAATGTCTACCCTAGCTATTTCTAACACCTTTTCCCTGGCCGCTTCCCCCAAATTCCTTGCAGCTAAGAATAGTATGGAACCCAGTATTGACCAATGAAACAAAAATAGGATCCTGGGGAACACGAAGATAAGCTTTTGTTGCCTTATTTAAAAAGGACAAGAATGAAAGCAGAAAGCTCACTGTGTTGCCCCCATCCCTTTAATCTTGCCATGAATGCAAACAGGATATCTGATGCCACAACAGTCAATCTGTAACCAAGATGTGACAAGAGCATGAAAAGAAAAGTCCATACCCTGAGTATGTGGAGCAAAAAGATAGGACACTTTAGAGTCCTTCGCTAAACCTGAGACTGCCCATTCTCTGGATTTCTAATTAAGTAAACAACAAATGTACTTACATTTTAAGCCACTATTAGACAGACCTTTCTCTTATTCAAAGTCAAAATCATTCCTAACAGACTCAAGTATCATTATTTATTCCCTGATAACCACCACAGCAGACCAGTACCCGATACCTCCATTTTTAGGAACTGATTCTAGCCCAGGTGGTTTTCTTGGGAGCTTCCATGTCAACACAGGTAACCCTAAGCCCCTAGTCTAATCCCCCTAAGCTTTTTCTGATCCAGAGGAAGACATCTGACTGAAGCTCTTCCTGGCATTTTTGATTATTAAAACAACAGAGATCAGTCTCTCTCCAACGATTAAAACTGTAAAATTCTAAATTTCAGGAGCTATTGGCAGCCGTGTTTTCCAACACCCAGAAAATGACACTTTGCAGGAGGTAAAAAGCCAAGATTGTGCACATCTATTTTTTTTACAGTGTGACCAATTCCGAATGAGCCTCTCAATCAAAACACAAAAAAAGCTAGACGAAATATTGAAACACATTTTAAGGCACCTACTGAAGTATCTACTGAAGTAGATAGCTAGTTGGGAATCCAAAGAACCCAATAAAGAAGTGAAAGCAAGACCCCTGGGTGGTGCACGAGTCCTAAAGCTAGCATTCACCCTGTGGTTATCTGGAAAACCTGCTGACCTCAGGCTTCCATTTTGATAGCTACACTGGATACAGGAGATAAAGCTTTGAGCCTAATCAAGGTCAGAAGTCTTATAGGAGACTCTTGCATAAAGCCTGGACTCCCAAGGAGTTACACCTCCAAAGCAATGACGAATAACAAAGAAACGTGCTCCGGTAATTTGTCTCTCTTGACTTCGGCACTAGATATAGGAGAGGAAACTCTCCTATAATTCGTAACCACAAGTGGGCTCTCATACTTGTTTGTTACCCAGATTCACACTATACAGGAAATCTTTAAACTCTAAGCAGAAAACAAAACAAAATTAAAGAAAACCTTAGGCCGAGAATTTGATTTAAAGAAGTCCTGAGCTGTGGCATCTCAGGCAATTGGCGAAAGGAAACACTTTTCTCTGGAGGAACAGAGCTTTACCGCAGTCCTCAAAGAATTCCCACAGATGAAAATCCACGAAACACAAGCAATAGTCAGAATCACAAAACACACAGGGAAATAAGACACCAGTTTTAGAGCAAGCCACTACAGAAAATAGAGTCAGATCTGTAGAGAACTGGAATTTTTAGAGATAGAATATTTTAACACTATGTTTTGTTTCGTTTTATGCAACAAGAAGTAAAACAGAGGCTTGACAATATGGAGGAATACGGAAGAATGACCAAACGTTTTAGAAATGAAAAACAGAATTGAAATTAAACTCTCAAAGAATAAACAGCAGTTTAGAATAAAACAGAATTAGTAAACAGAGACAGAGTTGAAAATCTATCCAGAGCACAGGCTAGAGAGCAAAGATGGAAAAGATGAAGAAGTTAAGAAGCATAACCTAACTAAAGTTCCAAAAGACAACAGACAGACTGGGAAGGGAAGTATTCCAATAGATAATGGCTCAGAACTCTCCACTATTGTTATAAAAAAAAAAAAAAAAAAACGCTCAATCTAGGAATCTAACAAATATCATTTAGGATAAATGAAAAGAAATCAACACCTGGAATCATACCGATAAAACTGCAGATAAGCAAAAGCATAGAGCAGATCCTAAAATCAACCAGAGAGAAAAATACAAACTTTCTGCCAATTGCTTTTAACAGCAAAAATGGAACCCCAAAAGAGCAATGCTGAGACAAAGTGCCCATCCACCTACAATTCTATACCAAGCAAAACTATCACTCGAGAATAAAAGTCAAATTTTCAGACAAACAAAATAGAACAAATATTTTCAAAGAAAAAAAGAGAATTTACCACTAGCAGACCCTCTAAATTCTATAGGGCATTTCTGAGGTGGAAAGACAATTATCCCAGATAGTCTGATAAATTATAACGTGTTAAGTCAATTTTTTAAAAAAGACAATATAAAAAATCATATCTAATATGTAAGCTTAAATAAAAAATAAAGTACTAACAAGAGCATATACTCAGAGAGGGTGACAGGAATCAAAATGTTTTAAGGTCCTTATATTGTACGTTACGCTTAATTAAATACCTTGAGTAACTGCTATAGTAAACATATAAAGTATAACCTTCAAGCTGGTAGAGGGGAAAAAAATGGAATGGAGAAAAACAAAAAAAGCCTTCAATGAAATTTAAAGAAGGAAAAAAATAAAGAAAAAAATGAGGTAAAAAAAGAAAAACACAAGCTAAGTTTGTAAATCCAAAACCATCAGTAATTACAACAAATATATATGGAGTTAACATTCCAATTAATAGACAAAGATGGTCAGAATAGTTTTAAAAATCTGGTTATGTGCAGCTTATGAGAGACATCTCCAAAGCATAAAGACATAATTTAAAAGAACAAGTTATACCAAATATATACTAACTAAAACAATTCTGGTGTGGGTTTATTAATAACAGACAACAACAGACTTCAAGACATAAAACAGATAAAAATGTTCCTTGCATAATGATAAAACACTTAGTACATCAGGAAGTTATAAACAATTTTACAAGTGTTAGCCTTTACTGACATAACTTCAATAAACTAAAAACTAAAAAAACTAACCACAAAAACTTAAAAATTACAAGACAAAATTACAAATCCACTGTAATAGTGGGAACTTTTTAAACCTTTAAAAAATGTTTACATACAGTTAAATTCACCTTTTTCTTTGGTACACAGATGTACGAGTTTTAACACATACATGTATTGTATAATCACCAACACAACTAGGATATAGAAGAGTTCCATAACTTCAGAAAATTAACAGTGGGAAATTTTAAGAAATGTCTTGATAGTTCCAGCATACAAAAAAACAGCAACAGAAAAAGACCCTAATGAACTCATATATAGGATACTGCACCCCAGGCTGGAAAAAGCATATTCTTTCCAGCACAGTGGAATATGCATAAAAATAGGTCACCTGCTAAGCCATAAAGCAAGCCGCTCCAGTTTTAAAGAACTGATAGGATACAGATCATATTGTCTGACCAAAATACAACTAAGTCATGAAAACAATTTTTTAAGACAGAACCACAAATCCCCCATACAACTGAAAACGTGAAATACTTCTAAATAACTCATAGATAATAAGAAATGATAGTAGAGATAAGAAAGTATTTAAAATTTAATATGAATAAAAAATAATACATGTCAAAATAGGTAGGATGCAACTAAAGCAATATTAAAAGAAATTCACAACTTTAGATGCTTGAATTACAAGGTGAGAAAGGCTCAATATTTGGAATTGATTATCCAACTTAAGAGAGTAGTAAAGGAAGAGCAGAATAAATCCAAAGAAGGTAGAAGGAATAAAATAAAAGGCAAAAATTAATGAACTTCAAAACCAACCTACAAGACAATCAATAAAGCCAAAATTTGTTCCTTTGAACACTAACAAGACAGAAAAATGTGCCAACACTTATCCAGAAAAAAAGAACAAATAATATTCAGATTATTATTATAATAATCCTGTTGATGCTGTAACAAATTACCAAAGTTTAGTAGCTTAAAGCAATACAAAGCTATGCTCTCAATGTCATGAAATCTAAAATTAAACTGTCAGCAGGGCTGCACCCCTTCCAGAGGCTTCAGGGGAGAATCCATTACCTTGCTTTTTCCAGCTTCCTGTACTCCCTGGCTCATGGCCACATCACCCAACTTGTTGCCTCCATCCTCACATCGCCTACTACTAACCCTATTCCCCCTGCTTCTCTCCTATAAGGACCTTTGTGATTACATTAGGCACCTCCCAAAATCCAAGATAATCTTCCCATCTCAAGATCCTTAATTTAATCACATCTGTGAAGTTCCTTTTACCAAATAAGGTAATATATTCACAGGTTCTGGGGGTTTAAAAGTGGACACCACGAGGGAGAGGGAGACTCTTAAACTTACCACAGGGCCCAAACCAGACACTTCTGGGATTAACAAGATAATAGAAGGATATTATAGGTTTGAAAACTTAGATGGCATGGCTACCTTCCTAGAAAAAGACAACTTACAAAACTGACCCAAGAACAAATAGCCCTTTAAGGACATAAGAAAACTGTCTACTGATAAGTAGTATATCTTGCTATAAAGAAAACATATAGGTTTTTATAGTTTCCAGGAAGAGCTAATTCCAATGCTACACAAACTCTCCCAAAGAACAGAAAAACAGGGAACATGGCACAACTCCTTTTAGGAGTGTAGTATAACCTTGACACCAAAACTAGATGAGAACAGGAGAACACAAAGTAGCAGATGTGCAGAGAGAGGAAGAGACCAGAGATGGACACAGGCCGCTGAAGGTCCTCAGTGCCTGAACGGGTCTCTTCCTGAGCCTCTGTTGCATCCCTGCCCTTCATGCAATTCAGCTGTTCAGCCAGTGCTGTTTGAGCCAATAAAAGCCCCTTTATGTTGCGCTAGTTCAAGCTGGCTATTACCCACAACCAAGAGTCCTGACTAGTTCACCATTCCACCAACCAACTGGACACACTCAATCTCTTCAATGATACTTGCTAAGTATCATTAATTCAATTAACCACATTAATGCAAGGGCCTGAGGACACAAAGGTAGTGAAAGCCAGGCCAACCGGAAGTACTTTAAAATGCGTGCTGTCACTTTTCAACAAGCTCTCTGTATTTTTTCTTAAGCTATTATTATTATTTTTCTAACATCTTTATTGGAGTATAATTGCTTTACAATGGTGTGCTAGTTTCTGCTGTATAACAAAGGGAATCAACTAGTATATGTATATCCCCATATCTCCTCCCTCTTGCGTCTCCCTCCCACCCCGCTAGGTGGTCACAAAGCACCGAGCTGATCTCCCTGTGCTATGCGGCTGCTTCCCACTAGCTATTTTACATTTGGTAGTGTATATAAGTCCATGCCACTCTCTCACTTCGTCCCAGCTTACCGTTTCCCCTCCCCCTGTCCTCAAGTCCATTCTCTACATCTGCATCTTTATTCCTGTCCTGCCCCTAGGTTCATCAGAACCATTTTTGTTTTTTAGATTCCATATATATGTTTTAGCATACGGCATTCGTTTTTCTCTTTCTGACTTACTTCACTCTGTATGACAGACTCTAGGTCCACCCACCTCACTACAGTTAAGCTATTATTAAGATGAATTCAAATGATTTGGGCACAGTGACCTGATGCAATACATGGAAACAATGAACATCAGGGAAATAAAACCATGTCTAGGATTCAACATTCTCTAAGAATAATCCTCAAAGTAGTTCTCACTCATCTCTTCTCATAAGATTGCAAATTCCTTAAGGGCAGGGACCATTTCTATTTGTTCAGGTAGATGACCTTGTAAATAGTCAAGAAGCTTGCACAGTCCAATGACCTTTCAGACTATGTTTCTAAGAGTCTGGCCAAGCACATATTTTCCATTGCAATAGTTAAGATGCCAATACAGAAACATGCAAAATGGTGAAACAATCAAATGGAGAAAGTTTATAGCCCCTTAAATATAGCCCACACTTCAAATTCTATGAAAGAATTGTTTATGGGTAAAAGAGAAAAAGCTGAAATCGTAATGTAATTGAGAGAGAACATTTATCATGATGTTATTGATAAGAAGATACAACAGTGGACGTTCCAGAAAATCCTGAGTCATGTTTTCAAACAGTAATAAACTTGGCAAAGAGACGAACTGAATTACACCTCTGCAGCATCCATGGCAGGCAGTGGAAAGATTAGACAAGAATGTCAGCTAGGGATCTGACTACATGTCCTGAAACCACAGAGGCTGAAACCTTCCTCGCTCCAGAAATGTTAACACAGCTTTCTGGATTGATGCAACACTGGTAACATTTCGAGCCATCGCCAAAAAGATGAGCTACTGCAGGCAGGGGGTCTCAACAGATAGATGACAAGAGATACCAAATTCTGCGTAACCTACATACGGGTCATTTTCTTGGCGCTCAGTCAGCGCTCAGTGACCAGCTAACTGTGGGGTTGAGGGAAGAACACAGCTGTACTCAGAACTCGGAATGAGGGGACAACAAAGGGGCACTGGCCCCTTCATCACACATTCAGCATTCAAAGGAACTAAAGTCTAGAACCTAGCTGCTAAGATTTCAGACAGGAAATAGCTTTCCAAATGCCTCTCCTTCTCCCCAAGCCGACTACGACACCACCAACAAGTGTCCTTGTGAGAATCGCGGCCCAACATCATTTTCAGCTCTTGCCTTGTGAGTCTGTACCCAGCAAGGGACAACTGGAAATAATGCTGAAGGTTGTTTTGCTCTCTCAGCAAGCTTTGTGTATTCATTCCTGACAGATCTGAAAATAAAGTCAATGCTAACATTAAAAAAAAAAAGAAAAAAAAGAAAAGTTCTTCTAGCTTGCAAGAGACCAGTGAAGGACAGTTATGGGTTTCCTTCCTCCCCCTGACCGGATCAAGGGACTGCATTCCCCTGGGCTTTTATATCCTTGTGTAATAGCTAATTAAATACTCTGTGCTTACTGGTTTATGTACTAGAGCACACTAATTTTAGAAAACCGATTAGCTAGTTCTTTCTAACTGTATGTTATTGTAGCTAAGGTCAAATTTTTCACTGAAACTATGGCAACAAAACCCCAGTATTCTTTGTCAACAAGACCGAAGCAAAGTTCTCAAGAGCAGGCCTCTACGTGATGGCTAAACCTAGGCTGAATTATTCTATTTTCTACCTTTACCTGAAATGCCATGTTTCTGAGAATGGATATGGGGGAGGGGGTGACTTCAGTCTCAGCAACGTGCTAGCAGTAAGTCCAAGTGAGCTTATACTTAAGTGTCATCACTGATAACATTTTTAGACACATATAATTTTAGCAGCACAAAATATCCAGACATTTCAGAAGCACCCAAATTGGAACTCACATGTACCTGGAAAAATACCAGACGAAAAAAGGCACTTCTAAATGTCAATAAGAGAAATAATTGTCCAACTGATTTTCTCAATTATTGCAACTGCTCTAATTGGAGTTTTTCTGCCCTGACCTCCAGCTATTGCTTTGTCAGGGAGAAAAGACAGACTCTTTGAAGGGACACATTCTTCTCCCCACACCTGTGGCCACTCTCCACTTTTCTCCCCAAACCAGTGGACACAAGCACAATTCTTGCCTTCTCTAGGAGCCACGCTGGCTTCTGCCTTGGCCAACAGTACCAAGGAAGCAGCCGCTGGATATCCCTTCTCCTGGAAGCTCAGCTGTCCTCAGAGTCAGGTACAGAATGTCACTCTGCAGGCCAACTGGCAGGCACCCCTCTGAACTTACAAAAAACACACAGCAGGGTGGGGGGTTTCAGGAAAAGAGCAGATTGGCAATATCTGTCTCCTGTCTGTCAAGAGTGGTCGGAGTGCCTGCTGCTTGGGTTAAGATAAACACAACTTCCTCTCTCGGCTGGGCCTGTAATTCTATACATAAGGCAGGATTGCCATCTCAAGTGAACGCCCCATCAGTAAGTGAGGCCCTGATCAAGGCTTGTGTAAGTAGAGAAAGGCCTTTGGTTTCTCTTCAAAAGGCTGCAAGCTCTCGAGCTCCCTCTTGTTCATGAACTCGCTCAATAAAGTATAAGAAATGCAGCGAGGTTAAAGTGTGTCTGGCCATGGATATCTTTGTACACTCCACATACTGAAGTTTTAAAACGGACATATCAACGTCTGAAGGGCAATGTCTGATGTTCCTAAGAGATGTCCTGAAAGCTGTTAATTGCAAATTTAGCCACAAGAGCTACTCAGCTACCACATATTAAGTGCTTAGGTTGTGCAAGGCATGCTGCCAACGGTGTTACACACATGCATCACCTCACCCTAAAATAATCCCATCAGTTCCATGCTATTATTAACCACAGTTACCAGTTGGGGAGACTAAGGTGTAGAGAGGTTAAGTAATTTGCCCACGGTCACACAGCTAATGAGAGGTGGGGCAGGGACCTGAGCCCGAGCCTGACTCCAGAGCCAGCACTCTCAACCACTATGCCCATGGCCTCCTCAATACATCTTACCTATTCATTTAAACCAGATCTGGCAGGATCTTGATTCAGAAAGGTTTTTGGGTTTTTATATTTGCTCACCTTTTCAAATATTCAATAATTCCATCTTTCCACTACTACCTATTGTTTTCTACCCATTGAACTGAATATACTTGGTTCCCTGAGAGCTACTCATGTGGACAGCGTGTCTGTAACTCTCCCCAGCTGTTTGCTGACCCAATGCCCCCAAACACAGGGCTTCCACGGGAAGCAAAAACAGAAGAAACAGCTGGGTCCTTTGGTGGGAAAACACAGACACTTACGGTCAGATGGGATCATCTACCTAACCTCTGTCCCAGAGCAGAAATCGTCTCCAAGATCCCTGACAGATGTTCAGACCCCTATTAATGAGAGGAAACTCAGTAATTTGAAGCAGGCCTCTTCCCTAAGCAATGGCTCAGCATTTATTACAGTCAGAAGCACATTCCTAAAATCGAAAACTCTGCCTCTGGTCACTTTCCTCTGCTGGCCCTAATTCTCTATTGTTCTGGGCTCAGCACATCCCTCCATATGACAGCCTCACAGTAAGAGAAGACAACTGTCAGTTGTCCCTTCGGGCCTTGCATCAGCATGGCGGTTTGTCAGAAATGCAGAATCTCAAGCCTCACCCAGACCTACTGAATTAGAATCTGCATTGTAACAAGATCCCCAGGTGCCCATTCAAGTTTCAGAAGCGATGCCTTAGAGGTTTTTCTTCATTCATTCTACAAATATGCAAGAGCCTACCACAGGCCAGGGCCTGTGCAAAGCCTTAGAGGAGACAGGCACAGCTTCCGAGCTCACGATGAATGGAGTGGGTAACAGTGAAGTCATCCACCGGCAAGAGCAGCTAACCGTTTTAGGGCATTTAGTGCGGGCCAGGCACTCCTTTAAGTGCTTCACATGGACTGGCTCCTTTGACCCTCACAAAAACACCATGAGATGCATATAAGAATCTTCCCATTTTCAAGATGAGGAAATGGAGATACTGAGAGGTTCAAGCTGACATGACCAGCATAAAACAGAGCTGAGAGTCAAGCCCTAGCAGTCTGGCTCCAGGGTCCGGGCTGACAAGGAGCAGCCTATGTGTACACAGGGTCAGCAAAGACCCTCCACAGGGGATGCCTGAGGTCTGAAGGATGAGTGGGCATGAGAAAGACTAGGGGGTCCCAGGAGGAATGACAGAGATGGGGAGATCATTTCAGACAGAAGATAAAGGACACGCAAAGGCCCAGAGCGCAGAGCGAGTATCCTGACTTTCAGGACGAAATGCCTCAGTGTGGCAGGAACACAGAATGTGGAGGTGGCGGGGGGGGGACTGCAGGTGAGGCCGAGAGGTAAGCAGAGAGACTCATGCAGGGCCCTGTGAACCCCGAAAGCATGTCCTTTATCCTAAGCACAACTAGGGAACCACCAAGGGATCCAAGCAACCAAGTGACATCACGAGACCTGCGCCGATTCCTCTAGGCGCAGGGAATGGATGGGAGGGGCCCCAACGCTCAGGCCCAAAGGAGACAGAGAGGAAAATGCAGAAACCAGCAAGGAGACCACTGCAGCAGCTTAGATGAGAATTGTTGTTGCCCAGTTAGTCTAAAATGTCTCAAGTTCTCTCAGTTACTCACCGTTCAGCACGAACGTCATCACTTTGGGACCTATCCTCCTGGTTACCCCTCCTTTAGCTTTATTCCCACTGAGCAGTATGACTCGTAAATGTGGAACCCAGGATGTGATAAGAGCCCCCAGATGCTTCTTGAGAAGCACAACTCTATTAATTCGCTTGAATGGTTGAGTAGAGACAGTGTCAAGAACACTCCAGACATGGGTTCAAATCCCAGCTTGGTCCAGACTGGTTACTGACCCTCTCCAGGTTCAGGGCACCCAACTGTAAAGTGGGGATAATACACCACCACACCACAGGAATGCTCCAACATTCAAGAGCAAAGGCGTACCATGACTCTGCCAGAAGACCAGCCACAGAGGAGGAAGGGCATTAATTATTGTTTGTTTTTCATATCATGTATTGAATGAGGCCAAGGAGTCTCAAAACTGTGGGCGTAACAGAGAAAAAAGATCAAACGCTGGGGGAGGTCAAGGAGAAGACACCCTCAGAGGATGAAGCCAGTCCACATTCCAGGGAGAAGACAAGTCAACTATAAGAAATCTGTTCAGAAATCTTTCCAGACTCTCTCCAGTTTGGAGAGAGGTTATAGCACAGCATCAGGCATCCATGTAGGAAAAAAATTAGCCTTCAGTTAACCTAAAACGTCATCAGCAAAAAACGCTGCAAGAACCGGGAACAGTGAAAACCATTTTAGAACAAGCACTAATTCCTTTTCAACCAGCTTTTAACTAAGGACCATCATTATGCCGGGCACTGGGCCACGAGGGCAGGGCAAGATCTGGTCCCTCCAGGTGCTCCAAAATCTAGCTGGGGAGACAAAAATAGAAGACAGCTGTGATACACACTACGCTGAAGGTTGTGAAGTAGGCAGTTAGCATGTACCTCTAGCATGCAGACATTGGCTCCTGTGCAACGCATTTCAGAACGCCGTATTTCGGGGCAGTAGAGGAAGAAGGTGATTAAGAAGGAATCCAGTAATTTGGCAAAGGAATACTCAAAGGCCCGTCTCCTTCTAAAGCAGTTTAGAGGAGGTATTGTAAGGAAGGCTTCTGATGTCAGACTGTCTGGGTTCAAATCCTGGCTCTACCACTTCGCGCTGTGTAACTTGGACCCACCACTCAGCGTCTTGTACATTAGCTCCTCATCTATAAAAGGAGGGCAAGACTTCATAGCTCTGTAGCTGCCTTATGGGGTTGTAGGAGGGTTAAATAAATTAACGTATGTAAAGTAAACTATACAAATTAAATAGATTAAATTTCATTAACATATGTAAGCACTATACATGGTATTCACTATTATTTGCATGTATGGAAAATACATTATCATTAAGTACACAAGGTGATAGGATAAAAAAAAAAAATTTTTTTAAATCCATTGTTCAAACACAGCAGCCTAAAAGATAGTGTGGGTGGGGACCCAGGGTGTGTCCCAATCCCAATTTTGACACAGAATTGCTTTCTGAGCCCAGGAGACGACCTAAATCTCTCTAATTTCCTCATCTGTCAAAAAAGGGAGGGAAAGAATTATCATAAACTCAAGTGATTCACCACATAACTTCATCAGTGCTCTGAAGACAGGATTATAAAAGCCTTCACCAAAAGAAAAAGTCCTTCATCAACCACTATGTTCTGCTTTCAGGAGAACCATATAACAGTATGATGCAATTACACATGCTCTCTGTCCAAATCAATTTTGCCCTCAATGGAGGAAGCCACAACGGCAATACTGAGATTCAATGAGATGACAAAGAGAACACATCCCTTACACTGGAAGCACTTTACGCATATACAGCTGAAATTTGCTCTCCATGAGCAAATGAATTATTATGAGGAAATGAATATAAAACAGCGGTCTGGGGTCTACTCTCCCATGGGTGACTCAGCTATTCAGAAAGGAAGCTATCCAAGGCAACGGAGTATAAAGCTCTACTGTATCCATGTGCAGGATGCCCAGCACCTTCAGACACGCATCTCAAAGCTTTGAGCAAGTAGGCAGGAATCCAGCGAGGGCCACTTGTAGTGTGTGGGACTCCAGTCTAATCACGCAGCAGGCATCACCCCAGTGACTGTGGAACATGCTGTGACCCTTCTATGGTGTCCGGGGAATTGATTTAAATTACAATGTTGCGCCCTTTAGATGGAGTCTGTTGGTTCAAGACTGGGATAAGCGGGTAAATCTGAAATGAAGATTATAAAAAAACCCACTCATCTTTTTATTAAATTTGAATTGATTTTGTGAATACGGAACACGTTGCAAGAGACGTTCCCACAAAACAGCTGCTCGCACACACAAAACCTTGAATATGCTTCAAGGCATATACTTGACAAGCACCTTAAATAGACTGATTTTTCTGCCTTATTTATAACAAGACAGGCAGAAAACTCAGTCCCACTGCGAAAGGCCCATCGTGGATTAGAATCAAAAGAACAAACAAAATTTAAGGGAGGCCCTCCCCTTCGCATGTGGGTATTTAAAACTAAGTAAGATATGGGTTCATTCCTTCGAGGCCTTGCCAAAAGAAAAAAAAAGGAGAAATAATGTTGCTTAGCAACAATTAGACAACGGGCAGGGAAGGAGAGCGGGGGTGAATGAAAGCTGAGCCTATTAGTTCGTTATGGCCACCCTAGTCCAGATGACCTCTGTGACCCAAGATCCAGGCCGTGTCCCCATTTGGCCTCAGAATAAGGCCTGGCTGTTTCCATCCATTCGTCTTATCTTGACGAAGAAGACCTGTAATCCCAAAGAAATAGAAACCTACTTCTGGACAGCACGAGGCTCCTGGACAACAATGCTGCCTTGTGAAAAGCTAACCGGCCTATTTCTGGCGCTGATCACAGTTTCAAGCTAAACTCCATTGAGCAGATGGGAAAACGGAGGCCTGGAGAGATGCAGCGACTCCCCCACGGCATCACAGGGGTTGGTGGCAGAGCCCGGGCGGGGCGCTAGCTCTCAGGTCAGCTGGGGCTCTCTACTCCAGGGCTAGCAGTTTTCCCACATCGGCGAAGAACCATCCCCCACCTCAGCCTAAATGGGAGGTAAGACTGTGATCAGATAAGCAGGTTGCTGGTACTCAAATACTTCTCATCGCTGGATCATGAAAAATGCCATTCTTATTTGAGGCTCCCTTCAAAACTGCTGGGAGATCCCAGGCCACTTCACAAAGAGCTTGCATGAGATGGGAAACCCTTCTTTCTCTCTCTCAACCAAGCCATCTTACTAAATCCACAAGCCCCCTAATAGGTGGGCTGACACAGTGCAAGCATTCTGGGACTGCAGAAAAAGAAGAGTCCAATAAAATGAAAAGACCCTAAGTCTGATCCTCAAATTCACAGCCATGCTTCAGATCCAGAGTGGTTTGTCACCGCCAACCAGCACACTCCTTATCCCAGTATCATCCTGAGGCCATGATTCCTAGGCTGTCAATCTTTTAAAGGGGACACGTGCTGAGCAAGCAGGAGTCTTCAACCAACATGTTACTCAGGAGATGCCCAGAGGCAGGGTTACACTGCCCCAGACCAGACCCTCATTTGCATTACAAATAGGATTCAAATAATGTTGCAGGTCACAGACAGAGTACCCCACACCTTGTTAAAAACGCATTAAGTTAAAGGGTCCAAGTGGTTTTCTATCTTGCAGTGGGCTTTCTTCCTCATTTATATGGTCCTAACTTAATGCTAGAAAGAGGGTGGGCAGACAGTGGAAAAGTAATAACCTAGTCCATTCCCATTTAGAGACTGCAGGTGACACGGCTTGAAGGAACCCTGTGCTTTGCGCGGGGAAGGGTCCATAGGGCAGAGGGAAGACAAACCACTGGGTCCAGGCCTTTGCAAGAGTGTTCTGGCCTGACTCTGACACTCACACATCATGTGATGCTGGGCCAGATCCTCAACCTTGTCAGCCAAAATGGCATCAGGGGTAAAACAGATACACCCTGGGCTGAGAAGGTGTGGCAAACCTCAAGGAGAGAGAACACGTGAAAAGTGTCATCACCTACTTTGCTCCAACAAACTACTAGATTACAGGGGCAACTTTCCTACTTTATAGAAAGATATTTCACCTGCTGGGCCTCTACTTGCATATAAACAGCTGTCACGTGGACAACAAATTACTCTCAACACAGCCCTGAAAAATTTTAACTGTGTATTGGCGTTGACTTCCTTGACAATGTCTCTATCTTTCCTCCCTGGGACATAAATGGCTGGTGCACAGGAGGCAACCAATAAACGTTTGTGTAATGATAATAATCATTCTAAGAAGGGACATTTAAGTGACTATGGGCAAGTTACTCAATTTCTTAGGGCCTCAATTTCTTCATCTGCATAATGGGAACACTGATACCTACACCTCACAGGAAGGTTACCAGACTAAAAGAGAGAATCCACGGGAAATGCTTTGCACAACTAAATGCTCTATTACTGTCGGCTACTGTTATTTATAATGTGGGTCTGTTTCTCCAAGACACCTTAAGACTCTCAAAAAGCCAGGGGGACTGTGTTCAACTCATCCTGCCTTCCCTTATCACCAAAACCAGCAGCTGGAACACAGTAGGACCTCAGTGCTTGTTGAGCTGAACACTCATTTTCATAATACATCCACCTAGTGGATTATTACGCTTGAAACCAACTTGATTAGGGGAGAAGGCGAAGCACAGAGGACAAGGGTGATACTTACCTAAAACAGCCACACTTTCAGCCTGATCTCTGAGCTCTTCCCCAATCCACATGAAGCACTGAACAACATCAGAACGCTTCCTTTCTCCTCACCTTTCCCTGCCCAAACTAAATTCCTCCCCATCTTCCACTGTGAGTTTTCTTTCAAACAGCTTTTCTTCTGAAACTAAAGGTTCAACTACAAGGTTAAAAACCTCTCACACCTTGGTGACACTGATACGATAGCATCTGTACAAGATCAAGGATTTGGGGCCAAGATTGGCCTCTTGACATAAATGGAAAAGATCAAGTTTTGAGGGCAAGAACTGGACCACTGCCCCAGTCTGAAAAAGGAGATTACACAATAAACCGCATCAACACCAAAGCCTATCTTATTTCCCAAAAGCCCCAGTTCTTATTTCCACTCCAACAGTGCTGAAGGTTATACTTAAAACAGCAGAGATTCTAGGCTCAAAATGGATGATGGTTGTTAGTTTCCATCTTTTCTTTACAGAAGATGCCGGTATATTTACTAGGGGGAAGGGATGGGTGGGAGTGAAAAGGAAAAGATAACATAGAGAAAGGAAAACACTAACCACAAAGTTTCTATTCCCACTTTCAATCTGATGTTTGCCTTCCCTATTCTTTTAAGATTATGGGCAAAGCAACACAAATCAGGAAGAGAAGAGATTCTGCCTTCCCTTCCATGGACACTGGTGCTTTAAAATGGTACCACATTAACAAAAGGACGAAAGTAACTGAATTATTCTACATCTCAGCTCTTCTCATCACCTAGAGGGCAGGGACACGGTCCAAAATTCATTCGGATAATGAAAAAGCCTTGGCTTATGTGAAACAGATGTGCAGCCAATCTTTTCTTCGTACAGACAATGTTAGGGGCAGGAGATATAGTCCAAGGAATCACAAAAAAAGCAATTCCCTTGGAAATGTACTTTGACTCAGCAGAAAGAAGCAAGTGTGTTCAGTAGTTTCACTCTTCTGCATCTACTGTGAAAAATAACAGCAACCAGTCACTGAGCAAGCCTTGTGGACCCAACTACTCTGTTTGGCTATTTACCCATATTATCTTCAATCCTATTATCTTTATGAGGAAGGAATTCTTTTTCCCCCATTGCATAAGTAAGGAAACAAGCTTAGATATTTAAGTCATCTATCAAGATCACTCAGCTTGTATATGGGAACACCTGGGCCTCAAATCTAGGCCCACGGGGTCCATGTACACACCCCTAACCACAGAAGCATTTAAAGACAAAAAGTGGAACCATATATAAGAATTCACATATAGTTCCTTTCCCTTCTGCCACCATATATGAGTATCAGGCTCTGTACTAAGAACTGGGAGCAAAAAGACAGGGATAACTAAGGCTTCCTGAGCCCTTAACTAAGGGCCAGGCTCCCTCAGTACTAAATGCGGAACACACATTTAATCGTCACAATAACCTTACGAGGGAGGGGCTAATACCATCTTGCATTTTGCAGATGAGAAAACCAAGGTTCACGGAGGTTAAGCCATCTGTCCAGGGTCACACAGCTAAGAATGAGTAGAACTTGGATTTGAACCCAGGAAGCCTGATACCACAGCCTATGCTATTAACCACTAGGGTAGCAGATTTCAAGAGGAGCTCACAAAATGAAAAACCCAAAGTCAGAAGCCACAGGGAGTATTAGATAAATAGGCCTTTGGCTTCCATTTACTTAAGAACAGGTTATGATGGTTCTCAATATAGGAAACAACTTGGCAAGGAAACAATGGAAGCGACAGCAAACCCAAATGACTAAATGTAGCTCTGCTGGCTGCTTGCATAAAGACTCCATCACCCTATGCGGCCGCTTGCCAGCACCTCACTTTTCCATATGTGTTTGTTAAACTCTGAGGTGCAATGGCACAGCAAGGAAATGGACTAGAAATGCCTCCAAATTGCCCAACTGCCCTATGCACCATTTCTAAACATCAAAATGACTTCAACTTCAAAATAGACTAGGATTTGGAGAGGCAGTCATCCCTTTCTAAAGAGAGATCTTTCTCTTCATTTTAGAGAAAAATGTTTCAAAGTACGCTACACCAGGATTGAAAGGATGCTTTGGAAAAGGTCGCCTGGGTTCCAAGGTGGAAGAGACCTTCCTGGCACGGCAGTGGCTGCGAAGGGAGATGGGCCTGGGCCCCTCACCTGTGTGCAAAGGGCCTCCGGCTCACCACAAGGAATTTAGGCAGCCCTGACCTACATTCACAAAGCCTGCAGCAAAGCTTGTTTTGAACCAGATTTCCCACAAGTACAAAGCACCTCACAACCTAGAAACCCTTATTTTTAATTTATGGGGAAAGACAGTCAACAAATTAAGTCACTGTCACATGACCACCTGTAGAACCAGGCCAGGCCATAAATGGAATTTGGTTCTTTCTAAATGGCCTCTATCGGACTGTCACTTTTATCTCAGAACAATCCCTTTCAATCAGCCACCAGGTATACCTAAGCACCAGGCACTTTTACCCTAGCGCCAGGAAAACATATATCTCTCCTGACTTCCCCTGGCTATGGTCCTGTTTATTTTAACGTTCTAAACCTGTATTCAAATAGCCACTGGTTAACTTTGTACAGTACATTAACATCTTTCTCAGCTTCCTTTCCCAACTCCCAGAGCCTGGGTGTAGAATGGGATAAGAGCTCACATCGGACCCAAGCAATAAGCTTCTCATCCCTTCACTTGGTCCCTGCTGCAAAAGCAACGTGTGGACCAGCTCCCTGCTACGTAGTAAAGCCGGGAATTTATAGCTCAGGCTCTATTAGCAGTGGTTCTTAACCTAGGCTGCATGGAAGACTCACCCAGGGAGCTTTCAAAATGTCTCAAACGCCCAATTAAATGAGAATCTCTGGAAGTGGAGCTCATACGTGATATTTCTGAATGTCCCCCAGGTGATTTCTCTGTGCAGCCCAAGTTGACAAGCCCAGCTCCTACTGCACCCATCACCAGCTCTGTGACTCCAGACAAGGTGCTAAACCTCTACCTATGAGGGCTTCAATCCCCTCCCAGGGAGAACAGACCCCTCCAAGAGCTAAAAATGCTTGCAGAGCCCTAAGCACATTATCTGTCCGTCACTCTTGGCTCAAGTCTATCACTCTTGGCTCTTTTAAAAGATAAACTGCAGCACATTATATAATTCAGAGTAGGGAATTAATTCTATGAGTGAGTGACTGGATTATGATCACTGGATCCAATCCTTCTGCTGCATTCAGGATTCTGTTTTGGAAGATGACATGGAACAGGAACTGAGAAGAAAAAGGCAACAGAGGCAACAGGAACCCCAGGTTCCTGTCACATCAGGCTTACGCCAACAATTTTTTTTTTTTTTTTTGCGGTACGCGGGCCTCTCACTGCTGTGGCCTCTCCCGTTGTGGAGCACAGGCTCCGGACGCGCAGGCTCAGCGGCCGTGGCTCACGGGCCCAGCCGCTCCGCGGCATGTGGGATCTTCCCAGACCGGGGCACGAACCCGTGTCCCCTGCATTGGCAGGCGGACTCTCAACCACTGCGCCACCAGGGAAGCCCCACGCCAACAATTTTTTTTTTTTCAACAGTCTCCCACCAGCACCCCCCAGGTGAAAACATTCTGCTGGCAGACTCATGCCAACTGGATGCAGCTGAACACTGAACGTCTTCCAAATGGCTTCTCCCCATCTGAACGTCTGCCTCCTATTTTATTCTAATTTCTTTAGCTTTTATCCAAAAAACTCAAAAAGTTTCTAAATCACCTAACAATAAGAACTTATAACTTCAAAGGATACAATCTGCAAACAGCAAGGTTTAAACTCTTTGGGACTGAAGCCATCAGTCAAATACCTAACCCAGTGGGTTCTCAGCCCTGGCTGCATATAAAAATCACACGGAAAGCCTTGAAAATGCCAGTGCCTAGGCTGCAACCTTGAGAGATTCTTTAATTGGTCTGGAGTGGGGCCCTGGGCAGCCATTTAATTTAAAATCTCTCCCAGATAATTCTACTACACAGCCAGAGCTGAGAACCACTAACCACAGCAAAAAATTTAAAAAAAAAATATTTCTCACTTTAAGATAACAACTATATTTTAAACACTTCCTGGAATAAACTAAGCTACCTTCCAAGGAAGGCATCAAACGCAAGAGGCCTACTAAGAAAGCCAACACTGCTAGGCTACCAGCAGGAAAGCCGTCCCACCTATTCCTTTTAACTCAAAAAGTAAGTAATAATCGAGAACTTCTCACTCCAAGGCGAGGTATCTAAGGATATCAAACCCCCAAAGGGACAGCAAGATCTGCTGAAATAACACTTGTTCCTTGTGACTCAATCCAGAAATCCTGTTTGTTTGGCCATATCTGCACAAGTGTGAGGCTTTAAGCTGAATCAGCACTTACACAACATGTATTCAAGAGACAAATGAAGGCCCTAATACAAGCCATCCCAATCTTGACACTGAACTTATTTACGCATTTTCAAGAGGTCAGAAAGCTTGAAATTGGTATCATACTTTTAAAAAATATGTAAGCAAATAAACCTACGACTGCTTTAAAAAAACTAAATCCACACAGAGCAACACACTTCATGAATTTTCAAATGAGTCAAGGGACCCGCTCTGGGAAGGTCACCAACTTACCTCTGAATTTCTTGGGTGGATTGTTAAGGTCCCCAGCTTCTGGCTGTACAACACAACGATCATCAACCAGGCTGCAAAGAAAATAAAGATAAATGTTGTACCAAGCCAAGTCTAAGAAAATAAAACCCTAAGCACTATGCAAAAATCAAATACTCAGGGCTGTTCCTGCACAAAACTTAGGCTGCCCTATTCTCCTGCCAGGGAGCTGTTGACACTAGAGGTTTCCTATGTAGGGAGCTAAACCTCATCCAAACACCCAAGACTCTGCTTCTGCAACAGACACATTCAGTTACTGTTTTCTGTGGCTCTTTTCTCTTACCCGCAGCCATGAGAGATCTGAGCACAGCACGCACTAATGCTCAAGTCGGGGGCATAGCAAGGGATCCGCGCACTCAACCAACGGTAGCTGAGGGGCCCACCCCATGCCAGGCACTGAGCTAGGTCCTGGGATGTGAGGATGAGTAGAAGCCAGGTCCCTGCCCTTAGGGAGCTCAAGGCTAGTTTGTGCAGGAGCCACAAAGACAAACTGATAACAAGAATATAAACCAAAGGCTGTAAGGGAAGAGAACAAAATACAGCCAGAAACTAACTGTGCCTGAGGCCATCTGAAAAGCTGCTGGTGGAAAAGGGAAAACTGAAGCTATTGGAAACTGAAGTCAAGGTGGGGGATGAAGAAGAGGGGAGCGTTTTCAGGGGGAGGGAACCGCACGTACAAAAGCATCGAAGTAAGAAAGGACTTTGGAGCTTCAAAAGCAACTAGTGCAAAAATTACAGATAAATAACCAGCCCCAAATTATATATAAAGCCCCCATGTTTAAAGTCCCAACTGAGGGCTTCCCTGGTGGCGCAGTGGTTGAGAGTCTACCTGCCAATGCAGGGGACACGGGTTCGTGCCCCGGTCCGGGAAGATATCCCACATGCCGCGGAGCGGCTGGGCCTGTGAGCCATGGCCGCTGAGCCTGCGCGTCCGGAGCCTGTGCTCCGCAGCGGGAGAGGCCACAACAGTGAGAGGCCCGTGTACCGCAAAAAAAAAAAAAAAAAAGTCCCAACTGAACAATCTGACTTGTACAATGCTTTTAGAAGAACCGATTTTAAAACAATATTTTTGTTTGAACAGATGAGGAAATTAATTGAAGCTCTGAGGAGTTTAAATGACTTTTCCAAGTTCCTAAAAGTGGTATCGGTAAGATTGGCTCATTTTCCAAGTGACCACAGAATTTGCTCCCAGTTAATATGGTTTTCCAGGGTTTCTTCCATTAATCTGTGTCTTATCCCAAAGGCAAGGTACCATTAAATACCCGGCCTTAAATCTTACTGCTCCTTCCTCCAAAATTCCCTGACAACTCCTAAAGTCCTGCACGTCTTTCAAGACCCTGATTCAGAGCCCCCATCTTCTCCATGAAGGCCCTCAAGCCTTTCCTGCCCCAGGCCCTCTCTGCCTCTCCTCTGTCGCCCCAACATCACTGGGCTGAAACACAAATGGTGCACTAGGCTACGAACTCCATGAGGGCAGAGATCTGCCGGCTCTGTGGCCCAGAAGGTGCCCGGGGCCAGCACACTTCCTGTCCAGGCTGGGTGCTCAGTATTTACTTGGTGGATGAATCAAAAGTGTCCCACCAGCAATTTGCCTCCTTCAGCTCCGAGACACAAGAGCCCTCTGCATCAACAAGAGGGACAGTGTGGTCACAGCCTGAACTGTAATGCAAAAATCAAGAGCAGAAAGTCAAGAATCACTGAGCCTCTGTGAGTATAAATAAGGTAATGCCACCAGATCAAATATAATATGTGTATGCAGGGGCCGGGGGGAATGCCTTGGAATCCAATGCAGGACTGGGTTAATTTATCATCAAGCTCTCAAACAAGCAGGAAGAGGTAGGAGAAAGGGGCCCAGTCTAGGCTAGAAGAAAGTGAATTGTAGATGGCACTCGGCCACCTACTAGCAGCACGACGCTAACTCCATCACTTCACTCCTCCTGGTCTCAGTTTCTTCATGTGTAAAATCGAAGAGTAGGTCTCAAGGATTCTCAAGTAGGCAGATGTTCATAAGGCTTTTTGTTTCTTAAATATATTGATACCCGGTGCCCATCCTCCCCAGGCCTACTAAAGCCGTGTTCCAGAATGGGACCCAAGAACCTTTATTTTTAACAAGTTCTGCAGGTGATTCAGAAGCACTTCTCTGACACTACATGTCATATACTTGGGCTGTACAAGGTCCTAGTTGAGTTCTAAAGTTCAGTGAGTCAATAAAGCCATTTGGAGGTAACCACCATCTATATAAGTGGAACTGGGCAACATAAATGGAGATGGAGGGTGATTCCACAAAAACTGGCAGTCACTCATTGTCAACCATGACTGCTGCTCCATAAATGTAAGAAATATGAGAAGGAAAAAGGTCACACTTTATTTTCCAAATCCATTTCTACGCCAATTATCCTCAAATACGTGCAGAGAACCAAGGGAATAAAATATTCATCTAAAGGAAGGACTAGGGCCCAAAATTCATAAAAGAGCCATCCTCATGTTAAAGGGGGAGACCTTATCATTAATTTGTTCATAATACTTGAGGAAAACGCGTAGAAAGCTCTGCACTTCATACGAAATCTAAGAACAGACGCTCTGGAAGAAAAGGAGGTATTAACCTTATAGGGGCTGGTACAGTAGACTGAGCAAGTGACAGGAAGCGTGCCCAGGTGACTGGAAGGGCAGTGGCACCGTTAAAAGAAACTGGGGCCAAAGAGGAGGGATGGGGCATAGAGTGGGGTTGAGGTTTAACAAGGCATCCAGGTAAGAGCTCTGGGCAGACAGTTTGGAGGGTGGTGAGCCAATTCAGCCAGAGAGGGGTGGTCAGCAAAGCCAGGAAGGAAAAGTCTGCCCTGTCAAGGGCAACCGTTAGGAGCGCTGGTCTTAGAGTCCTGAATCTTCGCAACTGTGAAACCCCGGGGCAGGTGATTTCACCTCTCTGATGCTCAGAGGTTTTGCCCCCATAAATAGCAATAATGACAGTCCTCACTGTAAAAAGCTGTTTGGGGATTAAAGGGATGGTGTATGTACAGTACGCGGCACAGAGCTGTAAACACCCATAGGATTCGTGGAATGAGTTACCATTCCTACTTATTATTGGTGCTGTTATGGGTGAAAAATAAGAAGAGGACTCAAGATTCAACCACAGATGGAAAAAGCAAGGAGTCAGCCAAGAAGAAAAAAGGGACAACAGAGAGGCAAAGCAGCAGGACTCTTTGCCAAAAGCCACAGAAGGTAAAATGTGAAGGGTGGGTCTTTAGAGAAGTTAAAAAAAAAAGGTAAGGACTGAGAAAAAAAAAAAAAATCACTTGATTTGGTGATCAGGCAGTCATGGATGACTTGTTTTTATCAGATGACTCTTGAAAATAAAATCTTTATTCAGAGAGGTCCAGTTGAGCTATAGAACTCTTTACCTGACATAACTTGCTCTTTGAGGCTGGAGTAACTGAAAGAGAGCCTGAGAGTACTCACTGTGCACAAATACCAGAAAACAAGCATACTTTAAGAAGTATGATTAAAATGAAGGTTCTGGCTGCTGTAAGAATGAGGTTCTTGGAGAAGCTGTTGCCTTCCTTCGCCCCATCTATTTGAGATCAGCTCTTGCCAAATACAACAATGCCACCCACTACTCCTTTCCAGCAAAGACATTATAGGCCATTTGTGACTCTTCTGCAGTTAACCATCTTCACTCCCCATTCTGCTTGTGTCTGCCTTTGGGGCTAATTCACCTCTCATTTCCTCTTCTAGACAATAGGAGTAGGGAAAGAAGGGAGAAGATAATCAAATGAGTACATTAGGGAATGTATTTATACCCTTAAGAGTTGGGGGGGAGGGAAAAAAACTGAAGAAAGCACAAAAGACCAAAAATCTGATTTAAAGAACTTTGTGCAATTTGTAACTTTCAGATGCACACAGCAACTTGAAGCAGGAAAAGTTCTGCTCCGAAGAAGAGAGATAAGCATCTGGTAAGTTCTGGTCTTTGCTTGTACAACAAATAAGTCACCATGTAAAAATAAGAGCTTTTACAAAGCTAAAGCACTTCCTTGGGGTCTGTAAATGTTAATCTTAAAATTCATCCCATATACTTAACACTTTCCCCCCGAACATATGAAAAAAGAGGAAATTATGATAAATTCTGAATTAACAGAGTCCTAACTAATGAGATTTCACTCTTGCAGAACTGACAGGAAAACAGTACTTTTGTGTAAGATGTTAAACTTGGTTAACGTGAGATTTGATATTCATGATTCCAACCACTGCTGGAAAAGCCAGTAAAATGGAAACATTCTTGTCCTAGAAAAATCAGTTTTTAAGCTGATGTTATGATGTCTTAAACAAATCCTGCCACACAAGAAACCAAGTGCTCTTACCCCAAGGTGCTAATAAATCCATTTGTCGATCCCTCAGCGTACAGAGAACAAATGTCTCCGATGTGAAGGAAACTAGACATCTTGTCAGACATGGCTTTCTTGAGGATCCTAGACAAAGTAAAATATGCAACATTATTAGAAGGAAAGAAATGCTCGGGGGTGGGGGGGTGGGGGGGTGGGAAAGTCACTGAAAATTGGCTTCGCTCAATTTTCCAAAGCGGCCTACTTAAAAGTCAAATTTAAATGGGAGTGTGACAGGCAGGCAATCCACTGAGCCAAGCAGGACATCTGCAACCACATTTTTCCCACATATTCTTTAATTTCAGGATATTCCAACCACAGTAATGCTTGTTTCTAACAAAACCATGCCTGGATCCAATTCTCCAAGTTGAAGACCCTCGATAATAAATAGTGAATATGAAGAGAGCAGGAAGTCAGCCAAGAACTCTGCAGTGCTGAGGAGCTGGAAAGTCTGACTTATGAAACATTAACATATTCAATCTGCCTCAGGGAATGTTCAGTCAGAAGGAAACACCTGGTATAAAACTTGGGTCCAGCAGTGCCTGGGCTGAGGTGCCAAAGCAACAAAATGAAATTAATAAGAGGAAACCTAGTAATAAATACCACAAAGCTCTGGCAGCCTTTTAAGAATTCAACAACCTACACACTTCACCCAAATGCTATTCCAGGGTCCTTCCTTCTCATACTTCACCAAGAAACACTTGCAGAGGGAGAAAGAATCTTAGCACCTGGTCCAAACCCTTCCCAATGCAATTAAGAAGAGTAAGGTTGAGGTTGCTTAAGAACCTTGGTCAGGAACGCACACAGCTAGTTAGGGGCAGTCCTAGAAAATGCTCTTAAATTCGGGAAATCTCTACACAGCCTAGTAGACACACACACACACACAAATATCAAAGAAAATATTGACATGACTCATAGAAACAGCTTTCATCAGAGCCATAAATATTGAGGAGTGGGAGCCAATTGTAAAAAACTAAATTGACATCTAAGAAACAATCTCAGGGGCTTCCCTAGTGGCACAGTGGCTGAGAGCCCGCCTGCCAATGCAGGGGACACGGGTTCGTGCCCCGCTCCGGGAGGATCCCACATGCCGCAGAGCGGCTGGGCCCGTGCACCATGGCCACTGAGCCTGCACGTCCGGAGCCTGTGCTCCACAACGGGAGAGGCCACAACAGTGAGAGGGCCGTGTACCACAAAAAAAAAAAAAAAAAAGAAACAATCTCAGTTTTATGGGAAGAGTGTGTGCTGGTGTGGACTGCAGTACCTCCCCATCATTTCCTCAGGCACCTGGTGTGTAAACGTTCAGGGTCACCTAGGTCTTCCCCAGACCTCTCCTCCAAACCCAGACCCCCTTAAACATCTTTGCCCATCTCTTTACTCAAGACTCCTTGCCAGAAAGCATTCCTCCCGCAAAGCCACAAGAGTTGTAAGGGCGTGGAAAAGCATACTCTCCTGAAATTGCTTTCTGGGTGCCAAGTTTTCTTTTCAGAATTAGTATGCAGCAATGATGAGCAGGAAACCTCAGGAAGCATTTCTCCTACCTTAGCAGGAGCGGCAGGTAAGAAAACAAACCATTAAAGAACCTCAGTTCACTGCTTGTGAGAAACAGCAAGGAAAAACTCATTTATCCCCCCAACAACCAAGATGCTACAAGAGACATAAAGAGCACTGCCTTGGACTTATGTATAAAGAGGGACAGCAGCTGAAAACACAAACTCTCAAACAGAAGAGCCAGCATCTCTGGACCTTGGGGAAAGACAGACAACATGCAGAGGGACAGATTGCCAAGCCCCCCTCTCCAGAATCGAGGCTATCATCCTATCATTTCTTCCTAACTGGATATTTTATACCTAAAGGCAAACCAATGTTTTAAACAACATCCCCCGAAGCTGCACAAATGAAAACCACTAAGGGGCATTAATATTTCCCTTATGTGCTTATATATAAAAGTTTCATCATAAAGGGTCAGGAAGTCAGTGTACTTCTGGAACTGATTACTGGGAAACAAGTTCTGTTTGAATTTTGAGTCAGACCAAATTTGTGTCTGCACACTTCGACCTCCCAGAAGGACACTGGGAAGTTGCTGAACGCAGGAGAGCAGGTACGTGCTCAGGCAAGAGGGCAAGGGGACTTGTCTGCTGTGAATGACTCTCCTTTCGGGCTTGGCCTTTGAATGAGTATTTGGCCCCAGTGGAGACCAGGCCAGGAAATAGGAGTATGACTGTTATTCACTGAACTTTCAGCACCACCTGGTCACCTTACTAAAAGTTTCAGGCCCTTAATGGGAAGAAGTGGACAAAATTCAGTGTTCTGGAATGACAAAGCATGACATACTCAACGTTGTCTGCAGTTGATAATTGCAGTAGATGTCTGGACCACACTCGTGCAGCAAGGTTCTGCATTACGACGGTTTCCAATAATAATGCCTAGCATTTGGCAAGCATTATCATGCCCACCATTGTGCTGAGAGCTTTACAAATGTTCTCAAATCCTCAGGACCACAGCATGAGGCAGGCGCTACCATTATTCCCATTTTGCTGTTGGGAAAACTGAGCTACAAAGAGGTTAAGATGGCCAAGCCACATATAATTAACAAGCAGGAGGGCCCAGGTTATAACCGTGGTCTGTGACTGGTAAACAGAACTGTTCAATGGTGATACCTGGAACATGGATTAAAATGTTAACCATTCTTATTCTTTGGGTGACAGGACTATGGAGAACTGATTTTCTTTTATATGCACAATTCTATTTGCTAATTTTTCTACTTCGGTATTTCCTAATTTTTCTACCATCGCCACATAATATTTTGATAGGGAAGAAATTTAAGTATCTTCTTCCTCATCAACATGCTTATTAAGTAGGTAGATGAACAAAGAAACTTTAGGCATGCTTTACATTTCCCCCAGAAAACGCAGGCCAATACATCCACACGGTTAATGATCCTCTACTGAGCAATCTGCCAGGGGTCCCTATTTTAAAAAGGCCGGGGGCGGGGGGGAAGCGAGGGCAGGGACAGATTCTTCCCCAGGGTCTCAAACAATAAGTACCCTCACACAGGACCAGGCAGAGCCTCCCTGGTCTGGCTGGAAATCTTTGGAGCTTTCCCGTCACCTACCATTAGTCAAGTGGAGGAAGAGGAGAAGGGCGAGGGAGGGGGAGGAAAGGGAGGAGGAGGGGGAGGA